>NC_083574.1:29047058-29363308 GCF_027579695.1 Neoarius graeffei
AGTAAAATGTGCAGAGCAGAGGAGAGACCACTTCATAGGCGCCCAATGTGCCCGTAAACTTCTCGCAAAACACGTCCAAATCTTTGCAGTTTGAACATTCTTGGGCCATGAATGCAACATAAATCCACATTCTGTCATGTTGCTGGCAGGTGCAGCAACACATCTACATGACATGGTGATAGACTAGCTCAAAATGGAGGATCGGAGTTACAGTCAGCTCTGTGTTTTAGTATAGCCGAAATGCCGATGAGACCGATAGACTTCCTGCTGTGACATTACGAACATCAAGGTCATTCACTCAGATCGCTACCTATATGAATCACTTTAATCGTGAAAATTACTATATTAGATTTATTGTTAACGCTTAAAACTATTCCTGTGCCATTCTTGAGGTCTCAAGGCATTTATAAATGAAAGTGAGGCCATGGTTCTACAACCCTGATTCCAAAAAAGTTGGGACAAAGTACAAATTGTAAATAAAAACAGAATGCAATAATTTACAAATCTCAAAAACTGATATTGTATTCACAATAGAACATAGACAATATATCAGATGTCGAAAGTGAGACATTTTGAAATTTCATGCCAAATATTGGCTCATTTGAAATTTCATGACAGCAACACATCTCAAAAATGTTGGGACAGGGGCAATAAGAGGCTGGAAAAGTTAAAGGTACAAAAAAGGAACAGCTGGAGGACCAAATTGCAACTCATTAGGTCAATTGGCAATAGGTCATTAACATGACTGGGTATAAAAAGAGCATCTTGGAGTGGCAGCGGCTCTTAGAAGTAAAGATGGGAAGAAGATCACCAATCCCCCTAATTCTGCGCCGACAAATAGTGGAGCAATATCAGAAAGGAGTTCGACAGTGTAAAATTGCAGTTTACACATATCATCATCTACAGTGCATAATATCATCAAAAGATTCAGAGAATCTGGAAGAATCTCTGTGCGTAAGGGTCAAGGCTGGAAAACCATACTGGGTGCCCATGATCTTCGGGCCCTTAGACAGCACTGCATCACATACAGGCATGCTTCTGTATTGGAAATCACAAAATGGGCTCAGGAATATTTCCAGAGAACATTATCTGTGAACACAATTCACCGTGCCATCAGCCGTTGCCAGCTAAAACTCTATAGTTCAAAGAAGAAGCCGTATCTAAACATGATCTAGAAGCACAGATGTCTTCTCTGGGCCAAGGCTCATTTAAAATGGACTGTGGCAAAGTGGAAAACTGTTCTGTGGTCAGACGAATCAAAATTTGAAGTTCTTTATGGAAATCAGGGACGCCGTGTCATTCGGACTAAAGAGGAGAAGGACGACCTAAGTTGTTATCAGCGCTCAGTTCAGAAGCCTGCATCTCTGATGGTATGGGGTTGCATTAGTGCGTGTGGCATGGGCAGCTTACACATCTGGAAAGACACCATCAATGCTGTAAGGTATATCCAGGTTCTAGAGCAACATATGCTCCCATCCAGACAACGTCTCTTTCAGGGAAGACCTTGCATTTTCCAACATGACAATGCCAAACCACATACTGCATCAATTACAGCATCATGGCTGCGTAGAAGAAGGGTCTGGATAATGAACTGGCCAGCCTGCAGTCCAGATCTTTCACCCACAGAAAACATTTGGCGCATCATAAAATGGAAGATACGACAAAAAAGACCTAAGACAGTTGAGCAACTAGAAGCCTACATTAGACAAGAATGGGTTAACATTCCTATCTCTAAACTTGAGCAACTTGTCTCCTCAGTCCCCAGACGTTTACAGACTGTTGTAAAGAAAAAAGGGGATGTCTCACAGTGGTAAACATGGCCTTGTCCCAACTTTTTTGAGATGTGTTATTGTCATGAAATTTAAAATCACCTAATTTTTCTCTTTAAATGATACATTTTCTCAGTTTAAACATTTGATATGTCATCTGTGTTCTATTCTGAATAAAATGTGGAATTTTGAAACTTCCACATCATTGCATTCCGTTTTTATTTACAATTTGTACTTTGTCCCAACTTTTTTGGAATCGGGGTTGTACGTATACGCTTTAAGCTTGGTTCTTTCTTTGTCCACCTGCTGCTAAGTTTTAAGCAGTTACATACTTGCCAACCCTCCCGATTTTGGCGGGAGGCTCCCGATTTTAGCCTCCGTCTCCCGCCTCCCGATCGTATTTGTTAAAAACTGAATAATCTCCCAGTTTTGGGAAATCCCTACCGCCAAGTTAAAAATACTCCCAATTATGTCCAATCAGAATCATATCAGAAACACTGCTGACGTCAACTGATTTTTAACCAATCAACAAACAGAATGACAGTCACTTCCGTAATGTAGGATTCACCCAGGCTGCCCGACATTTTTTTATAAGCAGTCATTCATCATGGCCACTAAACCCAATACCAAATGGCAAAAATATGAATGCAAATACCAGGTTGCATGGGAGAATGAATTTCCATGGATAAGCAAATGTTCGACCAGCCAGACCAATGCATTTTGCAAGGTAAGCAATTCACTGACCACACAGGTCAAAGTTTAGAAGTCTGTATGTTTACATCCGGGTCTTGCGAATTTATTTCAGTTGGAAAATTTTTAATGCTGGGTCAGGTGGCCATAACTATCGAATTTGTTTGATGACTGTATTTGAATAGTGTGGTAGTGTCTTAGTGCTATTTTGAATTTATGTTTGAAAGTTTTAAGTGAAAGTTTACAAGTGAATTATCTGGAAAGTGATTGATTTTGATAGAGTTTTGAGATTTTAAGTGAAAGATTACTAGTGAGTGTATTCTGGTAGTGCTAAAATTTTGCATTTGAGTGAATTTCTTTGTGGAGTATATTTTGATAGTATGGTAGTATTTATAGTGCCATTTTTAAATTTTGTTTGAAAACTTTCAGTCAAAGTTTGCAAATGAGCAAATTCCTTTGATGCATTCCAATAGGATTTTGATAGGATTTCTAGTGCTTTTTAAAAATTCTGTTGGAAAGTGTTTAGTGAGAGAGATGCATTTTAGTAGTACTAAGACAGTGCAGTATTTATTTAATTGAGTTGTTACTATTTTGGTCAAATCTTATTAAAATTTAATTTATGATATTATAGTTCTCTGTATTTTTACATGAGCTTACAGAAGGAAAACACATTTGATGCAATCCAATAATACTTTCATTCACTGTGACTATTTTAAGAAATTATAAACATTCTTCTGAAGCATCACTTGTGTTATTTTCTGTGGGTCTCTGTATGTATAAAATATTCAGGCATGAGATTTTTCAGCTAAAAATCTGATTTAAGACTTCCCTTTCATTGTTATTATATTAAAATTCAAGACGAGTATTATTTCAGATTTTTCACTCTGAGCTATCTCATGCCTGATACATGAATCCCATAACCTATAGTATAGTTCTATACTAGAACTATAGAACTATAGTATAGTTCTACCTATAGATAGAACAATATCAACAATTAAAAAACTCTTTAATTGTATAAATTTCAAATGGTTTGCAATTAATTGGGATCCACTGTTTTTATCGTTTCAACCATGCATCATACCCTCGTCCAATTGAAAATGTCGTTCACGGACTTTCTCCCCCATGAGAATTTTGAAAAGTTGGCAAGTATGCAATTATTCAAGAAATATATATTTTGTTTATATTTTTGTAACAAAAATATTTATGAAATATATATTTTGTTGACCTGTGATGACCTGGCGACTTGTCCAGGGTGTACCCCGCCTTTCGCCCGTAGTCAGCTGGGATAGGCTCCAGCTTGCCTGCGACCCTGTAGAACAGGATAAAGCAGCTAGAGATAATGAGATGAGATGAGATGAGATGAGATGAGATGAGATATTTTGTTGACCTGTGATGACCTGGCGACTTGTCCAGGGTGTACCCCGCCTTTCGCCCGTAGTCAGCTGGGATAGGCTCCAGCTTGCCCGCGACCCTGTAGAACAGGATAAAGCAGCTAGAGATAATGAGATGAGATGAGATGAGATGAGATGAGATGAGATGAGATGAGATATTTTGTTGACCTGTGATGACCTGGCGACTTGTCCAGGGTGTACCCCGCCTTTCGCCCGTAGTCAGCTGGGATAGGCTCCAGCTTGCCTGCGACTCTGTAGAACAGGATAAAGCAGCTAGAGATAATGAGATGAGATGAGATATTTTGTTGATCTTTTTTGTAAAAAAAAAAGTTTTGTTGAAGTGTCTGAAACCAAAGAGTGAAATTATTCAGTGAAATTAGACTGTTTTTGTTGAACCATCTTTATTTGATGTAAAACCATGTGGGTAGACAATAAAATGAGATTTGGTGGACTCCATATTATGTAATAAATGTGTATTTAATGCAATTTAGGCATTTCATAGTTTAAATAGGCTTTATGTAAATAAATCATTTTTAAGCTTAAATAATTCTCTTGAAATAAACTTGTATAGAACACCTCACTCAGGCTTGCTCATTGGGGATAGATTAGGGATAAAATTAGCTCATGTTTTAAGTTGTTCAAATTCTGTAAAGCTGCTTTGTGACAACGTTTATTGTTAAAAGCGCTATACAAATAAACTTGACTTGACATCAGTGATAATTAGAATTGGGTAAATCATGCATACAAAATTATTCAATGAAACCATCAAGTAGATTTAACTAAAATCTTGGCAGTTGATAAGAATTTAAATTAAGTTGTCTCTACTGCTTTAATTTAATGTTGAACAGAAATAATGGAGTACATGATGAAAAGAAAAAAATAATGTTAGAAGTACTTACAAGGCTGATGCAAATAGTTGCCTCATTTTTTAAAGTAGAGCAAGCTTAAATTTCTTACTGTGTAGAAGAGCAGGTGTACAGGTGTTTCAACCCCACGAACTCACACACAGCTTTCCAAGAAAATGATGATTGCTGAGGTGATTATGATACTGATTTAAACATAATGTCCATCCATCCATTATCTGTTGTCGGTTATCCTGTGCAGGGTTGCAGGCAAGCTGGAGCCTATCTCAGCTGACTATGGATGAGAGGCGGGGTACACTCTGGACAAGTCGCCAGATCATCGCAGGGCTGACATATAGAGACAAGCAACCATTCACACTCACATTCACACCTACAGTTAATTTAGAGCCACCAATTAGCCTGACCTGCATGTCTTTGGACTGCGGGGGAAACCGGATCACCTGGAGGAAACCCACACAGACACGGGGAGAACATGCAAACTCCACACAGAAAAGCCCTCGTAGCTGCTGGGCTCGAACTCAGGACCTTCTTGCTGTGAGGCGACAGTGCTAACCACTACACCACCGTGCTGCCCAAGATACACATTGTTACACCAAATGTAGGTCCATTTGGATATAAAGAAAATTTGTTGAATAAAACTTATATGTTGTGTTGCAAAATGTAGTTATTTTTATACATTCTCTGATCTTCCACTGCCTTGGAGATGCCATACAAGATATGACGCTTTCCAGTCAGCTCACTCTCTGCTCAATATTCCATCGCTGTTCCTTACACATGACACAGTTTCTAGTCATAAATATCAAATGTTTGATATTTACGATTCTAAATTGGAGAGGCTCTGATCCAGTTGGTGACCTTAAAATTGTGTCTGTAAACCCCTCACATTACAGGATTATTTTTGCAGATAATTGCTTCTGACCAGCCTCGACTCAGAAACATCCCTGTGATTATCGGAAGGGGCAAATCAGACTCGAAATCATCCCAATTATCCTCTAGTACGGGGCCAGCCTTAAGCACCAAGATGAGGTTATTTTGGGGAAATTTAAAATAAATCAGTGCAGAAGGATGCAATGTGCATTAATGATTGAAAATGATGTTTTCTGTAGAGAGGGTGTGTAGGAGCCGGGGTGGTAGAACATACTTTTGTTAGCGCAAACAACCCAGTGTCCTCAGTTGTTTTCTCCATGACTTGAAATTGATTATTCTTGTGCTAAGGCCACCACTGGTATCACAAATTGCAGTTTGCCTACTTGGCTATCTGGTGTTTAAAAGTGTTTCATTAATGACTGCCTTTAGCAGATGATTCTGTTCCAAATTTTCCATGCACAGATATAACTGTGGTCTTATTGTTTGAATGATTAAAACAGGTCCTCATTATACAGAATTTATATAAAAAAGTATAAAACAAACCATGGACACACACACACAATTAAAATCAATCACAAACAGACTCATGATACTGAGTAATGTCCAGTGTTTCACTGCTGACCAGGCCTGGCCATGCATGACATTCTGGCTTGTTGATCTTGCTTATTTTTCCGTTTGTTTGTTTGTTTGTTTGTTTGTTTGTTTGTTTGTTTTTGGGTTGTTTTTTTAATCTGATTTTGTCTGCTCAAATCTGTTTGTCCATTGTGTGACCCTCTTTTTCACTAAGCTTTTGTGCATTGTTTTGGATCTGTTTGGCTGCCTTTTTTTTTTAATAAAGCATGTATCTGCAACCTCAGCCATCACTGTCCCTTGAGAGCCACCATATAAAAGGAGAGCAGGCTGGTCTGTGCATGGTAGGAACCAAGCAGGAAGGCATTGTGGACACTGTAGTTGTCAGTGAAAATCTGGGTTTTATTTACTCCAAAAACAAACAAACAAAAACTCTACAAACCAAGGGATTAATAATAATAAAACCCTATAAAAGAGGTCAACAAAATGCAACTTAACAATCTAAACAATAACAGAACATAATGTTCAGTGAAAAAAGTCACCTTTCACAGTGATCCATGAGGGAACATTTATAGTGGCTTAGCCAAATCAAAGAACACCTAAGAGGGGTAAACAAAAAGGATACCAAATATAACTAAACACAAGACAGATCACATATCAGAATTAATATTACTGGAAGAATAGCATATACTGCACACAAGTGAGAATGGATATTGAGAGACCATTTGATTGTTTATTTATTTAAGAATGAAAGTTGGCTTATTCCATTTTACATGGCATATTCTTTGAATGTTGTGTAAAACTTTAAACCCAACACTAATTTGGCCACCAAAACTACCCTGTGCCATTCCTTTGCATGCCTAGGTTTTGTCCATGCTTTGATTTCTTGCTCCTAGCAACTTTCAGAGAGATGTCGCTGATCTCTTATGTATCAGTTCCTAGTGTGCTGAGCTCCTCCACCCCTAACTTAACACAGCTACTGCACATCACTACCTAATCATCTGTAAAGCAAAGCATAAACCATCTGCAATCTATTTAATTTACATTGCAAACTTTATTTACACCTTTCTGCATTTTGCAGTGATTGATATGTTTGTTTTAAACTTGTCTCTTAGAGTTGCTGCAGTGTCCTGCACTGCTCTGAGAATAGCTAGCATCTTGCTTTTCCAAGACAACATTGGTGAGGACTCTTGATTTCGCTCCATATTTTGCCCGTTTCAGGTGCCATGGATGCTTGTTACGCTGCTAAATAATATTTTTCTTATTCTCATAGACATGAGTCAAAAGTACATCCACTTATGCCTCTTAGTGTTAACGATTTTCTGCGTTCTCTGTGAGCTTTGCATTTTATGGAATTTTGTAGGCATTACTGAATGCAAATCAGAAAATCAATGTTTCTAATGATTTGTAAACCTGGCAGAAATTTTCAATACAGTTTGGCATACGCAAACATTTACACAACACTTTAGCCATTTTGGGTGAAAACATTAATCTCTTCATCAAGGACTCTTAGTGTACCATTACACACTTTATTCAGTAGACAGTGGTTGAGACACTGATAGGGCACATTATCAGATGTATTGCATTATTTGACTTGTAAGTATAAAGGCTTTCACTCAAGTTTGTTTGCCGCAAATAGGAGACTACATTACTTACTGCATCATGACCAAACCATAGTAGTCTGTCAGAATAAAGGGAGTGGAATGAATGTGAAATTATCTAAGGTCAAGGAATGTTTGCAAGTACTTATGATAGAACAAATAGGTTCTGTCAGGCCCTTTCCAGAGTGTAGAGGCAGAGGTGTGGTCAAGCATCGGTTTATGAATGGACAGCAAGGTCACAGAAGGTGAGTGGCAAAACGATTACACCTGGGACTAATTAACAGTGATGTGTGTGCATTTTTTTCCAGTATTGCCCAAGGGCTTAAAAGGTGGAGAGAAACAGCTGAGAGGAGAGAATTGAGATCCAGCAGAGAGCTATATAGGTGTGCCTGTGTGTTTGTGTGTCTTAGTGAGATTGCAAAGTAATAATAACGTCTGAAAAGTGAAGTCTAAAATAAAGATCAATAAAAAAGGCAAAGTACCCCGCCTGTTTCCTTCATTCAGTTTTCCAACTTCTGTGAAGTGTTACACTGGTGCCAGCGGTTACAATGGAAGCAGCGGTCAACTTCTCCAGTTCCCTGAACCCACAGTTATCCTCCATCTCCCTCCCCTTCTGTCTCTGTTTTTTCTCCCACCCAGGTGAGTGATCCCTGCACTGCAGGTGCAGAAGTGAGGCCTAGGCTGTTGTGTTGGCACTGCAAGGAGTCTGGGCACTTCCAGGACCAGTACCACGTGATGGAGGTGGGGGCATTGGTCTGGATCCCCAGTGTACCACAGATTGCCCCTGATTGAGCTGGGCTGTACCATATACCTGAGTATTCATTGGGGTATATACACCACACTTCGATGTGAATTCAGGCTATAGCTAGACCTCCATTCACCAAAGCCTGGTTCAAAGCGAGGCACTGATGGCATCATGTGTGGTGAGTGTGATGTGTGCATGGGGCTATTCATGAATACCCTCTGGTGTTTGTCAGGATCCAATTTTGGAGAGAAAATCATTGTGTAGAAGTAGCAGATAGTTCCCACCTTACCCATCCACTCATTTTGGGAACAAATTGGCCAGGGTTTCAGCAATTGTGACCTGCCCAAAACCCAAGACCTTGGGGCTGTCTGTCTGTTATTGCAGGTTCTAACTATTTGGATGTCACTAGCCCGCTGACTGATTTCACTAAAAAAGGGTCCACTGGATGGTGTGGTGTCAGCAGACTTTCACTCAGGTAAAAGCTGCCCTGTGTGATGGGCCACTGTTACACTCCCCTGACTTTTCTCTGCCTTTTATTTTGCAGACTGATGCAGACCGAGGGCTGGGGGCCATTTTGTCCCAGGTGGTGGAGGGGGAGGAGTGCTGTACATCAGCCAGAAACTCTCTGTGTGAGAGACTAAGTACAGCACCATTGAGAAATGTCTCGTCAACAAGTGGGCAGTCCTCACCTTCCAGTACTACCTGCTTAACCACCTTTCACTCTCTGCTTGGATCATGCCCTGCTCCAGTGGCTTCACCACATGAACAATGCCAACACATGGATCATTTGTTGGGATCTGGCTCTTCAGACCTTTAAAGGTCATAGGCAACGGTTTTAATTTTATGCACATTTGAAACTTTATATGTTAAAAAAAATCTCTGTAATTTTCTTCTGGGCGGCACGGTGGTGTAGTGGTTAGCGCTGTCGCCTCACAGCAAGAAGGTCCTGGGTTCGAGCCCCGGGGCCGGCGAGGGCCTTTCTGTGTGGAGTTTGCATGTTCTCCCCGTGTCCGCGTGGGTTTCCTCCGGGTGCTCCGGTTTCCCCCACAGTCCAAAGACATGCAGGTTAGGTTAACTGGTGACTCTAAATTGACCGTAGGTGTGAATGTGAGTGTGAATGGTTGTCTGTGTCTATGTGTCAGCCCTGTGATGACCTGGCGACTTGTCCAGGGTGTACCCCGCCTTTCGCCCGTAGTCAGCTGGGATAGGCTCCAGCTTGCCTGCGACCCTGTAGAAGGATAAAGCGGCTAGAGATAATGAGATGAGATGAGATTTTCTTCTGATCCCAAGAAGTATTGTTAATAAGTAATAATTAAAATAAGTTAGCACGGATCGTGGCGAATTTCTGTTCGGCTATTTTCGTGACCACTAGGCGCGTGATGTCATTTAAGACAAACAAACCACTTGAGTTGAGTCCACTTCCGTGTATTTTCATTGTCGTTCGGCTTGATTGCAGACGTGCATTCGGGAATTTCCAAAAAAAAAACATGCCTTATTGTTGTGCAGTGAACTGTAATAACGGGACCAGTTCAGGAAGAAGTTTTTACCTTTTTCCAAAAGAGGAGGAGAGAGTGGATTGTGCGTGTGAAGTGAGAGGGTTGGCAGCCGGCTAAATATGCCACTCTGTGCTCCGATCACTTCGAGAAGGATTCATTTTTGAAGAATCCCCATCTGTTGGAGAGTTTAGGTGTCAGTGTTGGACAGAGAAGGCTCAAACACTGACACTGTTCCAACAAAATTCGAGCACAAAAGCAAGCAGTCAAAGAAGAAACGGACCAGCAATGCTCAGGCAAAAAGAGGATTGGAGGTAAACATTTTTACCTTTGCTTGCAATTTTTCAAGTAAAGAATCCTGAGGGATCCTGTACAATCATTGTGTAAATGAGACAAAAGAGATATTTCCTCATTTAGAGTAGGCTATAAATAGTAAAATGCTTGTATTACTATTAGCAATAAATTATATTAGCAATATAAACAAATCCACGTTCTATTATAGGGATTATGCGTGTGCGCATCAGTGGGTGGCCCCATTAAATGTCCTGGTATATGTTATTATTGAATTGTTGAAAATTAGCCCTGTATGTTTCTCTCCAGCAAAAAAAATGTATATTTAGAAAGTGTTTAAATAAATGAACCTCCTAATTGTAAAAATATTTGTCATTACTAAGTAAAATTTGCAAATTTTGTCAGGTTCTGGACCATGCTCTAACATCTTCAATACAGAGTGGTGATAACATGGAGCCAGCAGATTCTTCTGGCAACAATGCTGATCTCCCCACTGAAGAAGATCTTGAGATGGCAGGGCCATCAGCAGCTTCTTCGTCTGTCTATGTGCAAACTGAACAAGAGGTAGAAATCCTTTTTTTTTTTTACTTTTACTTTGAAGCAGCTGTATTAGGATCGAGTGTTGTGAATAAGTCACATAATTTTGAGTAAATCCCCTAGTTATGCCAGATGAGGACATGTACCAGCCACAGCCAAAGGCAGGCGATTCGTGTCATATGTGGTCCAGAATTTAAGTCACAGTAAAGAAGATTTACACGTATTTTGGTATGGGGATAAACTGACTATATGTTCATGTAGTATGTCACAGGATCTACAGTTTGGGGGGCCAGATGAAAATACATTTTGATAAATAGCAGGATTCCTTCACAATAGAGGTAGTCATAAAACCATTTGTGGACTCACACCATATGGCTTCTGTGTGTTCAGTATGGACTCCTACCGTGATTGCATAACACCATGGGCATTGGGGGGGGGCATCCTGGTCTGAACAAACACTGCCAACATGTATGGTGAAACTGTGCCCAATTAGCGGACTCTTGGTAGTTGTACCTTGCCCCTGAAGCATCACTGATTACATCTGTGGGCAGTGTTTGCTTCTAAGCCATAATTCTGCTTGCTCTTTGGTGAGCTATAAACAGAATTACCCTGACTGGTAATGTCCATTGGGTAATTTGGTCAGGAGTTTAAAATGGGAATTGCCGATTGCATCAGAACAACATGACTAATCAGACCCAGCATATTAACCTGTATAATAAGGGGTTGTTTAGTTGATGCTTTACATTGAATTTCAGTGCACTACTAGGAAAATTCAACATCTTGTTTGTTTTCTCAGGTCGCCAGTAAAGCTGTTCAGACAGTTAAAATGCGAGTGAAGGGAAGTGGCAGAGCCACCTTTTCTAGAGGGACTCGGACCCTGATTTCGCATCCAGCTGTGTCAGTCAGTAAGGTGCAGACAGCCAATGCTGCCACTCAGTGTAACCCTCTTCTGCCACAGGGTGAAGGCTGTGTCCCTGTGACTGCTGCCACTGCTGCTGCTGCTGATGATGATGATGATGACATGGATGACAGTGGCAGTGATGACGACTGGGAATTATCTAATTCAGACATGTCTTCGTCTGGCATGTCAGATCTTGATGAGGAGAATGAAATGTAAGTATCAAATGCAAGGAATGGTACTGTATGCATGTCAGTGATACAGATCACAGCCCCTATTTATTTTGACATTGACCACATAATGTGAATGTTATGAAGAAATACTGCAAACAATCCTCCCACATCCCCTATAGGTTTAGTAATGGTATATTACTAAAAGCCCTGTATTATAATACAGGGCTTTTCAAAGTGTGGGGCGCACCTCCCCTAGGGGGCGCCAGAGTTCTTCAGGGGGGGCGCGCAACGTGAGGAAAAATAAACCAGAATAAGTTACTATTGCTGACATTTAGCGAACTTCAGTTAGCCTTTGCCAGAGACAAAATGGATCGATTTTTAGTACCTAAAGCTACAGTGAGTGAGGAGGCAGAGTCTGGGCCAAGCAAAAAAAGAAGGAAGTATGACCACGATTATTTAAAGTTTGGATTTTCATGGACTGGATCTGAAGATGCTCCACTGCCACAGTGTGTTGTCTGACAAGAGGTGCTAGCTAACGATGCTATGAGATGTTTAAAATGTGTAAAACAAGATGTTTTTTTTAAAAAAAGCACAGATGTTTAAAATGTGTAAAAAAAGATGTTTTTAAAAAGCACAGATGTTTAAAATGTTTAAAAAACATAGGTTTTGAAAAAGCACAGATGTTTAAAATGTGTAAAAAAAAGAGGTTTTAAAAAGCACAGATGTTTAAAATGTGTAAAAAGATGTTTTAAAAAAGCTCATATGTTTAAAATGTGTAAAAGAAAAAAATAAAAATGTGTACAACAACCATTTTTTTAAATACGAATGGAACATTAAGTATAGCAACAACAAAAATTGTAAGGGGGGGGGCGCTGTTGTTTATTTGCTCTCTGAGGGGGGGCTGACTCTCCCACACTTTGAAAACCCCTGATATAATACATTATAGTGTGATTTATTTTCCATTAGCTGGTAATATTGGTTATTCCCTATTGGCTTTTTTAGGGAGGAAGAGTTGTTTACAGAGGCAACAACTAACCTCCATGAATGGAAGTTTGTAGTGTTCGAGTCATGTCTGGCTGCCCTGTTCGTCACCTGCACTGTATGTTTTGTCCCTTGTCGGATCATCTTGAAGAAGGCAGTGGTTGTCCTCCACCAGGTCTGCACCAAGGGTCACCTGCGCACATGGACAAGCCAGCCAAGCCATGGAACCCTGCCACTTGGCAATCTCTCCCTTGCAGCAGGGATTCTTTTCAGTGGGGTTAGCCCACTAAAAGCCATCAGACTGCTGAGACATGCCAACCTGAAAACCATCTCGTACAGGACATACAATATGATCCAGCGGCTGTACCTGAATCCTGCAACAAAGCAGGTGTATACCCGGCAGCAGGAGGAGAGATTGCAAAAGTTGGCAGGAAACCCAATCCCTGTTGGTGGTGATGGCAGGTGTTGCAGTCCTGGGCACACTGCCAAGTATGGGAGTTACACAATCATGGATTTGTCCTGTGCCAAGATCTTGGACATGTGGCTAATCCAGGCAAGTTCTGAAAATTTATTTATCAGCTAATTTCTCTGATTAAGAAAACTTTACCAAGTTGTAAAGTTATGTCCTGATTCCCATTTTCTGTGGAAGTATTATCTCATGTCATTTTGGAGGTATGGGGGCTCAAGTGTAAATTTCAGAGTACTTGGATTTTTTTCTTCTTCTTCTTGGCATATTATCACAGACCAAGAAATTGTAAGCAATGCAGCTAGCAATTAGATAAAATATATTTGAATGGCCTTTCAGAGTAGTGAAGTCAAGAACTCCTATGCCATGGAATTGGAGGGCCTAATGCAGAGCCTGGAATTCTTGGAAGACCGTGGAGTCATCACCAGCAGCATCACCACAGACTGGCACTCTTCAGTGAAGAAATACCTGCATCAAACCAGACCTCATATGGTACACTGGTTTGACGTATGGCATGTTGCAAAAGGTGAGCTTTTTCTAAGTCATATAATGGAGTTTAAAAGTATCCATAAAAATATACCACAACAACATTGTGTCACCAGCTTGATGACTAAAATTCGACATGAATATATTTTTATACTTTTCAGCTGTTTCGAGACAGTTGGTTACTGCCTCAACCAGGAAGGACTGCAGTGTGCTTGCCAGCTGGGCCCAGTCCATCAGTAACCATCTGTACTAGTGTGCTGCAAGCAGTGGTGGTGATGGACAGCTAGTGTGGGACAAGTGGTGTTCCGTAGTCAACCACACTGTGAACATCCACACAGGACATGGTCCATCATACCCTGCCTGCACACATGAAGAACTAGTGCCTCGTCAATGGTTGGAGAAAGGTAACTTTTATGCAAAATCTTTCACTCAGAATAAGGATCATTTTACCTCAACATTCAAACTATGGTGTCCTACTTTCACTCAGTACAGTCACATGGGAACCTGTGAATCATATACTGGATTAGGGAAGTGCAATAACATTCTCCAGGTTATCGAGTCTCAGACTTGGAACATGTTCTCATCAGGCAAAAATTAACATTCAGAGTAATTCAGACCGATTTCTGTATCTTAGCTCCAGAACTCCCATTTTGGAGATCTCTTCTTTAACAGAATGGTTCAGATAGTAATAGAAAGAATTCATTCCAGGGGGTAGAGCTCACAAAGTGTTGAAGCAGATAGTCACAGCCAAAAACCTGCAGAAGGACATACCAAAGCTGTCACCAGAGGAGCAAACCTCCAGTTTGGAAGCTTTCGCACCAAAAGCTGTCCACTATCACTACTCTGGAATGAAAGCAAGGTATGAATAGAAAAAATCATTATAATGTTGACAAAAAATGTTTATCTGTGACATTGATGTGAATAAACATAGCGAATATCAATGTAGGCTTTGACGTGAATGAACGTCGTTAATGTGAATGTAGGCTATGTGACAAGATTCATATGTAAGAATGGAACATCTCATCTCATTATCTCTAGCCGCTTTATCCTTCTACAGGGTCACAGGCAAGCTGGAGCCTATCCCAGCTGACTATGGGCGAAAGGCGGGGTACACCCTGGACAAGTCGCCAGGTCATCACAGGGCTGACACATAGACACAGACAACCATTCACACTCACATTCACACCTACGGTCAATTTAGAGTCACCAGTTAACCTAACCTGCATGTCTTTGGACTGTGGGGGAAACCGGAGCACCCGGAGGAAACCCACACGGACACGGGAAGAACATGCAAACTCCACACAGAAAGGCCCTCGCCGGCCCCGGGGCTCGAACCCAGGACTTTCTTGCTATGAGGCGACAGCGCTAACCACTACACCACCGTGCCGAAGAATGGAACAGAGAGGAATAAAATAGTATTCTGATGGAAGAGAATATACAATAGACACTAGCTGTTTTGTTTTACTTATCCCTATTGAAACCATATTTTTTTCTTCTCATATTTTAGATTGCAGCTAGCAGTGTTGCACTTCAATGAGAATTCCAATCATGAACAGAGGAGAAAGCATGATGGAAGTAGACAGTTTGCCATCTCATGCGCCAAGTCAAGGAATGGTGATGCTGTTCCAAAGGAGGTCAAGGTTCCAATGACATTTGGTAGGTTTCAGTTCCATTGTTAGTGAAAGTTCATAGTCTGGATTGCAAGTAATGTGCATTTTGTAAATAATGTGGATTCCTCAGTAGAATTTCATTTCTTCTAGGAGGAGAATGACAAATCTGTGTAAACCATGACCATCAGATTGATGGGGGGGTCCTGAAAGTGGCTCCTCTGTGAAAGGGCCACTTTAAACTTTATAGAAAGTACTATAATTAGCTCTTGTGAAATATAAATGTTTTGTTTCACAGCATTATTTAAAATGGCTACTTTCCTGGTTCAGACCCTTCAGACTACCATTTGAATTTTTGATGAGGTTTGGTTGAGCAGCAGCTGTGACTGGATTGTTAGTGTAAACAACATACAGTTAGCCATATGTGAGGTATTCCTTGAAAACATCTAAGATGAAGAACGCCACAGCAACGTTAACTGCAACTAGTGAGTTTTGTACAGAATACAAGTGTTTACCTCTTTCACAGACTATGTGCGGATACTGTTGGATGAAGTTATGCAACTGAGGCAGCTATATCCTAGCTACAGATGAGCCAAGGAACTGGTTGATCAGCCACCTGCGCCAGTTTGTGACCAGTACGAGCGGAAGGACAAAACCACAACTGTTCTCCACCATCAAAACCGATTTAACAAGAACTGAATTATTTTCACTGACTGGTGTTCTATATTCAAATCTTCATGTTTTACAATAACAGTTCTCCAACATGGGGCGGCATGGTGATGTAGTGGTTAGCGCTGTCACCTCACAGCAAGAAGGTCCTGGGTTCGAGCCCTGTGGCCGGCGAGGGCCTTTCTGTGTGGAGTTTGCATGTTTTCCCCGTGTCTGCGTGGGTTTCCTCCAGGTGCTCCGGTTTCCCCCACAGTCCAAAGACATGCAGGTTAGTCTTATTGGTGACTCTAAATTGACCGTAGGTGTGAATGTGAGTGTGAATGGTTGTCTGTGTCTATGTGTCAGCCCTGTGATGACTTGTCCAGGGTGTACCCCACCTTTTGCCCGTAGTCAGCTGGGATAGGCTCCAGCTTGCCTGCGACCCTGTAGAACAGGATAAAGCGGCTAGAGATAATGAGATGAGATGAGTTCTCCAACATCAGCGCATGTTCAACAAGTGAAATTTATTCAGTAGAACAATGCACAATAATATCAAACCTTCATGTTTAAAACCTTCATGTTTTACCTTAACCTAACTGGAGATTTTTCACTAACACAATGACTCTGATCTACCTCTGCTAAATGTTCATAACTTCATAAGGTATTTCACTTCAGTTGAGCCCCAACACAAACTTGTTATAAGTCGGGGTATTTGAATCCAGTGTACTTGGCACTTTGGAACCTCTCTTTTATTGCCGTGACAGCACAGGCTGGTAGTGGTCGTCGAACCTTCTTGCCCAGGATTCTCCATTGTACGAGTCTCCAGTATGCCAGATACCAATACACTCTGAAATTGGAGAGTGAAAAGTTTTTGTAAACAATATCAAATATATGAGTTATTATGGGTGCAGTTTAGATTCAGTTCTTACCATAAATCCCAAGCTTCTGCCAAACCCATGTAAATAGTTTTTGTGATAAGCCTATTGTAACAGTGGGTGGCCAATTGTGCCTTATTCAATGTGGGCTTGAAATGTTTGAACGACTTAGTATTTCCTGAGGTGAATTAGTACCAGCTGTCGACAGGTACTTGTCAAAACAGGCTTACCCTTTTATAGTATCTGCTAGTGTCATGTGAAATTGATGGATAACATATTGCTAGGCCACCTATAGTTTATACTGTCAATAGGGGTTGCCAAATGATGTTTTTTGCATGGCATAAAAAGGGCACAAAAACATTATTGGGTAAGTTTGTTTTCACTCATGATAGAGTAGAATAGACCCTTTCTAGTGACTGATGGCATTCATGCAACAACAAAAAAGGGACTGTAATAAAATCTTATGAATCGAAATAAATCTCGTGGGTTTTTTTAAATATCGTTGAAATGTACCTGAATGTTTTGAAAATAGAACCAAGTGACACAGATTCTATCACTTAATGACTTAAAATATACCTCATCTGCAACAACCCATTGATTGCAATACTCACTCATGTCTTGGCTCATTGTCATCAACTGGACCTTCATCCTTCTTGTACTCCAGGAAGGTCACCTCCAAAACATCAATATCCAAGCAGTTTGATTGGAATCCTTGGGCCTCCACCACGCACTTATGACCCTCAGGGATTCTAACTTCAACTGCTGGATAAAAAATGACAACATCTGCACTCTGCTGCAGTAGGCATCAGCCTGCAATTTCCACAGCTACACCTGTGATCAGGAAACCTTTTGAAACATTCCACGTATATATGGAAGAGAATTTCCTTCCGACAAGTGTCATGAACAATGAAAACTCATCCCTCAATGGCATAAAAGAGACTGCATATTCACACTAAAAAATACCTCCTAAGCACAAATCCCTAGAACAGGAAATTGCAGCAATAATAGAAAAGTATATACATTTCCAACCCTGTTTGGCAGGTTTCATACAAACTGCAACCACAAATTATTGGCTATATGCTAGACCAAAAACATATGAACGCAGGATGTTCACTTTGACTTCACTTCGTCCCTTGTTGAAACTGAAAAATGAACCTCATTTACATGTAGTTTTTGATTGCAGAGTTTTTCAGTAGTGGGTACAGTACTGAAAAACAGTACTGTACAGTACCTCGATATTAAGACCACCATTGGGACCAGGTTGAAGTGGTCTTAATATTGAGGTGGTCTTATTGAGTTGGCAAGATATACTGACAGTTGCTGAGCTGTTGCATAGCAACGTGCATGCATGATGTTCTTAATACTGTTGTATTACATGTAATAAATTTATGAACTAGTTTATTGTATTTCATTGATAAATGATTAAATCAACAAGCTAAATTTAAACAAAAGTATAGCATGTGTGTGGTTTGTGTGTCTAGCAAGTACAAATGTACATATACGGTAAATGCTGTTTGTCACATTTCATGGTGACACCTAAAGGCCAATTTATGCTGACAACCCAGTCCTCGCAGATGGCTTCGCAGATGACGTCTGCGAAGCCCCCCCACCTTCGCAGACGCTCTGCACGCACCTCCCAAAAATTGTGACCACCACAGACAGCCTCGCAGACAGCGTCGCAGACAAGAGGGCTCTGATTGGTCCACTCTACCCGCTGTACATGCACTTCCGCTTCGGTTTGTTTTGTTTTCACGACCGCCATTTTTAAAAACACGAGCGAAGATGGAGCAGCACAAAGAGCGGTTGATCGAGGAAGTACGTACATCTATACGACTCCAGTTCTAGTCATTATAAGGACAGCGCATACTCCAATAATTCGTGGAGGGAGATATCGCAGAATCTGGGCATGGATTCGATCGAGTGTGCGAGGAGGTGGAAGAACCTGTGCGACAAGTTTGTTCGGCAGCGAAAGGCAATGATGGCCAAAAAGAGCGGGGATCCGGGTGGCAGACAGGATCTGTGTTTACATTTTTTTCACCATTTTTACACCATGCCACTTTATTTTCATCTATTTACATGTTCAGAATTTATTTGCATTTTCAACATTGTCATTTGCCTTTTTAAACCTTAGTTATACATTGTTATATTTTGTTGTTACTGTTCTATTTGCCTTTTTACCCCTTGCCACTTTATTTCTATTTTCATCTATTTACATGTTCAGAATTTATTTGCATTTGTAATATTGTTATTTCCCCTTTTACACCTAAGTTATATATTATAGTTTGTTATAGTTTGTTATATTTTGTTGTTACTGTTCTATTTGCCTTTTTACACCTTGCCACTTTATTTCTATTTTCCTTTTTTTATCTATTTACATGTTCAGAATTTCTATTTGCATTTTGTATTTTCACACCTTGTCATTGTTGTACATTGTTATATTTTGTTATTGTTATATTTGCCTTTTTACTCCTAGTCATTGCTCTTTGGAAAATAAAAACAAATCTTTTTGGAAAAGGTGTCTTTATTATTCTGAAATACAAATTTGTGAAAGTCAACCCACGGAAATGTTATCACATTTGAACATCAGAACAGTCTTTTCTGTAACATCATACAAAGAATATTAAAGTTGAGGTCATTTATGAGGGCCATCACTCCTCATTCAAATGGCGTACAGCCCACCTTCTACGGCGCTTCCTTCGCCTCTCTGCCAGCTCCTGCACCAGGAGTGTTTCGATTTCTAGATCCTTCAGCTGCATCTCGATCAAAGTGTGGACTCGTCCAGCCGCCATTGTTGTTGGTGTTGAATGACCTGTTGGAGGAAACACTCCACTAACCACACCCACCAGCTACTCCTAGCGATTTCGCGACTTCGCGCCCCCTTGCGTTGTGGCGGTGAATAACATCGCACATGCCTATTACTCCCCGCGCAACAATAAATTACAACTGTCTGCGAAAAGCTATCTGCGAAAGCCTTGTCGCAGGAGCATGCAGAGGCCCTAAGCCTGAATGTACCCCAAACATGTGTGTGCTTTCTTTCAAAACTTCTAATATTTCGTAAGCTTTTGTGGTTAACTTGGTTCTGATCATTAGTTGTTGCCATGGGTCGCATTGAGTCTTTTTTCTGCATGTGATTTTAACCAGACAATTAAAAAGGAAAGACAAGCAAACAAGGGTGTTTCATGTCATAAACAAAGTTTTGTTTAATCAATGTTTCTGGAATAACATGGATAGCAGTTTTATAACATAAAAACATGCTCAAGCACAAAACAGAACAAAAATGACCTAGCATAAAAACAGTTAACTTTACAGATGTTTACTCATATGGTCATATGGAACACTACTTTTACTTGCTAAAACAACTTGCAGGTAACAATAGTTTAGCCACACAATTGAGCTATAGTAGGCACATTCACATTTCACTTAAAAAACCTGTCCAAAGTGGACTGCCTGGCATTTCCCATTATTTTCACCGACTGTTTTTCCACATTTTCTTGAATTTTGTTTAAATCCTCTGTGATATTACACATGCCCTTGCTCATATAAAACACCTTCAGCTGAGACAACATTTTCACTGCTTCCTGATGTGACTTTACTGTCTGTGGGTCATTTTCTTCAACATCATCTTCATCATCACTACCAGCAATATTGTCCACACTACTAGTACTACTGCTGGTGTCTCTTACAAGTGTCTTTTCCCAGTCTTCCTGAAGTTCTTCTCTCACAGGGATGCCACAATCCACAGTCGCATACTCCTCAGCACTCATTGCATTCTCAAATCTGATTTTACTGGCTGCAACTCTAATAAGTTCCACAAGCTCTGCAAGGGGCACATTGTCATCATCGTCTTCCTCTTCACTGTCATGTGTTGTATGTAAACTTCACTCCAGCCTTTCCAAAGCACTTTATCACAGTTTCCGGCTTAATTTCTTTCACCGCTGAGGCCACCCACTGAATAGCATCAAGCACAGACACACTTTTTGACACTGTATTGGCACTCATTTTTTCTTCTGAGTCTATTTTGACAACAACTGACCGTATGAGACGTTTCCTGTACAACTGTTTCATGTTTTGAATTATTCCTTGATCCAAGGGCTGTAGTTCAGATGTTGTGTTTGCAGGGAGGAACACCAGTTTTACAGTTGTCAGCACAATGTCTTGTGGGTGTGATGGTGCGTTGTCTAACAGTAGCACAACATTTCATTTTGCATTTCTCATTTTTTGTCAAATGCCCGTACCCAGTCACAAAAGAGAGAAGTGTTCATCCATGCTTTAGAATTGTATGTCCATTTCACTGGAAGATTGGCCTGATCAACATGTTTGAAGCATCTAGGTTTTGCACTTTTATCAGTCACCAAGGGGCGTTCAAACTCTCCTATCGCATTTACACATAGCACTACAGTAAGTCTGTCTTTGGATTTTCCCCCCCTTTACGCTGTTCCCCACAGATGGATAATGTTTTATCTGGCAAAGCTTTGAAGAAGAGTCCTGTTTCATCCATGTTGAACACATCTTTCGGATCATACCCATGCAGGATGTCAGGTAATCTGTCTTTCCAGTCATTAACAGTCTCTTGACAAACACTACCACTTTCCCCACAAACACTAGCAAAGTTGATGTTGTGTCTTTTTCTAAAGCAGTTAAGCCAACCATTGGAAGCCTTGAACTCTTCTTGACTGATGCCTAGCTCAGAAGCATACTGAAAGGCTTTTTCTTGCAGCATGGGTCCTGAGATGGGAATACTGTACAGGGATCTGGCACGCTGGAACCATTCCCACATCAGTGTGTTCAACTCATCAACAGGGGATTTCTTACACAGACACTTTCTGTCATTGCCACAGTTGCCCTCATACCCTTCAATAAGCTCAGCCTTCCTTTTCAAAATGGAGTGTACCTGAAATCATAATAAAAAAAACAATATAACTTTAAGTTTTCGTTTAAACTTTTAATAAACTTGTAATAGAATTAATCATAATTAAAACCATACCATTTTTAAATGTAAACCATACAGCAAACTTACACAAGTCATTGAAATAAGAAATTGAAATCTCGTTCTGAATACTCTTTCATAATTATGGCACTTTTAACAACTTGAACTTTTTCTATTTAAATCAATCTACTAAAGCTCACTTCACACCTCGTTGCATAGATTACCTGCGTTTTGCCAATTTCAAACTTATCTGCTAGCTGACGCTGACTTTTACCCACAATTGCGTTAATCAGATCAATTTTTTCTTTCAAAGACATTATGTTTTCTACTCATTGTCGTACAAGTCGATCTTAATTTTGCGGCATGACATAAACCAGATGTCATGAAAGCTCTTGTGCCCCGTGTTTTGACACGACTGGGGGCGCCCGTATTTTCGAGGTTTAATTACATTGATTTTCGACGGGTGGGACTGAAATTAATGGTCGTAATACGCAATATTGAGGCGGTCGTATTATTGAAGGCCGTGACCAATGAAATATATAAGCAAGCAATCGGGACCGTGAAAAACTGTTCGTAATTTTGAGGTGGTCGTAATTTTGAAGTGGTCGTAACATGAGGTTTCACTGTATTTGTTTTCCACTTTTCATTTAAATGCTCAGTAGTTGAAAAAAATAATTGATAGACAAGATGAAATGTCAAGCCCGATATATTGACACCGGGAAATGCCGCAGATGGCAGGCTAATATGGCCTACTGGTGCACTGTCAAGTAATCGTTACCTATATCCACTAGGGAGGGCGGTTTAATTGTTTTTCAAAAGGGCTCTTATTTAGTATTACAACGAAAGTAATAATTTATCATAATTACCAGGATAAATCATTTGGGCACGAATCTTGAGGTCCAGTGTCACCATGATCAGAGTCAGCTGAGTCGCCGTCCGATTCCAAGGCTGCATGGTCAAACCAGTGAGCCACATTCACCGATTGCTTCACAACGGCCATAGGTTCATACATATATGGTTTCACCTCTCGATATTCAATTTGGAGACTTACTGCTTCAAAATCACTATCGCTTTCAGACATTTTACACAGCCTCTCACAACCAAAATCTGTACACGTGTGCTTGGTTTGCAAGTAAACACATTACTTTTTTTTTTTTTTTTGATAGGACAGTGTAGAGAGACAGGAAATGAGCGGGAGAGAGAGAGACAGGGAGGGATCGGAATCGAACCCGGATTTATGGTATGGTGCCTTAGCTATCTGAGCCACGACACCCCAGTAAACACATTACTGCTCCTGGTCTGTCTGGCTTGAATGACGTCACGACGACGGTCCCCTGGTGGTCAAAGTGCGCATAAGTGAGACGTAAACAAACCTTCGGAAATTGGGCAAAACAGTATATTTTAAGCGTTTTATTTCATTTTAGGGTGCAAATTAGACACCAGGAAGATTTAATTCGCTTTTTGGGTCGTTCTTCTAGACAAAGTTAATATTCTACGTTTCACCTCCGCCCGTTGCCTATGACCTTTAAATACGAGGTGGCTGTGGTAGATGATTGTGGCAGATTTCCCCTCCTGCTGGGGGTGGAAGTCGGCTTCAGGCCAGACAGCTCCCTGTCCTGAAACAAGCGGTGGGGGTATGTGGAGTGTTAGACAGAGTGACTGTTGATATAAAAATTCTACACCCCCCTGTTATAGATGGAGGTTTTTATGATGTAAAATATTATCATCATAATGACATCTATCGACTTTGTTAATAAAAAAAATAAACCCACATCACAATCCACAATAAAGCCATATCGACTTGGTTAATAAATAAAAAATAAACCTTCACAAAGTGTCGGCTTCTGTTTCTGCAGCTCTTCACCCTGCAGTTTAGCAGAACTAATTGAATACAGATGTGTATGGTCTCAAAGTCCTGCCTCCACCCCCTGCTCTGATTGGCTAAAATTGAGGTGTGGAAAACATTAGTAAATAAACACCCTTTTCCTGCATATGAAATGGCATATAGTACTTTTAATTACATTTGTTTGAATTGTGAGTCCCTTTCAGTCTACTCACTAATACAATGGCATCAGAACATGATAGGGCAGTTCTTTGGACAATCTTCAATCCTACAAGCCCTTTTGAAGACATTCCTGGTTTAAACCAAGAGGAAGAGCTTGCAGATGATGGTATGTCCAGGGTTTAATATTAAATTAAATGTTCCATGTCATTTGTTTCAATTTACAACGTAGTACACAATTTTAGCAAATTTAACATCTTAGTAATCTTATGCATACAACTTACAAACTAACATTCTGTATTTAGATGTATGGATTCAAAGAATTCAATATTTACTGTGAGCACTTCATGAATCACTCAGTTTACTTGTATATATCACTGATTTTCTATCTCCAGACTCTTCCTTTGACCCTAATCTGCTAAAGCAGGTGAAGAATCTGGAGCTCCAGGGAGTGTCTGCTGCTGAGTCTGGGGATTTGAAGACGGCCCTGAATCATTTTAATCAGGCCATCCACCTACTTCCCATGAGAGCTTCAGCCTACAATAACCGTGCTCAGGCCAAACGTCTACAGGGAGATACTGACAGTAGGCTGCTTGTTTTTAGCCGAATAGCCTTTCAAACCTTATTTCTTACTCATTGACTTATTGAACAGACTTTATTATTTTCCCAAAAATACTTAAAACTATTAGCACTTGCCAGTAGTCTTTTTTTATGGAACTCAAATAATTATGAATAGCGAGACATATGAACAACAGCAAATACTGTATTTGTAATACATAATATATTATTTGAAGGGTACTACTGCTGTCATGAGATATTTATAATGTTTAAATGTTTATAATATTTATAACTTTCTCATAAATCCTATTTGTCAAAAAAAAATCACAAACATAATATTGACTCGTTGTCTGAATTACCTTCAAGTATAATCACAGGGTAGAAGAATTCATAATGCCTATCAATGACCTCACAATAGGTATGAACTACGATTGCCTTATGAACTGCTTAATCACACCTTCTGTTTGCTACTTATCAATGGATATTCTATTGACCAAAGCATTTCATTTTATAGTGATACAACTGTAAATAGGAAATAATAATAATAATAATAATAATAATAATAAAGTATGCAATATTCATTTCAGTTATGAGCAATATAAACACTGTTTATGAAATGGATACACACAGTCCCTTTACATGCTTGCATATCCTCCAGCAAACATTATGAAAGCAAATAAGAGTGAGAGGTAATGAGGCAGAGTAAAATTTCCCTTTTATGTAATATTGACATACTGGAAACACATTTTATATCTAGACTCTGGTCAGAAATATCTGAACAGAACATAAAGCCTAAATAAAACTAATAAATAACTCAATATTGAATGGGTACATTTCTCTATGTATATATAATAAAATATAATTTTTATATATAATTCTGCCTTGAATTGTACTAATCTAAGTGTAAGTTGTATTTGTATAACCTTTATACATTTGTATACCTTTTTAAGGTGCAATTGAGGACTTGGAACAGGCCATTTTACTGAGCAAAGGCACAGGCCGCACAGCCTGCCAGGCTCTTGTTCAGCGTGGCCTTTTGCTCAGATTGGCACACCGGGATGACGATGCCAGGTCTGACTTTGAGCGGGCAGCGGCCTTGGGTAGCAAGTTTGCTAGACAGCAGGCTGTAATTCTGAATCCTTATGCAGCTCTATGCAACCGTATGCTTTCTGAAGTCATCAGCAACCTATGCAACCCAAAGGTGCCAGAGATACAGTAGAGATGAAGTGATAGACATAGCAAAGGGCACATTATATACATGATGAATGTTGTCAGCAAATCTGGATTTAAATGTGTGCATACCTTTTTTTTGCAAGAGATTTAATAAAGATAATTTTGTTTATCTGGACATTGTATGTGTTTGTTTATAGGCTTTTATTTGTAATATATAAATTGCATTACTTGACATTAGCCACTAGAGGTCTCTAAACATTGCAATCTGTGCTGGGTTTTACACACACCTACACAGAGATCATGGTTCCAGTCAAAGCTGTAGAAGCATTTCACAGATTTCAGGCACTTGTGTTTGTGGTTAACTGACAGAAACGGCTTTTTTTTTTTTTTTTTTGCAAACCTTCCAAATAATCTGTTGGTATGGAGGTGGCATCTGATGGTGGTTTTGGAGACTTGGTAACCCCAAGATTTTACTTTTTCTTGAAATTCACCAACAGTTATCCTTGGGGATTTGCCTCTCTTACCATCCTCCTCACTGTACTTGGGGCAAAATAATTGAATTATCTTCCAGGCATGTTTGTCACAGTTCCAGTTGGTGTCCACTTTTTTTATTATTGCCCTAACAGTAAAAATGGGCATTTTTCAGGCAAATAGCTATTTTTTATAATCATTCCCTGACTTCTGAAGGTCAATACATTTCTCCCTCATTTGGTTTGAGCGTTGTCTTATCTTTCCCATGTTGATGGATGACTACGGAATTTGGCCTCTGTGTCACCTCACATTTGTACCCCAATTAATCAGGAAATCATAGAGCACAGCATGAAAGTTCCTGCACACTTCAATCAACTAAAAAATGTAAACATGCTTCAATTACATTGTGTTCACTATTATTTCCAGGGGTGCCAATAATTGTGGCACATGTGGGGTTTTTTTTCTTGAAAATAATTGTTTCCTGAGGAGGGATTTGTTTTTCTCTGAATAACTTTATTTCAATTGAAGGCTATTTTTGTTTTTTTCAATGCAAGATGAAGCGACTTCAATATCTCATCTCATCTCATTATCTCTAGCCGCTTTATCCTTCTACAGGGTCGCAGGCAAGCTGGAGTCTATCCCAGCCGACTACGGGCAAAAGGCGGGGTACACCCTGGACAAGTCGCCAGCTCATCACAGGGCTGACACATAGACACAGACAACCATTCACACTCACATTCACACCTACGGTCAATTTAGAGTCACCAGTTAACCTAACCTGCATGTCTTTGGACTGTGGGGGAAACCGGAGCACCCAAGGCAAGGCAAGTTTATTTATATAGCACATTTCATACACAATGGCAGTTCAATGTGCTTTACAGAAGTAAAAACAAAAACAATAAACAATAGAGAAATAAAATTACATAAAATAATTTTATTTTTATTCTAAAACAATTAATTAAAAGAATTAAAAGAAAATAATAAGAATTAAACAATAGTAGAAATAAAATAATAAAATGAAGTAGTAGTTCAAATAGGAGGAGAAAAAAGAAACCAGCAGAATAGAATAAAGAATAAAATAGAATAAAGTTAAAGTAAATTTAAAACATGCAGAGAAAGTAAAGATTATAAAAAATGTAAAGAAGACAATATTAATTATTTAACAGAAAGCATCTGAAAACAGCTTGGTCTTTAACCTAGATTTGAAGCTGCCAACAGCAGGAACATTTTTAATGGCCTCTGGCAGTTGGTTCCATAGCTGTACTGCATAGTAGCTAAAAGCTGCTTCACCATACTTTGTTTTAACAACTGGTTTTAATAGTAAATTTTTCCGTTTCGATCTGGTAGATCTGATTGGGTTAGGCTGCTGCAACATATCAGAGAGGTAATTGGGCCCTGTACCATTTAGAGATTTGTATACCAGCAGCAATGCTTTAAAGTCAATTCTGTAGCTTACTGGAAGCCAGTGAAGGGACCTTAGAATTGGAGTAATGTGCTCTGTTCTTTTTGTTCGTGTGAGAACCCTAGCCGCTGCATTTTGAACCAGCTGAAGTCGTTTGATGGTCTTTTTTGGCAGGCCTGTGAAAAGGCCATTGCAGTAATCAACCCTACTAGAGATGAAGGCATGTATTAGTTTTTCCAGATCATTTTTTGACATAAGTCCTCTTAGTTTGGAAATGTTTTTTAGGTGATAAAATGCTGATTTAGGCGGCACGGTGGTGTAGCGGTTAGCGCTGTTGCCTCACAGCAAGAAGGTCCTGGGTTCGAGCCCCGGGGCCGGCGAGGGCCTTTCTGTGTGGAGTTTGCATGTTCTCCCCGTGTCCGCGTGGGTTTCCTCCGGGTGCTCCGGTTTCCCCCACAGTCCAAAGACATGCAGGTTAGGTTAACTGGTGACTCTAAATTGACCGTAGGTGTGAATGTGAGTGTGAATGGTTGTCTGTGTCTATGTGTCAGCCCTGTGATGACCTGGCGACTTGTCCAGGGTGTACCCCGCCTTTCACCCATAGTCAGCTGGGATAGGCTCCAGCTTGCCTGCGACCCTGTAGAAGGATAAAGCGGCTAGAGATAATGAGATGAGATGAGAAAATGCCGATTTAGTGATTGCTTTCATGTGACTGTCAAAGTTTAGCTTGCTGTCAATGAAAACACCAAGATTTTTAACCATTTCTTTAGTTTTAATCCCTTTTGTGTCAAGAATAGTGGTAATCCTGAGTCTTTCATCTTTTTTTCCAAATAGAATTACTTCTGTTTTATCTGTGTTCAGCTGAAGAAAATTTTGTGACATCCAGCTATTGATTTGATCGATACACTGGTAGAGACATTCAAGGGGGGCATAATCATTAGGTGATAGAGCAAAATAAATTTGCGTGTCATCTGCATAGCAGTGATACAAAATTGAATTTTTATTGATAATTTGCCCAAGTGGGAGCATATAAAGGTTGAAAAGTAATGGTCCAAGAATCGACCCCTGGGGGACACCACAGGTCAAGGACATTGATGTTCAGGAACAATTTCCCAGGGTAACAAAGAAGCTTCTATCTTTTAAGTATGAATTTAACCAATTGATAACTTTACCAGTCAATCCAACCCAGTGTTCAAGTCGATATAGCAGTATGTTGTGATCAACAGTATCAAAAGCTGCACTGAGGTCCAGTAATACCAGGACCGATGTTTTGCCTCAGTATTAAGATGTATGTCATTTATAACTTTAATCAGCGCTGTTTCAGTGCTATGATTGGCATGAAATCCTGACTGAAAATTATCAAAACGGCTGTTTGATATCAAGAAGGCAGTTAATTGATTGAAGACAATCAATTAGAAGACACCCAGAGGAAACCCACGCAGACAACATGCAAACTCCACATAGAAAGGCCCTCGCCAGCCACAGGGCTCAAACCCAGACCTTCTTGCTGTGAAGCAACAGCACTAACCACTACACCACCGTGCCATCCCTACTTCAATGTATTTCACAATAATCAGAATGATTTATCTAAAAATGACAAATAAGGTATGTTTCAGGGAAACGAGAGGGATGTACACCCAGTTAGTCTAGGAGTCACACCAGTGATTTATTGTGATGAACTACGGTAGCCAGATGGCTTTGATGCCTGGCTGGGGGGAATTGTCCTAATCCGTGTGAGAATCAGCACTCTCTAGCAAGTGTGACAGCGTATCAGCATCAATTTTATGCTGTCCAGGTCTGTATTGTATGCTAAAGTCATTTGTGGCCAGAGCTGAGAGCCACCAATGACCAGTTGCATTTAGCTTGGTGGTGGTCAAAAACATAGGTTAGTGAGTTGTTGTCAGGTTTCACAGTGAGCATGGCACTACAGATAATCGTGGAACTTGTCCACTACAGTCCACTTCTGATAAGAAATTCTAAATGATGAATGGTATATGACCATTCTACATTGCTCCACTTACAACTGGTGAAAGTGATGGCTCAAAGGCCTTCCAGGTCCTCCTGATCTAGTACTACAGTCTTGGCCAAAAATTGAGAATGACACAAATTTTGATATTCACAAAGTTTGCTGCTTCAGTGTTTTTAAATCTTTTTGTCAGATGTTTCTATGGTATACTGAAGTACAATTATAAACATTTCATAAATTTCAAAGGCTTTTATTGATAAATACATCAAGTTTATACAAAGAGTCAATATTTACAGTGTTGACCCTAATTTTTCAAGAGTCCTGCAGTTTACCCTGGCATGCTGGATATCAGTTTCTGGGATAAATCCTGACTGATGGAAACCCATTCTTACATAATCAGTGCTTGGAGTTTATCACAATTTTGGGGTTTTTGTTTGTCCACCCACTTTTTGAGGATTGACCACAGGTTCCCAGATCTTAATTCCATTGAGGAGTTTCCTGGCCATGGACCCAAAATTTCAACGTTTTGTTCCTTGAGCCACTTAGTTATCACTTTTGTCTTGTGACATGGTGCTCACCATGTTGCTCCTGGATCGTTGGGAGAAGTTGCTCTTGGAGGATGTTTTGATACCATTCTTTATTCATGGCAGTGTTCTTAGGCAAAATTGTGAGTGAGCCCACTCCCTTGGATGAGAAGTAACCCCACACATGAATAGTCTCAGGATGCTTTACTGTTGGCATGACACAGAACTCATGGTAGCACTCATCTTTTCTTCTCCGGACGATCATTTTTCCAGATGTCCCAAACAGTCTGAAGGGGGCTTCATCAGAGAAAATAACTTTACCCCAGTCCTCTGCAGTCCAATCCCTGTACTTCCTGCAGAATGTCAGTCTGTCCTTGATGTTTTTCTTGGAGAGAAATGGCTTCTTTGCTGCCCTTCTTGACACCAGGCCATCCTCCAAAAGTCTTCTCCTCTCTCTGCCTGCAGATGCACTCACATCTGCCTGCTGCCATTCCTGAGCAAGCTCTGCACTGGTGGTGACCCAATCCTGTAGCTGAATCCTCTTTCGGAGTGGGTCCTGGCACTTGCTGGGTTTTCTTAGGTGCCCTGAAGACTTCTTCACAGCAATCGAACCTCTCTCCTTGAAGTTCTTGATGATCTGATAAATGGTTGATTTAGGTGCAATCTTACTAGCAGCAATATCCTTGCCTGTGAAGCCCTTTTGATGCAAAGCAATGATGACTGTACATGTTTCCTTGGAGGTAACCATGGTTAACAGAAGAAGACAATGATTTCAAGCACCACCCCTTTTAAAGCAACCAGTCTGCTCTTTTAATTCAATCAGCATGACAGGGTGATATCAGCTACCTTGTCCTCCTTAACACTTTCTCCTGAGCTAACGAGATGATCATTGAAATGATGTTAGCAGGTAATTTTGTGGCAGGGCTAAAATGCAGTGGAAATGGGGTTTTTGTGATTAAGTTAATTTTCATGGCAAGGAATGACTTTGCAATTAATTGCAATTCATCTAATTACTCTTCATAATGATCTAGAATCAATGCAAATTGCCATCATAAAAACTGAAGCAGCAAACTTTGTGAAAACCAAAATTTGTGTTCGTCTCAAAACTTTTGGCCATGACTGTACGCCTAAGCTTCTGACACTGGTGTCCACATGAAGCATACAGGGCTTGGATGCATCAGTGAATGCTAAAATGGGAGCATAGGTAAGGCAGTTGAATTAACTTGTTAAATGCTTTCATACAGGCCAGGTTTTAGCAGCCCTCAAAGGGCTTGACTCCTTGAAGTAAGAATTTGCTGAGCCTTAAATGGAATTGCTTCCATGCTTCACAGGTGCATAGCCCGTGGTGAGATCAATGAGGGGTCTAACTATGGAGAAGTAGTTCTGAATAAACCTGTGATAGGATCTGCAAGAAGGGCCTTAAAGTCAAACAAAACACAAAAAACACAGTTTGCCAATCACAGCAAGTACCCTAATGTGCCCCACTGCAAATTTATCCATTTGGAAGGTTTTGATATTGTTAAAAATAGGCCTACCTGGACGCAACCATTTGTGATGTAACCAGCACACGAGAACACTGTTTACCTTAGTAGCACAGAGCCATCAAATAAAGTCTTCTAATTCTTAAAAAAAATTCCCAGTTGCCACTTCTCTCTCTCTGTCTGTGTATTCACTGTTTCAATGATCGGGCTTATTTCTGCACCCAAATGCTTGACACCCAAGCATCTTCAGGGTTGTTTACAACAATTTAGAAGTAATGTACAGTATGCACTAGATTTTCTCAGTCTTGGTAAGTCATGTAGTCTGTAATTTGTACTCAGAGTGTGATATTTGAACCTCGGAGAGAATGAGATGGCAGAATTAGTTTGAAGACACTTGGCTTTCATTTTGCAGATTTTCATGTCTGTGTGTGCCATTGCTGCTGTGCAGGATGATGGGAAATGGGAGAGGTCGGAACTCCCTGCTGGGCAAACAATTCACACCTCTCCAAAATAATATCTCATCTCATCTCATTATCTCTAGCCGCTTTATCCTGTTCTACAGGGTCACAGGCAAGCTGGAGCCTATCCCAGCTGACTATGGGCGAAAGGCGGGGTACACCCTGGACAAGTCACTAGGTCATCACAGGGCTGACACATACAGACAACCATTCACCTTCACACCTACGGTCAATTTAGAGTCACCAGTTAACCAAACCTGCATGTCTTTGAACTGTGGGGGAAACCAGAGCACCCAGAGGAAACCCACATGGACAACATGCAAGCTCCGCACAGAAAGGCCCTTGTCAGCCACGGGGCTCGAACCCAGACCTTCTTGCTGTGAGGCGACAGCGCTAACCACTACACCACCGTGCCGCCCCATATACAACTGCCACAATAAAATTATTAATTAAACATAAATAAAGTACTTTTCTAAAAATTTTAACATCCTTGGTTACTTGCAAAGACAAATCCAGATTGTTTCCAGTTTTATATATCATGCACATTTCTATCAGGATATAGTCAAACAGCCTTACTGAAGAAAAAATATGCAAAGTTCCACATTTAGTCACAGAAGTCATCTTCGAAATGCATGAAGTGCTTTGACATCCCAACACTCTTAAATTTAGAAATTAGGCATATACTTCAGACGCCCATTTGGAAATGGCACGTTCTTCCTTGGCTACGCTCAAGAAACCGCCCTATAAATTGTTATAGGTCAGACTTTTTTTACTGACACTCACATGGACCAATTTTAGAAATGTTTAGCTGAAAAATAAGACTTCACTGGTCAATATTGACTATTCATAGATAGTGTTATAACAATGTAGAAAACTTCCCCACACCCAGTTTTACACATGTAGTCTGCAACTGTCAGGGAGCCAATCAGCAGCATGTAGTGCCAGATGATGTTTGTACAAGCAAGCTTGATTGTTCATGTGCCTAGTTGTCTTGGAGAAAAACAATTAATTAGTTTTGCCATGTACTGGCTGCATTGTTTACTTACTTATGTTCCTGAAAAAGCCTGAATTTGTCAGAGGTTTTGGCAGAATTATTTAGGAATGACACTAGTGGGGAATTCGAGGGTTTTTAGGAAGAAAACGGCATGGATTGAATTGTATTACATTACAGGCATTTAGCAGATGCTCTTATCCAGAGCAACATACAACATACTCAGAGCAGCCTAAGGAGCAGTAGGGGGTTAGGGGTCTTGCTCAAGGGCACTTCAGCTATTGCTTCTGGTCCAATGAATTGAACTGGCAACCTTTTGGTCCCAAAGCTGCTTCTCTCACCCTTAGGCCAAGGCTTCCCCAAATAAGTTCTTGAACTGAACCTAGTTCTTGAAATGTACGTAAGTTATGTTCTTTTCTATTTTTAATTTTTGTGTGTTGTATGAAAATGTCTTTTTTTCCATAGTGTGCAAGTTCTTTTTCACAAGTGGCACGGCACTGCATTTTTTTCACAAGTGGCACGGCACTGCATATTTCACATGTAAAGTGGCACTGCATTTTTCTTTTCCACATGTAGCATGGAAATGTTTTTTGTCTTGCACTTCATGTAGTAGGCTAATAAACAGCAAATTTTATATCTAAATATCAATATTATAGAATTATTATATAAATATAATAGCTAATTTAGCATTTACTAATGCTCATTTTGGGTACTTTTTCTGCTTTGTATTTGAAGCAGTATTCTGGAACCTGCACATCAGTAATGTAAAAAACAATAAGCAGAATACCCAGCTAAACAGCACCACTGGCTATGATTACTTCATTTGTGTGAAGCCCCTCAGGAAGCAGTTCTTCATAACATTCAGGGCATAGTACCAGCCTCACCAGAACCTGCCATCAATGAAAGAATGGTTGCCACAAGGTCTAGAATTGTGGATTTTGGAAATAATAAAGCTGCAAGTTCTGACTGTCTCAGCCAGGGGAGGCTGCAGCTGTCAGTGAAGTGTCATAGCCCCACATCCATGTCATAGGAGGTGGAAACAGCACCTTCTGCATGCCTATTGCTGGGTTTCACGTGATGTCACATCCACCTCATTAGTTATTCAAAACTTTAGCTGGTGGTCTACCAAAGCTCAGTTGACAAAGCATTTGTACGGAGAAGGTGCATTGCTCGCATAAAAAATGCCTTACGCTTGTGTTGTTTTAGGTTCTTCGAATTGATCAAACCATGAAACGTTATTTTATGGTACTTTTTTTAGTCACAAAGCATTAAGTCCCCAGCTGTTTCTTTGTTTACTCCTCACAAAGTCCATATGCATGAAGGTCACGACAAAATTCTTATACAGCCATACAGTTTTTCATACAGTTACAATGCGCCGTGATCACTTCTTCGTCTTGTTTAACTAAGATCCAGGTCTTTAAAGGGGTTTCTGATGATCTTTGTGAATGATTTACCTGAGAGGTAAGAGCGAACACATGTGAGAATCAAGCAAACTGTTGTTTGTTTACACTTCAACTTGCAGCGCTTTGTTGTAAAGACGTGAATGAAAAGGTTTAAAAAAAACCATACTTGCACGGGCAAAATCAATACAGGATTCATTCAGCAGCGACTTGATACCAAGGTCCTTTACTCAGCCACATACAAAAAAGTTGTAAGCCTCCATACTCTTCCATGCTTTCATCTGTTTTGTGGTGTAGAAGGATGTCTACAACACCAGATAGTTCAAGATGTCGGGGAACTTGACTGAAGGGTAATTTTCGAGATCATTTGACAAATCCTTCTTTCCCAGAGTGTTGGGGTCTAGTCCACTGCACATAGCAAGTTTCTGAATATATCTAAAATGAGCGGTGGCTTCTAGATTACGAACATACTCTGATAAGTTATCACTAGTTGTTTGCACTACGGCAGCCGTTTAGACCACCAGCTATTTCACTTCTGGTAAAACCACTAAGAAAAGTCACGTGACTGAAACCCAGCAATATTACATGAGATAGTGCTGTGGTGCTGATTTCACTCAAGCCTTAATGAGATGATTAAGTTTAAGACTTGCTTGTGAAATTGTTCTTTTTATAACAGAATGTCATGCTATTGCCATTTGTTATTTCATTTTTCCCACTTGGAGACATGTTTTCTGACATTTGTTGGTGGTTTGTGTCATTTGGACATGCTATTTTATGCCATTTTAGGTTCTACTTCTAGAACCTGCCTGAAAAAATGGTACTTCTTACCATGTATCCTTAACTCAGGTGCAACATATGTATATAGGAATCATTGTATATAAAATCACTTCATTTTGCTTTTACTTAAGTGTGGCAGCGGGGGCGTGGTCAAGCGCCGGTCTGTGACAGGAGGGCGGAGTCAGGGAAGGTAAGTGGCAAGAATCACTACGCCTGAGAGCAATTAACCTGTGTTTGTGTGTCTTCCCAGTGACCGCGCCCTATATGAGGAGGGAGAGTGAGAACAGAGGGGAGTCTCTCCCGCACCAGATGACTTGCGTGTGTGTGTATGCGTGTGGCTGGGAGAGTGTGTTTGCGAAACTGAAAAGTCGAGCAATAAACGCTATTGTGAACCTGATCTCTGTCCTGCTGTCCTCTGTGCTCCACCCACCAATAGTGAACCGCTACAGTGGTGCCGAAACCCAGGATCTGGAGCACAGCAGCCTCACAGCCCCATGGAGTCCTCCCCGTTTGCTGAACTGGTCCACGCCCTCGCCACAGCCCAACAAAGCCAGCACCAGGCGCTACTCACCCTCTGAAAGGAGCAAGAAGAGCGGTTTGAGGCCCTGGTGTTGGCCCAACAGGAAGATCGACAGGCGTTCCGGCACCTCCTCGCGTCGGTGGGGTCCACCAGCGCTCCTACCGCGGGCCCGTCTCCCCTCACTGTCACCAAGATGGGCCCGCAGGACAACCCCGAGGCGTTCCTCACGTTATTTGAACAGGTCGCCGAAGCCTCGGGGTGGCCGATGGAGCAGCGCGTGGCGTGCCTTCTCCCCCTGCTAACGGGAGAGGCACAGCTGGCCGCGCTACAGCTCCCCGCCGACCGCCGGCTGGCCTACGCGGACCTCCGCCAGGCCGTCCTCCAGCGCGTGGGGCGCACACCGGATCAACAGCGCCAGCGCTTCCGCGCGCTGCGGTTGGAGGAAGTCGGCCAGCCGTTCGCGTTCGCCCAGCAGCTCCGGGACGCCTGCTGGCGGTGGTTGAGGGCCAACAATCGCGACACCGAGGGAATCGTCGACCAGGTGGTACTGGAACAGTTCATCGCCCGCTTACCAGCCGGAACCGCGGAGTGGGTCCAGTGCCACCGCCCGGCGTCGCTGGATCAGGCAGTCGAGCTGGCGGAGGATCATCTGGCGGCTGTCCCGGCGGCAGGACAGCAGATGGCATCATCTCCTCTCTCCTCTTCTCTCTCTCTCTCTCTCTCCCCCTCCTCCTGTGTCCCGTCCTCGCCCCATTCCCCCACCGCGGAGGCGGGGGCCGGCTCCACCCCAGCCGGCCCGCCGCACCCACGGTGCCCTCCTGTTTCTCCCTTCTGTGTCTGTCTCTCCCCCACCTCAGGTGAGTGAGCCCCAGATCACCGGTGCAGAGGGAAAGCCTGGGCCGATTTGCTGGCGCTGCGGGGAGCCGGGCCACCTTCAACAGCAGTGCACAGCAATGGAAGTGGGCGCGGTGGTTCGGATCCCTGACACGCCAGAGGCCGCCCTCGATCGGGCCGGAGCGTATCGCATACCGGTGAGTATCCAAGGGGCTACATATCAGGAGTTGGTGGATTCTGGTTGTAATCAGACCTCAATTCACCAAAGCCTGGTTCAAAACGAGGCATTGGGGGGAGCACAAGGGGTGAAAGTGTTGTGTGTGCACGGGGATGTTCACCGCTACCCTTTGGTGTCGGTCCACATTATTTTCAGAGGGGAAAAATTTATAGTGAAGGCGGCGGTTAATCCTCACCTTACCCACTCTTTAATTTTGGGGACTGATTGGCCGGGATTTCGGGGTTTAATGACGCGCCTAGTAGAGAGTGGGTCCTGCCATTTGACAGGGGGAGGTCCCGGTGTCGCTTTGGCGGGAGCAGCTGTCACAGAGCCGTCTACGTCATCTCCGCGTCAGAGTGAGGAGCCGCTGGCTCCTCCTCTCTCTCTTGGGGAATCCCTCGCGGATTTCCCATTAGAGCAGTCACGAGACGAGACTCTGTGGCATGCGTTTGACCAAGTGAGAGTAATCGATGGTCAAACGCTCCAGCCAAACGCCACCCTGTCCTTCCCCTACTTCGCAATTATGAAGGATAGATTATACCGAGTGACGCAGGACACTCAAACTAAGGAGCGAGTCACGCAGCTTTTAATTCCGAAGAGCCGCCGGGAATTGGTATTCCAGGCGGCTCACTTTAATCCCATGGCTGGACACTTGGTCACATATTTCTCCTCCCTAATAGAAGATAACAAAAATAATCCTAGATTCCTATTTAATACTGTAGCAAAATTAACCAGGAATAAGTCCACTATCAACACATGCACACCTGCAGTATGTAGTAGCAACGACTTCATGAATTTTTTTAATGACAAAATTGAGAATATCCGACAAAAAATTCAAACTACTAATTTAAGGTTAGACAATGAAAGTGACCTTGTAGTTAACAATATAACTGTATCAGATCATCAGTTAGAATGTTTTACTCCCCTAAAAGAAACTGAATTACTTTCATTAATCTCTACATCAAAAGCCTCAACTTGCGTACTAGATCCCTTACCGACACATCTATTCAAACAGATAATGCCTGGAGTAATTGAACCGCTTCTAAAAATAATAAATTCTTCTCTTATGATTGGCTATGTACCCAAATCCTTTAAACTAGCAGTTATCAAACCCCTGATTAAAAAACCTGACCTTGATCCCTGTCAGCTGTCCAATTATCGGCCAATATCAAACCTCCCCTTTATCTCCAAGATCCTTGAAAAAGCTGTGGCACAGCAGTTATGCTCATATTTACATAGGAATAACATCCATGAAATGTATCAGTCAGGATTTAGACCTCATCATAGCACAGAGACAGCACTGGTTAAAGTAGTAAATGACCTACTGTTGGCGTCTGATCAGGGCTGTGTCTCGCTACTTGTGTTGCTTGACCTTAGTGCAGCATTTGATACCATTGATCATTCCATTCTTCTGGATAGACTAGAAAATGTTGTGGGAGTTAAGGGAATGGCCCTCTCCTGGCTCAGGTCTTATCTAACTGATCGTTATCAGTATGTTGATATAAATGGTGATATTTCTAGACGTACCGAGGTAAAGTTTGGTGTTCCACAAGGTTCTGTCTTGGGTCCACTGCTTTTTTCTCTATATATGTTACCTCTGGGCGATATTATTCATAAACATTGTATTAGTTTCCACTGTTATGCTGATGACACACAGTTGTATGTCTCTGCAAAACCTGATGAGAGACACCAGCTTAATAAAATTGAGGAATGTGTTAAGGACATTAGACACTGGATGCTTATAAATTTCCTTCTGCTTAACTCTGACAAGACTGAAGTACTTGTGCTAGGACCACATACAGCTAGAAGTAAGTTTTCTGATTACACAGTAACTCTGGATGGCCTTTCTGTTTCTTCACGTGCAGCAGTAAAAGACCTCGGAGTGATTATTGACCCCAGTCTTTCATTCGAAACTCACATTGATAACATCACCCGGATAGCTTTCTTTCATCTCAGAAATATTGCAAAGATAAGAAATTTAATGTCATTGCATGATGCAGAAAAACTAGTCCATGCTTTCGTTACCTCCAGGTTGGATTATTGTAATGCCTTACTGTCTGGATGTTCCAATAAGTGCATAAACAAGCTCCAGTTAGTTCAAAATGCCGCAGCAAGAGTCCTTACTAGAACTAGAAAATATGACCACATCACGCCTGTCTTATCCACACTGCATTGGCTCCCAATCAAATTTCGTATTGATTATAAAATACTACTATTGACCTTTAAAGCACTAAATGGTCTCGCACCACAGTACCTGAGTGAACTTCTGCTCCTCTATGACCCGCCACGCCTACTTAGATCAAAAGGTGCAGGCTATCTGCTGGTACCTCGTATAGTGAAGGCTACATCAGGGGGCAGAGCCTTTTCTTACAAAGCCCCACTGTTATGGAACAGCCTTCCAAGTAATGTTCGGGAATCAGACACAGTCTCAGCATTTAAGTCTAGGCTGAAAACATATCTGTTTAGTCAAGCCTTTTGTTAATGGTGTTTATGAGGTAAAGGAGTAGATCTGGAGGGTCCTCAGACATAGAGTGTTTTGGTAAACTGGGATGTATGGATGCTGTCAGTCCCCACTCGCTTGCTCACTCGAGTTTGTTGACGGTGTAGTGGCTGGCTGCTTTATGTCCCGGGGCTCCCTCATGCCTGTGTTACCTTCTGGCTCTCTCCTTTTAGTTATGCTGTCATAGTTAGTTGCCGGAGTCCCTGCTTGTACTCGGTGCAATATGTATACTGTTCCTACTTATTCAGGTGACATTGGGCATACCTAACCACCTGTGTTTTCTTTCTCTCCCCCCCACCCCAAATCTGTCCCTCTGAGTTACATGGAGTCAACAGGAAATCTTTTGGTGGAGACGGTGGGGACCTCGACTGGCTATCGTGTATCAGCGTGTATCACCCGCAAACGGATGGTTTAGTGGAATGGTTCAACCGCACCCTCAAAAATATTATTAAGAAATTTGTAAGTGAGGACGCATGTAATTGGGATAAGTGGCTCGAACCCTTGCTGTTCTCAGTGCGAGAGGTCCCCCAAGCCTCCACGGGGTTCTCCCCGTTCGAATTATTATATGGGCGTAAGCCGCGCGGCATCCTGGACGTGCTGCGGGAAAATTGGGAGGAGGGACCTTCACAAAGTAAGAATGAAATTCAGTACGTTATGGACCTGCACGCAAAACTCCACACGCTCACCCACCTAACTCAGGAGAATTTGCAGCAGGCCCAGGAACGGCAAGCCCGCCTGTACAACAAGGGTACGCGCCTTAGAGAGTTCACACCGGGAGATAAGGTACTCGTACTGTTGCCCACGTCAAGCTCCAAATTGATCGCTAAGTGGCAAGGACCCTTTGAGGTCACACGGCGAGTCGGGGACATCAACTATGAGGTGAGGCGAACGGACAGGGGTGGGGCACTACAGATTTACCACCTCAATCTGCTTAAACTCTGGAATGAGGAGGTCCCCGTGGCGTTGGTGTCGGTGGTTCTGGAGAAGGCGGAGCTGGGGCCGGAGGTTCAAAATGGGACATTGGCATCACGTACCTCTCCGGTCCCCTGTGGAGACCACCTCTCCCCGACCCAACTCACGGAGGTCGCCCAGTTGCAGACCGAGTTTTCGGATGTGTTCTCGCCCCTGCCCGGTCGCACTAACCTCATAGAGCACCACATAGAGACGCCCCCGGGGGTGGTAGTGCGTAGCCGCCCTTACAGGCTACCCGAACACAAAAAAAAGGTGGTTCGGGAAGAACTTCAGACCATGCTCGAAATGGGCATCGTCGAGGAGTCCCACAGTGACTGGAGCAGCCCGGTGGTCTTGGTACCCAAGGCCGACGGGTCGGTCCGGTTCTGTGTGGACTATAGAAAAGTCAACGTGGTGTCTAAAGTCGATGTGTACCCAATGCCTCGTATTGATGAGTTGCTCGATCGACTCGGCACTGCTCGCTTTTATTCGATGCTGGATTTGACGAAGGGATATTGGCAGATCCCCTTGACTCCACTATCCCGAGAAAAAACGGCCTTTTCCACACCGTTTGGTTTACACCAATTCGTCACCCTTCCGTTTGGGCTGTTTGGGGCGCCTGCTACGTTTCAGCGGCTGATGGACAGAGTCCTCCCCCCTCACGCCACTTACGCAGCCGCGTATTTAGACGACATCATCATCTATAGTAATGACTGGCAGCGGCACCTCGAACATCTGACGGCCGTCCTTAGGTCGCTGAGGCGAGTGGGGCTCACAGCCAACCCAAAGAAGTGTGCGATTGGGTGGGTGAAAGTACGGTATCTGGGCTTCCACTTGGGCAACGGGCAGGTGCGTCCCCAAATTAAAAAGACGGCAGCAATTGCGGCCTGCCCGAGGCCCAAGACCAAAAAGGGGGTGAGACAGTTCCTGGGGCTGGCTGGCTATTATCGTAGGTTCATATCTAATTATTCGGACGTCACCAGCCCGCTGACTGATCTCACTAAAAAGGGGGCACCAGATCCGGTCCAGTGGACGGAGCAGTGCCAGCGGGCTTTCTCGGAGGTAAAGGCTGCACTGTGTGGGGGGCCACTTCTACACTCCCCTGACTTTTCTCTCCCCTTTATGTTACAGACCGATGCGTCGGACAGAGGGCTGGGGGCGGTTTTGTCCCAGGAGGTGGAGGGGGAGGACCGCCCTGTCCTGTATATCAGCAGGAAGCTGTCGGTGCGTGAGGGGCGCTACAGCACCATAGAGAAAGAGTGTTTGGCCATCAAGTGGGCAGTTCTCGCCCTCCAGTACTACCTGCTGGGGCGCCCTTTCACCCTCTGTTCGGACCACGCGCCCCTCCAGTGGCTCCACCGCATGAAAAATGCCAACGCGCGGATCACCCGTTGGTATCTGGCGCTCCAACCCTTTAATTTCAAGGTGGTCCACAGGCCGGGGGCGCAGATGGTCGTGGCAGACTTCCTCTCCCATCAAGGGGGGGGGGGGAGTCGGCTGCAGGCCAGACGGCCGCCTGGCCTGAGTCGGGCGGTGGGGGTATATGGCAGCGGGGGTGTGGTCAAGCGCCGGTCTGTGACAGGAGGGCGGAGTCAGGGAAGGTAAGTGGCAAGAATCACTACGCCTGAGAGCAATTAACCTGTGTTTGTGTGTCTTCCCAGTGACCGCGCCCTATATGAGGAGGGAGAGCGAGAGCAGAGAGGAGTCTCTCCCGCACCAGATGACTTGCATGTGTATGTATGCGTGTGGCTGGGAGAGTGTGTTTGCAAAACTGAAAAGTCGAGCAATAAACGCTATTGTGAACCTGATCTCTGTCCTGCCGTCCTCTGTGCTCCACCCACCAATAGTGAACCGCTACATTAAGTTATTGAACTTATTTAAATGTATTTTATTTTTATTTATTCTTTTTTAAAGACTTATATCTTCTGTTTTTAGACATGTTTACTTCTTCCTTGATTCAGGAGCTTGGTTGCAAATTTGAATTTCCCTCCGCGGATTAATAAAGTAATTCTGATTCTGATCTGATTCTGATATTTTTTGAGGTTTTGTGCCATTTTGAGGCTTTGTGCCATTTCTAGAGGCATTATTCTATAAGGAAAATTTTGGTGCTATTTCAAGAGATATTTTCTGACATTTGTTAGTCATTTGTACCATTTGGACATGTTCTTTTGTCATTTTTAGGAATGTTTGCTATTTCAAGAAGTCGTCCACTTTTTTATTCTTTGTGCCATTTGTAGTGGCTTTCTGCTATTTCTAGAGGCATTATGCTGGAGGAAGAGGTTTGGTACCATTTGGAGACATTTGGTGCGATGTGGAGATATTTTTAACCTGTGTTTGGATAACCTTACACACAATTTTACTGATTGAAAATAATGTCTTCAGATTCTGGATGCTTATGCATGAGCCCTTGGGGCATCTCAAAGCACATAAATGGGACTGAGAACACCATTTTACTCTGAAGATATAAAACATTTGTGGGCGGCATGGTGGTGTAGTGGTTAGCGCTGTCGCCTCACAGCAAGAAGGTCCAGGTTTGAGCCCTGTGGCCGGCGAGGGCCTTTCTGTGTGGAGTTTGCATGTTCTCCCTGTGTCCACGTGGGTTTCCTCCGGGTGCTCCGGTTTCCCCCAAAGACATGCAGGTTAGGTTAACTGGTGACTCTAAAGTAAGTGTGAATGGTTGTCTGTGTCTATGTGTCAGCCCTGTGATGACCTGGCGACTTGTCCAGGGTGTGCCCCGCCTTTCACCCGTAGTCAGCTGGGATAGGCTCCAGCTTGCCTGCGGAACAGGATAAAGCGGCTAGAGATAATGAATGAGATATAAAACATTTGTTTGAGGAAAAAAAAACCCCAACAGCTAGCCGCTGTGTCCGGGAATCAGGTCATCGAGGCCCCTGCCTTCGACTGCCACCCAATCCACACTGCACCAGCCCCCTACTGCTACCTCTGTGGGTGGTGAATCCACAGGAGGTCGGGCCCATGTCACCTCTTTGGGCTGAGCCTGGCCGGGCCCCATGGGCAAAGGCCTGGCCACCAAGCGCTCGCATGCGAGCCCCAACCCCGGGCTTGGCTCCAGGGTGGGGCCCCGGCTGCGCCATACTGGGCGAAGTCTCGGTCCTTGGTTGTTGTTCCATTAGGGGTTTTGGTGAACTGCTCTTGGTCTGGCCTGTCACCTAGGACCTGTCTGCCTTGGGAAACCCTGACAGGGGCATAATGCCCCCAACAACATAGCTCCTAGGATCATTCAAGCACACAAACCCCTCCACCACAATAAGGTGGGTTCTAGGAGGGGAACAAGATCGCGGATACAAGCAGCCGAAATGAGTTTCCTTCACAGGGTGGCTGGGCGCTCCCTTAGAGATAGGGTGAGAAGCACAGTCACTTGGGAGGAGCTCGGAGTAGAGCTGCTGCTCCTCCACATCGAGAGGAATCAGCTGAGGTGGCTCGGGCATCTTTTTCAGATGCCTCCTGGACGCCTCCCTGGGGAGGTGTTCCAGGCATGTCCCCCCGGGAGGAGGCCCCGGGGAAGACCCAGGACATGCTGGAGGGACTATGTCTCTCGGCTGGCCTGGGAACGCCTCGGTGTTCTTTCCAAGGAGCTGGTCGAGGTGTCTGGTGAAAGGGAAGTTTGGGCTTCCATGCTTAGACTGCTGCCACCGCGACCCAGTCCCGGATAAAGCGGAAGAAGACGAAAAAAAAACAAACTTTTTTTGAAGTTTTCACTGAATATATTGCCCCAGCTTGGTAAAAACAAATTCTTATTTTAAAAAAGTGCAGGTTTAAAAAGCCCTGAGTGTCTATTTTCTTGTAGACTTCTTGGTTCTTTCATGATGCTGCCACCCAGTAGCTCTTTCAGATGGCAGCATTCATCAGTGTCTGCAGGACATTGGGACCTGTCTATGGGACCTTTCTCAAAATGGTTTGGTGTTATGGAGTCTGATGTGGTGTATTGCACCCTTGGCAACTCCAATGTCCCACTCATCTCACATGACACTTCCACATGCAGACAGCTTTTTACAGAGTCTTGCCTCCCAGGTCTCTGAAATTGAACTCTGGAACTTTGAGTTGCTTAGCTCTTGATACTTCAGTCACTGTGTCCATGACAAACGTGTGCAACCACAGTTTTGGGGGATGGAAAGATTGTTGAACCTCTCACCATGAATGAGCACACAATTTATGGACCTCAAGGTAAGAAAACTATCACAGCAGGTGGAATGAAATTCAGCTGGCATGGTTTCATCAGGTGAGGTCTCCATCAAAAAGATGCCTCTGTTCAAAAGCTTCTGACATGCAACCCTGCAGCCAGCATATCGCTCACCTCTGGTAGGAACAGAGAAGAGACAAAGACCCACCCATTTAAAGACACCTTTGGGCCAGTCTAGGGTTTTCTTTTCCCTGTCCAGAGAAGGTATGTCACAGCCAACACACTGTGGCAGGATTCTGAAAGAATGTGTTGACTCTGAATTACTGACCTTTCCACAAAAGGCAGTCAAACACTGGAAAAGGCTTGCATTTGTTCCAGTGATCACTGGAACTTGTTGGGGACCTGGAGTTTCAAGGCAAACCAAGTAAAGGACAGAGAGGGACTTCAGCAATCCTGAGCAAAGCAGGAAAAGTGACATCCTTTGTAGGCATAGCTAGATTAACTAAGCCCCCATATGGATAAGCCTGTGATAGGAAGGAAAGGCACAATATAAGTATCTCAAATATGCCCTTAAGTGAGGCACTTACCCCCCAACTGCTCCCCAGGTGCTGTTAGTATGGTTGCCCACTGCTCTGGATATGTGTGTGTGCTCATTGCTCATGTGTGTGTTCACTGCTTCAGATGGGTTAAATGCAGAGAGGAATTTCAATTCCAATGGCTCTTAGATTATTCTTGATGCAATCCTTATATTGTATCTTTGGCTTGTGCTGTGGTCACTTTCCAATTTCCAGTTGACCATAAAATAGCTGCTTTGGGATTATATCATCTTTCATATGAACAACATGTCTTGCCCATCTCATTTGATTGTTGATAATAATCGCCTCAATGCTTGAACAGCCTCCTTTTTCCAGAATGACATTATCTGGGATCATTGCCATTTGATGTTTAAGATTCATCTCAAGCATTTCTGGTGAAATCTTTCAAGCCACTTCAAGTGACAGTGGGGTGTTGTCCAAGCTTCAGAGGAATACAATAACGCTGTGTTCACACTTATACCAGTACGAAAGTGGTATAACTGTATCGATACAAAGTATACCGGTACAGTTTAGTGCATCTGACCACACTAGCGAGAAATGTTTGCGGTTTTCTTTCACGGAAGTTGAAATGCGCGTGCGCAAAATGTTTCCGTGGTTACCGAGTAACTTCCTTCCGAGAATATGGCGGATGAAACAACGTGTGTGTGCTTTTTGTTGTCAATGTACAGTCTGTATTTCTGGTGGTCATTTATTCAGTCGAATCGTATAAAACGCCGAGGCAGTTCTCCCCCCTCCCTTTCTCCCTCTTTCCTTCTCTTCCCCTCCCTTTCTCTCCCTTTTCCCCTCTTCCTCCTTTCTTCCTCCCTCTTTCCCCTCTCCCTCCCTCCCCCTCTCCCTTTCTCCCCCCTCCCTCCCTCCCTCCCTCCCCCCTTTCTTTGCTCCATGTAGCTCCACGGTCGTTTTGAGCCATTTTGACGTTTTATTTACAGCTGGAAAGCACGGGCGTATTGTATTGTATGAATAACCCGGAAGACGTAGGAATGGTTCATTGCGCTTGCGCGTTATATTTGTATCGATACAAAGCCGCTTCATCTGTTCACACTACAGCGAAGCACTACAGTACCGATACTGTACCGGTACGAAACCCATACATTTGTGGGTTTCGTACTGATACAGTTATACCGCTACAGTACCGGTATAGTTGCTAGTGTGGACAGGTGTTGCGGTACGAAAGTAGTTTCGTATCGGTACAAAATCCCTAGTGTGGACAGGGTATAAGGCAGTCAAGACACATGCTTGGTAAACTGTCACTTTGGTTTTAATGGTTATTCCTCTATCTGACCACAAGCGCTTCTCTAACCTCCCAAAGGCAACAGAAGCTTTCTGGATCCGTGCATGTATTTCAGTATCTAATGAACCGTCTCTCGATATGGTACTTCCTAGGTATACAAATGTATCTACAACACCCAATCTGGTGCCATTTACTGTGATGTTAGGTTCACTGTATGGTACACCAGGAAGTGGAGTGAAGATAACCTTGGTCTTTTTCAAATTAATGGGAAGACCAAATGCAGTGGCTGCTCTAGAAAACCTGTCCATAACAGTCTGCATGTCTTTCTCAGAGTTCATAACGAAAACTGCGTCATCAGCATACAATTATTCACGGATTAGTGCATGGAAGGTCTGGGATTTTGTGTTAAAATCCAATCTTCTGAGACTGAAGACTTTTCCAGTGGTCCTGAAACAGATACTTATGCCAATATTGCAGTCACTGAATGCATATACAAGTACAACAGCAAAGTAGATGGAGAATAGGGTTGGTGCTAGAATATCACCCTGTTTTACACCATTATCAACTGCAATTTCATCTGAGAGTGATCTGTTGAAGGTAACACATGCTTTCATATTGCGATGCAGCCCTTTTACTATGTTGACAAAAGTGGGAGGGCATCCGAGCTTTCCAAGAATCTTCCACAAGGACAAGTTCATGGTGTCAAAAACCTTAGTTGAGTCCACAAAGACTTGATACAAGGGAATATGCTGCTTGATGCACTTCTCCTGCAGTTGTCTGGCAGAGATGATCATGTCCATTGTTCCTGTTCCTGAACAAAAACCAGACTGTGACTCTGGTATCATGACTGGACACACATGATCTATCATTCTGTTTAAAAGAAGTCTGGATAACACTTTTCCAACTGCTTCTAGAAGCGGGATGCCACGATAATTATCATAGACTGACTTAGAGCCTTTACCTTTAAACAGAAATACTAGTATACCATCAATCCAATCTTCAGGTATTGGTGTACCTTCCCAAATTTTCCGGATCAAGCTGTATACAACTGATTTAACTTTTTCACCTCCTTTTTGTAACAATTTTACTGGAATCCCATCTAAGCCAGGTGTTTTACCTAAATTTATTTGTTTGATGGCAAGGTCAGTCTCTTCCTGTGTGGGATTCACATCTAACTCCTGAATCATATCTTTCTGTGGTAAGTTGTCGATAGCTGTTTCATCAACAACTGATGGATTGAAGAATAAATCGCTGAAGTGCTCTGTCCAATGGCCCATGATTCCCTCAGAGTCTTTGATTATGTTTAAGCCATCTTTTGACTTGACAGGAACAACAGTGGATGATGTCAGACCGAAGACCTGACATAGACCATGAAGTCGCTTTGAGTCATGTTGGGCATATGCACTTTGAACTTCGGCAGAGATGTTACACCACCACCTGTTTTTCATGTCTCTCAAATCACACTGCAGGTTTGCTTTGTGTTCTTTGAAAGACTTTTCAACCTGAGTACGATTGGCCAGGTTGGGATATAGAAGGGATTGGTGGAGAGAATGCTTCGTTTTGATCAATTGAGTAATTTCAGCATTATTCTCGTCAAACCAATCTAGTTTGGTTTGACGAGAACAAGGCTTCCTCTGATTCAATCCAAGTACATCAGCTCCGATTGAATATACCTGATTTCTAAAATCATCCCAGGTACCATCAAAATTGAGTTCTTCCAATTCATCAGAGAGCTGTTGACATACATCCAGATTGTTCAACTTTGAAATGTTGATAAGTTTGGGGAGTTTACCCCTTCCATACGAGTCTTCTTCCACACTGGCAACTTCAATTTTCCACAAACCATCTTGTGGTCAGTATTACATTCAGTGCTGCATAGCACATGGACATTGCAGACATCCCTTAGATCATCTTTTCTGGTGATAAAGTCAATCATATGACTGTGTTTTGATCTTGGATGAGTCCATGTCACTTTGTGTTTAAGCTGTGTGGAAGAAGGTGTTACAAATAGCTAGGTTGAATTCTGAGCAGAGTTCGAGTAAATTCAAGCCATTGCTGTTCATTTTGCCAATGCTGTAGCGACCAAGTGCATCCCATATCTCATGTCTCCTAACTCATACATTAAAGTTGCCCATGATAAGCAGCTTTTCCTCCTTAGGGATGGAAGTAATGGCTTCTCGAAGGGCTCTGTAGAAAGACATGATGGTATCTTCATTTGCCTGTAGAGTTGGAGCATACACGGAGAGTATGGACATGTGGCGACCACATGACAAAGGGACACATAGTTTCATAATACAATCATTGATACTACATGGGTGCTCAATTTGATCAACTAAGGTTTTACGGATTGCAAAACCAACTCCTCCTTCATGTTTTTCACCTTTTGGTTTCCCGACCCAGAAGACTGTGAAGTTAGATTTCATTTCAGTTAACTGATCCTCGTTAGATAGACGTGTTTCTGAGAGAGCAGCAATATCAATATTCAATCGTTGAAGTTCTCTTGTCACAAGAGCTGTTCTCCTTTCTGGCCGGCTAGAAGTTTCACGATCGAGTAATGTTCTAACATTCCAACAACATACATTTAACATTTTACAAAACTTTGCATAACATTTCTTGTTTATCTCATCATCTTTCCTGCTTTGGTGAACTGACCAGCTTAAAGTGCATATTCTGGACCAATTTTGTGGGTTTTTTTATATGAAAGTATGTCCCTTTACACACTCACCCAGAAGGGTAATTTTGCACAAGGCCATCTGTCTACAGCAGAAAAAAATAAAATAGCAAAACGCGTCTGGAAAAATCCCAAGGGAGTCTGGAGCCAGATTCGTGACGTTACCTGCAGAAGCGCGAGCAGGCTGCATGAGCTTTGCACGGTTTAAGTGCACAACCTGTGTAGACCAAGCGCTCCCATTTCTCTCTCATTGTCCGGTCTTTTGGAAAACGATGAGTACTAATCCCATCAAGATTGGTGTTGCTACACCCTTCTACGTTAACCATTTTAATAATTACGCAATAACATTGAAGAAATTTACAGAAAACCACTAGGTGGTATTCTCATAAACAAACCAGCACTGACGTAGGATTCAGAGGGAGGCGTCCTGCAGATGATGTCATGAAAATCAGTGTTTGCTGGGAAATTCAAATGCCAAGTTTTTTCAGAGGCAGACAAATTCACCTCAAATGGCTTGATTTCAACTGAATTTTTCTGGTATTGCACAAGGTAAAAAAAATTGCAGAGAATGCAGAATGTTACAGATATTTGACCAAAGTTTAATATAAAATAGGAGAATTACATTGATCTTGCTCCTGAATTTACCCATGACATGCACTTTAAGGATGACAGGCAAATTTTAGTGCACCTTTTCTAGCACCTTCCCAGATATCTGGGTGAGCAGTGCTTTCCCTGAATAGGGCTGCTCAGACACAAGAATCTCCACCAAAATCAGCCTCTGTCAATGTAGACTGGATGGCGATGTTAAGATAAGATTCTTGCTGCCTATGTACAGATTTGTGACTGCATGCTTCCAGCTCGTTACGTCTGCATGCGTCACCACTCCTCCATCGCCACAGAACTTAGCAAGTGAAGAGATGATGAGGTGGCAAGACATCTGTACATCAATGGATTAAAGTGATGTATGCTTGTACAACACATACACCACTCTCTGAATCTTTGTGACTAGCACCTGGTGACAGGCCTAAGCGATATGACCAGTAATCACTCAGACCACAGGTTTTACATCAGAGTACCCTCTCCTAGAAGAATGCTGTAACAACAGCCAGGGATCCTTCACTCCCAGTGGTTTAACTGCACACTCTAACACCAAATAGAGAAGTTCCATGTCCCCACACTCTTCGGCTTTTCAAATCAGTGAGCCATCTCCTAGACAGACTGCCAAACCAAGGCTAACGAGCTCTGTCTACCCAGAGAAACTGGTTTTAAGGTGCCAGCACCTCGCCTTCACCCTTTCTCCCTGTTAGTACCAAATATCTCCGTCACTAGAAGGCCAGGAGCCAGGCTTCAGTTGTCAGAGGCTACAAGTATAAGAGACATGCCATTTGGAGCATTTTAATAAGAGAGTAGATTATCAGGCCTACTCCCATCCTGGCAGTGACAACCTTAGGAGACTAAGGTATGTGTATGCACACACATTATATACAGTGGTGCTTAAAAGTTTGTGAACCCTTTAGAATTTTCTATATTTCTGCATAAATATGACTTTAATCATCAGATTTTCACACAAGTCCAAAAAGTAGATAAAGAGAACCCCAGTTAAACAAATGAGACAAAAATATTATCCTCGGTCATTTATTTATTGAGGAAAATGATCCAATATTACATATCTGTGAGTGGCAAAAGTATGCGAAACTCTAGGATTAGCAGTTAATTTGAAGGTGAAATTAGAGTCAGGTGTTTTCAATCAATGGGATGACAATCAGGTGTGAGTGGGCACCCTGTTTTATTTAAAGAACAGGGATCTATCAAAGTCTGATCTTCACAACACATGTTTGTGGAAGTGTATCATGCCATGAACAAAGGAGATTTCTGATGACCTCAGAAAAAGCATTGTTGATGCTCATCAGGCTGGAAAAGGTTACAAAACCATCTCTAAAGAGTTTGGACTCCACCAATCCACAGTCAGACAGATTGTGTACAAATGGAGGAAATTCAAGACCATTGTTACCCTCCCCAGGAGTGGTCGATCACTCCACGAGCAAGGTGTGTAATAGTCGGCAAGGTCACAAAGGACTCCAGGGTAACTTCTAAGCAACTGAAGGCCTCTCTCACATTGACTAATGTTAATGTTCATGAGTCCACCATCAGGAGAACACTGAACAACAATGGTGTGCATGGCAGGGTTGCAAAGAGAAAGCCACTGCTCTCCAAAAAGAACATTGCTGCTCATCTGCAGTTTGCTAAAGATCACATGGACAAGCCAGAAGGCTATGGGAAAAATATTTTGTGTGCAGATGAGACCAAAATAGAACTTTTTGGTTTAAATGAGAAGCATTATGTTTGGAGAAAGGAAACCACTGCATTCCAGCATAAGAACCTTATCCCATCTGTGAAACATGGTGGTGGTAGTATCATGGTTTGGGCCTGTTTTGCTGCATCTGGGCTAGGACAGCTTGCCATCATTGATGGAACAATGAATTCTAAATTATACCAGTGAATTCTAAAGGAAAATGTCAGGACATCTGTCCATGAACTGAATCTCAAGAGAAGGTGGGTCATGCAGCAAGACAACCACCCTAAGCATACAAGTCATTCTACCAAAGAATGGTTAAAGAAGAATAAAGTTAATGTTTTGGAATGGCCAAGTCAAAGTCCTGACCTTAATCCAATCGAAATGTTGTGGAAGGACCTGAAGTGAGCAGTTCATATGAGGAAACCCACCAACATCCCAGAGTTGAAGCTGTTCTGTATGGAGGGATGTGGGCTAAAATTCCTCCAAGCTGGTGTGCAGGATGGATCAACAGTTACCGGAAACGTTTAGTTGCAGTTATTGCTGCACAAGTGGGTCACACCAGATACTAAAAGCAAGGGTTCACATACTTTTGCCACTCACAGATATGTAATATTGGATCATTTTCCTCAATAAATAAATGATCAAGTATAATATTTTTGTCTCATTTGTTTAACTGAGTTCTCTTTATCTACTTTTAGGACTTGTGTGAAAATCTGATGATGTTTTGGGTCATATTTATGCAGAAATATAGAAAATTCTAAAGGGTTCACAAACTTTCAAGCACCATTGTATAATGTGTGTGTGTGTGTGTGTGTGTGTGTGTGTGTGTGTGTGTGTGTGTGTAAATTAATAATTTAAACTATTTTACTAAACTATTTTTGGGCAGTTTTTATTCAACGAATGTGGGAACATTGACTGGCAGAGTGAGAAAGTTAGCAGGTATGATGGAAAGAAGGAAGTTGGACATTTTGTGTGTGCAGGAGACGAGGTGGAAGGGAAGCAAGGCCAAGAACATTGGAGGTGGATGCAAGTTGTATATTATGGAGTCGATGTAAAGAGAAATGGTGTTGGTATTGTTTTGAGGGGAGAGTTGGTCAACAGTGCGATTGATGTGAAGAGGGTGTCAGATAGAATGATAGGCATGAAGTTGGAGATTCAAGGAGTGGTAATCAATGTTGTGTGTGTGTGTATACCCCACAGGTTGGATGTGAGAATGAAGATGTAACCCTTATAAATTACTGCACCACACTAACACACACTACTTTCATTCATTCACCCATAGTGGATAATCCCTTAATATTACATTAGTGTTAGTGGTAGTGGGATATTGGCAGATACTCCCTAAAGCCCTCCCATAAGGAGAACGATACTTTTTTCCTTTTTTCCCTCCCACACGCTCCATCCGCCCCGACACGGAGATGAGGAGATAAAACGATGTCAGGTTAATTTTAGATTATACACAGAATACCACTACACGACCCTATACACTGACGCAATGAAGGTTTTTGCTCCTGAGAAGTTGTGATTTCTTTTGAAGAGTTTGTTTTTGATTTGAAGATATCCTGGTGAGTTGTAAGCTAATCAACTCTACTGTACATGTGAACACGTAAGTATTTTGTTCATATTGCATAGGAAATGGGAAATTAACCAGTCAGGATATGTTTTTGTTTTGGTATGCGTACTTTGACATGAAGATGAAAGCCTCATGTAATTACGATGTAATGTGCATGACCGTGAGATACTGGGTTAGCTATGTTAGCCGCATGGCTAGGTTTTCTGGCTGGATAAGCTGCAGACATATTCGATAAAAATATTCAATGTAATTGTCTTTTCAGTACACACAGTTGTTGTATGTTCATGTTAAGAAGTAATGACATGGAAAATATGATATTTAGCCATAAGTACCGATGAAGTGCATAGTTTTATAATCTAGTCTTGCTAATCGCTTTGCACACGTGTGTGCAGGCTGTTTTTTTTCCACCCCCTCTTCGAGCGCTGTGCATCATTGTAGATTCCACTGTCGTCGCTGCCACATTATCCTCCATCTTCCATCAGGGCCGGATTACAGACCGGGCCAGTGGGGCCGGCGCCCAGGGGCCCAAGGGGTCCAGGGGCCCGGGGGGCCCATAGTGATGCTGATGCCAATAGTGACATCAGAGGGCCTCTATTCTCTAGGATCTTATGACTACTTACACTGTTATAGGGCATATCTGAAGAAAACAGAGGGAAGGGGTGGGTTGGTGGGCGGCGGGGGACGGCAATCAGAGGGCCCCTGGCCCTGCTGTAGTGCCTCTCGTGAAAACTCCTGAGGCTGTAACGTCTGCCAACTAGGGGTTCAAGGAAGTAGGGGGAATGCTTTCAGAGGATCCTATGATTATGAAAGCCCCTGCTAAGGGTCGTGACTTCTGGCTATCTGGGGGCCCTAGAGAGAGCCCTAACGGAAAAGCATACTGTTAAGAGTAGCACCAAATTCTGGGCCCTGTGGACCTAGCTCAAATGGACCCCCCCTACAAAAAAAAACCTGACTCCCTATGGGTCCCCCCGATACATAGGGCCCTGGTGACTGAGTCCCACTTTCCCCCCTACTTCGACGCCCCTGAAGAGAGCCCTCTGATTACAAACATCCTTACAAAAGGCCTCTGATTTACCAAGGGTTTTGGTGTTGGGGTTCGTTTTTGTTCCTTACTTCATGTCATGTCATAAGCAGATAACAACATGCCTTGTGTGCCTCACGCCGGGGACACATACACGCAAATTTGGCAAAGCAAAGCAAAATTCGCCATTCATTCCTATGAGGGAAGCAAAGTGAGGCAAAGTCAAGCGAACAGGGCGAAGCGAAGTGAAAATATTTGGCCAAGTTTAATATTATGCAAATGAGGAGCAAATTTCGCTTGCGGCGGCCCTCACAGACCCAATCAAGCATAGACCCGACCTGTCAGGCTCAGGCCTGAGGCCCACAATCAGACCTGAGAAAGTGTTTCCAAGTGAGGAGGAGTGCACGGAGCCCAGTTTCACACCAGAAGTTTGGGACTCCAACTCCAGTTGTGAAACACTAATGACCCTGCTTTACGGCCAAATACCACAACCGACCAAGACTGCACTCTTGTTAGTACAGGAGATTCACTGTCAGACCAGGCATTGCCTGAGAAAGTCTTGTCAAGTCAGAAGGGGTACACCGAGACCAGTATCACACCAGAAGCTGGGGGCTCAAACTCCTGGTGTGAAACAGATAATGACCCTGCTTTATGGCCAAGTTCCATTACTGAACAAGCCAAGTCAATTCTGGTTAGTAGAGGAGCAGCTGCTTTTCAAAATCGAAGTGAAAAGTACCCTGCCTCAAGTAGGGATAGGACAATGGGGGGCATGACTAAGGCCCTGTCCACACGGCAGCGGATTCAGGTGACTCCAATACAATTGCTTATCGTTTAGGCCTGGCGTCCACACGGCACCGGCGTTTTGGGTGCCCAAAACGCAATCTTTTTGAGAACGGGTTCCAGAGTGGAAAGATCTGGCAACGTTGCCGTTGTGAAGTCGTCTGGATGAGTAAAACGGATTTGTTTACGATGACGTCACAACCACATGACTGTGAGTGCTTCACGCCAGGTAGAAGTGTAACGAATATCACCAGGAAAAAGCCTTACAGAGCACTAGTGAGAGTGAAACACGAGCTTGGATATTATTATTATTATTATGTTCAGTGTTAGTTCACAGTAGTAAGGCAAGAAGCAGAATAGTGACAGTAATAGTGAAGCAAAAACATGCAATTGTACAAACACTGCAGCTCTACAGCAAAATATTCATTTATAAAATGGTCTGATTCTTAACACCAGTAGTGCCAATGATCTCATTGCGATGCGATGCGAGTTGTCAAGAAATCCTATAACTTGGTTCATGAAACGCGCTTACAAAATATTTTCACTGTGAATATTTATTGTGTAATGCCTGGTGCAAAGTGAGAGAGAGAGAATAGCCCTTAGGGCAGAGTCAATCCCGCCAGCAAAAATAAGGGGAAAAAAGGAGCGATCTCACCTCTTCAGATGATGGTTTAAGTCCTACAATACATTCCTCAAAAAAGGGCGTAGAAAAGCAAATTAATCCATCAACGTGTATCATTCAATTTATTCCGGACAATTAAAGACGCCGCCTTCCGCGTACGTCATCCTCGTCGCCATTTTGGAAAGGTCAAAGCGGAGAATAAAGATTAGCTGCGTTTAACTGTACCAACAGGTTTACCGTCCAAAGGAGATCACATGGGATTACCTTTCACAGGTGAGAAACAGCAAATTAATCCATCAACGTGTAGTATTCAATTTATTCCGGACCATTAAAGACGCCGCCTTCCGCGTACGTCATCCTCGCCGCCATATTGGAAAGGTCAAAGCGGAGAATAAAGATTAGCTGCGTTTAACTGTACCAACAGGTTTACCGTCCAAAGGAGATCACATGGGATTACCTTTCACAGGTGAGAAACAGCAAATTAATCCATCAACGTGTAGTATTCAATTTATTCCGGACCATTAAAGACGCCGCCTTCCGCGTACGTCATCCTCGCCGCCATATTGGAAAGGTCAAAGCGGAGAATAAAGATTAGCTGCGTTAAACTGTACCAACAGGTTTACCGTCCAAATGAGATCACATGGGATTACCTTTCACAGGTGAGACTGGAAAAATACTTTTCATTGTATTTGGTCATTATAATGTAATTTTACGAACAGATTTTCCTGACTTTGTGGCTAATATGAAGTCTCGCGCATAATAGTTTATGCGCATGCGTCCTTACTTCTATTCCCATACGAAAAAGAACAGTAAAGAACTTATAAGAGTTTACCACTGTCTTAGTAGTAAATCCTTATAAATATAAGGATAAATCCTTATAATGATTTATAAATAAATATATATGCCATGTATGATTTACTCCTGAAAGTGGCCCATTTTGCATTTTCCTCATACAAATTTTTTATGAAAATCTAGTATGTATGAAGTGAACATTGTGCATGGTTTTTACAGATAATGTGTATGATGAATTACACTGTCTTTGTATGCTTCATGTAATGTTTGTAGTTTTAAATTATATTTTACAGTTTAAAATGTATATGCCTTTTATATGTAAATCCACATGTTTGTGTTGGATTTACATATAAAAGGCATGTACATTTTAAACTGTAAAATATAATTTAAAACTACAAACATTACATGAAGCATACAAAGACAGTGTAATTCATCATACACATTATCTGTAAAAACCATGCACAATGTTCACTTCATACATACTAGATTTTCATAAAAAATTTGTATGAGGAAAATGCAAAATGGGCCACTTTCAGGAGTAAATCATACATGGCATATATATTTATTTATATTTATAAGGATTTACTACTAAGACAGTGGTAAACTCTTATAAGTTCTTGACTGTTCTTTTTCGTATGGGTTGTTCTGGTGTGTCCGAAGGGACCGTCTTACAGCGCCCCTAGAGGTGTGGCATGTGTATTGCATCGTTTTCAGCAAGCGTTGCGTTGCCATATGGACCTGATTTCTACTGATCGTTGCCCATTTGGAGGCGATATTTTTTTTAAATAACATCACGTTGCCGTTGTCGTGTGGATGTGGCCTAAGTTTCACAAATTCTTTACTCAAATGTTCTCTACCTAATGGCCAATCTGTGACTAGGCAGGGGCTACTTTACTCCCCTTCAACTGGTTGCATCTTTTGTTTTGCTTGCAAGCTATTTTCAAGTAAGCACAATGCGTTTGTCCATGGGTTTTCTGATTGGAAACATTCTGAGCATATCGGTGAGCATGAGAGGAGTGACAGAGCCCAATCCAGGGTGTGTAATACGCGATAATATGCATTTTTTATCTGTCGCACATCCACTTTTTGGGCACGAGAGTGATATCGCGTATCTATTCATTTTGTTGCGCATTTATAAGTAGAGAGCTTGTAGTTGCGTTTTACTGAATCTTGTGCGTATCAATTTGTCAGCACCAGCTAGCAAGCACTGCGGTAAATATAGCACTGTTTACACACCAATCGGAAAATATCGGAAAGGACCGAAGTATTCCGAATGGTTTATTTAGTGGGTAAAACAGTTTTGTGAACTATTATATCATTGGTCACTGAACCAGAAGACAGTGTATCTCAACCAATCGTGTGAAGTGTTTTAAAAATACCCAAAAGCACATGGCATATCGTTCTGTCTCATCCAAACATAACAATGTGAAAACGCACGGTCATGTTGAAAGACCTGTGGACGAAAAAAGAAAAAAGAAAACAAAACGAAGACACAGAAGTGGCAGATACTAATCCAGCCGACATTACACAACCCGATACAAGTACTACCGATGAACCAACCAAGAAGAAAACGAAATATGAAACCGAAGTCGACGATGTTACCACCGAAGTGACAGTCCAGGCAGATACGAGTTTGATAATGGTTGGTATTATAGAAGTTTTACATAGATATTATGAAATAGATTTAATCTGTTCTTGTATAATGGTAGGTACTGTAACATTACTGTAAATAATAAGAGATTATCATGATAATATACTGTTTAGGAAGTCTGAATTTTGGGATTATCTCTAGTCATCTATGTCAAAAACTAGTTTAAAGATAAGTTCTACATGAATGCTAGTTGTTTGTTTGTTTGTTTGTTTGTTTGTTTGTTTGTTTGTTTGTTTGTTTGTTTGTTGTTTGTTTGTTTTGTTTGGGAGTAATTTGTTTAATTCAGTTTAGTATTATGTTATTAATCATATTCAAATAGTAAAGGTGCTTAGTTGATATATAAGACATATATAAGTTTGTGTACAAATATGATCTTAGAGTAATTATATGACAGTGTGAAGACATACTAAGTCATTTGATTCTGATTGATAATGGTTTTTGAAGTTTGAATTTGATATTATTTTCCTAATGCCAATATGCAATTAGTTTGATAATGTTTGGTATTATGTAAGTTTTATTTAAAAATATTATGAAATATATTTAATCTGTTCTTGTGTAATTGTAGGTACTGTAAGATTGTAAATGATAAAGATTATATACTTTTTAGGAAGTCTGAATTTTGAGATTATCTCCAGTCATTTATGTCAAAATCTAGTTTAAACATAGGTAGATTGTTTAATGTTTTTCACTTTCATGAAAGGTGGTCTGAACAAAACAAATATGATAGCATTTTTAAATATTTGATAGTGATTTTATTTTATTCAGAAAGTCAGATTTTTCATCTTATTATTAATTAATAGTGGCAAGACTACATGGATTTTAGACTTAACTATATGAAATGATGTAATATTAACCTAGTCATATTTAAAATGCAACATTATACTACTGGTGGTCAAATTGGTAAAAATAGGCTAGTCACATGATTTACACTACCGTTCAAAAGTTTGGGGTCACTTTGAAATTTCCTTATTTTTGAAAGAAAAGCACTGTTCTTTTCAATGAAGATCACTTTAAACTAATCAGAAATACTCTATACATTGCTAATGTGGTAAATGACTATTCTAGCTAAATTCTACTAAATGTCTGGTTTTTGGTGCAATATCTACATAGGTGTATAGAGGCCCATTTCCAGCAACTATCACTCCAGTGTTCTAATGGTACAATGTGTTTGCTCATTGCCTCAGAAGGCTAATGGATGATTAGAAAACCCTTGTACAATCATGTTAGCACAGCTGAAAACAGTTTAGCTCTTTAGAGAAGCTATAAAAGTGACCTTCCTTTGAGCAGATTGAGTTTCTGGAGCATCACATTTGTGGGGTTGATTAAATGCTCAAAATGGGCAGAAAAATGTCTTGACTATATTTTCTATTCATTTTACAACTTATGGTGGTAAATAAGTGTGACTTTTCATGGAAAACACAAAATTGTCTGGGTGACCCCAAACTTTTGAATGGTAGTGTATAGTAAAGCAGTAACCTAGTCATATAACAGAAAACTAGGTCATATTTGTAAGGTTTTGCAGTATATAATTCTTCATATAGTTTTTGATCTAAAATCTTTACATTTTTAAAGTTCAGATCTGATCATAATGTTTGTGCAATACTATAAACTGTGGATAAGTGTTTGCTGATATGGTTTTCATATCACTGTATTAAAGGATATGTATAGTGCCATAATTATGATATTATAAAGATTAACATCTGATATGAATGTTTGTTACATGTATTTAGTTTTATTAATAAAACTGTTCTGTTTATAGATGTACTCTTGAAAATATCTACCAATGTATTACTTATTTTTCTGTCCCCACTAACTGGAACAAATGAGGGATATTTTTACCCATGTTAATATTTTCTGTCCCCTGTTTCTACAACTAGTGAGGGATCTGTCCCCTATTCTCAAATTCCTAGATTAGGCTCTGAGTGAGGATCATAGGGCTTGCATGCTAGCATTACACAATTGCTCCAAAAACACAGGAAGAGTTGATTCTGATCTTGTCAAACAAATGGATGCAGAGAGGCAATACTGGCGGGAAGTTTTGAAAAGAGTTGTTGCTGTAATCCAGTTTTTGTGAGAGAGGGGCCTTGCTTTCAGGGGAGATGATAAGCAGCTGGGATCACCTCACAATGGTAATTTCTTGGGCATTGTCGAACTGTTGGCCAAATTTGACCCTTTTCTAGCCGACCATCTCCAAAGGTTTGGAGGCAAGGGCAAAGGCTCTGTGTCCTACTTCTCATCAACAATCTGTGAGGAATTTATCCACTTAATGGGAGAAAGAACAAAGGAAGCAATTATCAGCGAGATTAAAGAGTCCAAATACTTTTCTGTTATAGTTGACTCCACTTCAGACCTTGCGACCTTGCTCATGTGGACCAACTCACTTTTATTTTCAGGTTTGTAAATAATAGTGGAGAAGTATTTGAGCGTTTTCTGGCTTTTGAGCCTATTGGAAATCATAGTGGGAGCAGTTTGGCTGAGTGTGTTGCTGCTATGGTGGAGAACCTGGGCCTAGACTTAACTAACTGTAGAGGCCAGTCTTATGACAATGCAAGTAATATGTCAGGAAAGTACAATGGAGTCCAAGCTCATCTGAAACGAATAAACCCATTAATTTGTTATGTCCCCTGTGCAGCACATTCGTTGAATTTAGCTGGTGTCAATGCTGTTGACAGTTGCCCAGAAGCTGGCCGTTTCTTTGACTTTGTGCAATCACTATACACATTTTGTACCTTGTCAACACACAGGGGGGGAAAGGTTTGCTTTGCGAACTCCTGGCCCCAGGGCCAAGACCCCCCATAATCCGGCCCTGCTTCCATGGACTGATAGGTTACCATCAAGGGAGTGGTAAGATTGGACCATTGTGAACTGTGTCTTTGAATCGGAACAAGGAACTATTTTTTTCTACACACACACACACACACACACACACACACTTTTTTTTTTTGACTCAACTCTTTTCACACATTTTTTTGAGATCTCAAATCTTAAGGACTTTTACTTTTTTTTTCCTTTTAGGGTTGTTGGATCCAACATAGGCTTATTGGGTTAATGATCTACATTGATATTTCATATTATACTGTGTCTGTTTTACATGGCTGTGCAGACGTTTCATGATCTGCATTGGTATTTCATATTATTAATACACTTGTTTTATAGTTAAAGTGAAACTTTTCATGATCTGCATTGATACTTCATATTACATTGAACCCGTTCTATATGGTTCAAGTGAACTTTAAAGATCTGCATTGATAGTTCATATTATACAGTACCTGTTTACAGGGATTTATTGAAGGTACACAATATACACTGACAGTTCAAACCACATGATATCAGTTTAGTTAACAGTTTTACATTACACAACACCCACTTTTATTTTATACACACTGAACCGAGATGTACTGACCTGCATTTTACATTTATAATACAGACCCCTTTTTTCTATATAACCTGATTGGTGTGCATGTGTTATTGTGGGTTGGAACGGCATAATACATTAATTAGTTTTCACTACCGCAGTCCTCCTGTACGAAACTTAGGAAAAGGTAAGTAGACCTGACTATTAGAAGATTTATTAGATACCAGAGCCTACCTAGGTAGGCAGAGTTACAAAGAGAAAGTGTTTTTTGGGAAAAGATGGATGAAGTGGTAGAAAGTAAACCAAGGGGGGAGCGCGTGCTGATAGGAGCAGATTTCAATGGACATGTTGAGGAGATGAGGATGTGATGGGCAGATATGGTGTAAGAGAGAGAAAAGTGGAAGGGCAAATGGTGGTTGATTTTCAAAGAGGATGAATTTTGCAATAGTCAGTACATACTTCGAGAAGAAAGAGTAGCATAAGGTGATGTTTAAGAGTGGAGGAAGTTACAGTATGTAGTCCACACAGGTGGACTACATACTCTGCAGAAGGGGTAACCTGAAGGAGATTGGAGACTGTAAAGTGATGGCAGGGGAGAGCATAGCTAGACAGCATTGAGTGGTCGTGTGCAGGATGAGCTTGAAAGTGAAAGAGGAAGTGTGAAATAGTGGAGCCGAAGATTAAGTGGTGGAAACTAAAAGAGGTTGAACATCAGAAGGAGTTTAGGGAAGAAATGAGATGAACATTGAGTGGTAATGGAAGTCTGCCAGAAGATTGGGATACTATTGCTATACTAGGAAGAGAGCCAGCAAGGAAGGTGCTAGGGTGGTCATCGGGAAGGAGGAAGGAAGACAAGGAGGCATGGTGGTGGAACAAAGAAGTGCAAGAAATTATAAAAGAGAAGAGGCTAGCAAAGAAGAATTGGGACAATCAGAGAGATGAGGAAAGCAGGCGGTTATACAGAGAGACGAAACAGAAGGCAAAAAGAGTGGTAGTGAAGGCGAAAGCAGATGCATACCAGGAGTTGTACGAAAGACTGGAGATCAAAGAAGGAGAGAAAGACCTGTACAGACTAGCTAGGCAGAGAAACAAGGAAGCAAGGGATGTACAGCAGGTAAGAGTGATGAAAGATGTAAATGGAAATGTGCTGACAAACAAAGAGAGTGTATTAAGAAGGTGGAAAGAGTACTTTGAGGATTTATTGAATGAGGAGAATCCAAGAGAGAAAAGGTCACATTCATTGGAGACAGCAAATCAGGAAGCAGAGTTGGTTAGTAAGGATGAGGTGAGGGCAGCCATGAAAAGAATGAAGACTGGGAAAGCAGTCTGACCAGGTGGTATCCTGATTGAGGCTTGGAGATGTTTGGGTAAGACGGCTGTGGAATTCCCAATGAGATTGTTTAATAAGATCTTAGAGAATGAGAAAATGCCAAATGAATAGAATGGAGTGTGCTAGTCCCACTATACAAGAATAAGGGAGATGTACAGAGCTTCAGTAATTACAGAGGGATAAAAGTGATGAGCCACACCATGAAGTTATGGGAAAGGGTATTGGAGGCGAGATTGAGAAGAGAGGTAGCAATCTGTGAACAGCAGTATGGGTTTATGCCAAGGAAGAGCATGTTGGATGCAATTTTTGCTTTAAGAATGTTAATGGAGAAGTAAAGGGGAGGCCAGAGAAAGCTACATTGTGTGTTTGTAGACCTGGAGAAGGCATATGATAGAGTGCCGAGAGATGAGTTATGGTATTGTATGAGAAAGTGTGGAGTGAATGAGAAGTATATTAGAGTGGTGCAAGACATGTATAAGAACAGTGAAACAGCAGTGAGGTGTGCAGTTGGAACAAGGTGAAGGTGGGACTTCATCAAGGATCTGCTTTGAATCCTTTCTTGTTTGCCATAGTGATGGATAGCTTGATGGACGAAGTGAGGCAAGAGTCACCATGGAACATGATGTTTGCAGATGATATTGTGATACTGTATGTGGTGAAAGTAGAAAGGAGGTTGAGCTGGGCTTGGAGAGATGGAGGTATGCATTGGAACGAAGAGGAATGAAGGTGAGCAGTAGCAAAACAGAATACATGTGCATTAATGAGAATGGGGATGAGAGTGTAGTGAAGATGCAAGGAGTAGACGTAAAGAAAGTTGGTGAATTCAAGTACCTCAGGTCAACTGTGCGGGAAAATGGGGGCTGCGATAGTGAGGTGAGAAAGAGCGTGCAGGCAGGGTGGAGAAGGATTTCGGGAGTCATTTGTGATAGGAAAGTCCCAGCAAAAGTGAAAGGTAAGATGTATAAAACAGTAGTGAGACCAGCTGTGATGTATGGATTGGAGACAGTACCCTTAATGAAGAGACAGGAGGCAAAGTTGGAGGTGGCAGAGTTGAGGATGTTAAGGTTTGCGATGGAAGTGACAAGGTTGGACAGGATAAGGAACGAGTACATCAGAGGGACAGCACATGTGGAGAGCTTGGGAATTAAGCTAAGAGAGATGAGACTGAGATGGTATGGGCACATTCTGAGAAGAGATGCAGAGCATGTTGGAAGAATGTTGAGGATGGAGCTGCCAGGCACACGAAAACGAGGAAGGCCAAAGAGGAGATACATGGATGTGGTGAGAGAGGACATGAAAGTGGCAGGTGTGGTAGAGAAGGATGCGGAAGACGAAATGGAAGCAATGGAGACCAAAGATCCACTGTGGCGACCCCTAATCGGGAGCAGCCAAAAGAAGAAGGGCAGTTTTTATTCCAAGCGTGTTTTTGATTAAATGAATAAATGTTCACACGAAAGAACGAAAAAATAATAAGCTCAATAATTAAGTATATGCGTTCCCCATGCCCGCTCATGTCACTATTACCCCCTTCATCATGCAGTCAGCATAATTTCAACTGTTATCCACAATGCCAGGTTGACAGTGTTCTCCCTTGTGTGTGTGTGTGGACAGAGAGAGAGAGGTTATGATCTGTGTGTACCTGAAGAGGTTGAATTGACCTCATATAGATAAATGATAGAACTAAAAGTATGGTCTAGGAATATAGAGCTCTGCTGTTGAAGCGATTCAGCCCAGCGAGCTGAACGACTTCCGACCGGTGGCACTCACTTCACATCTGATGAAGATGTTGGAGCGGCTCTTCCTCAGCCTCCTCAGACCCCAGGTACAACATGCCCAGGACTGTCTGCAGTTTGCATACCGGGCAGGTGTCGGTGTGGAAGACGCCATCCTCTATCTGCTACACTGAGCCCACTCACATCTGGTTAAGAGAAATGGCACAGTGAGGATCCTTTTCTTGGACTTCCCAAGTGCCTTCAACACCATCCAGCCCCTATTGCTTCAGGACAAACTGAACAGGATGCGAGTGGACCCCTACCTGGTCACCTGGATCTCCAGCTACCTCACTGACAGGCCGCAGTACGTCAGGCTGAAGGACATCACGTCTGGCACTGTGATTAGCAGCACCGGAGCACCCCAGGGCACGGTGCTGGCCCCTCTTCTCTTCACCCTGTACACCGCGGACTTCTGCTACAACTCAAAGCTGTGTCACATTCAGAAGTTTGCCGATGAGACAGCCATCATTGGGTGTATCAGTGATGACAGAGAGGAGGAGTATAGGAGCCTGGTGAGGGACTTTGCTGTGTAGTGCAACAGGAACCATCTGCAGCTCAACACCTCGAAGACCAAGGAGCTGATCATTGACTTTGGGAGGTCCAGACCAAGGTCACGACCAGTTCTGATCGAGGGAGTTGAGATGGAGGCTGTGGATTCCTATAAGTACCTCAGGCTGTGGCTGGACAGCAAGCTGGACTGGACTTGCAACACCAAACACTTATACAGGAAGGGACAGAGCAGGCTATACTTCCTTAGGAGGCTGCGGTCCTTTAACATCTACAGGAAACTCCTGTGGATGTTCTATCAGTCTGTGGTCGCCAGTGTCCTGTTTTACACCGTGGTGTGCTGGGGGGGCAGCACATCCAAGAAGGACACATCCAGGCTGGACAAACTGATCAGGCAGGCCAGCTCTGTGGTCGGCATGAAGCTGGACTCTCTGGTGACGGTGGCTGAGAAGAGATCTATGGACAAACTATTGAACATCATGGACGATGCCAGTCACCCTCTGCACACCATCATCAGCAACCAGAGGAGCCTGTTCAGTGACAGAATGCTCCTTCCCAAGTGCAGGACGAATAAACTTAAAAACTCCTTTGTCCCTCATGCCATCAGACTGTACAACTCCTCTCTGGGGGGGAGGAGGGGTAACAGGAGGACAGAGGATGGGAAGGAGCAGTAGCCTAGCCTAACAATAAGCAATACCAGACAATGTGCAATATAAAGTGCAATATATCTCCTGCCGCCCCCCCTTCTCTTCCCCCCATCTTATTCTTTTTATATTTGTATCTGTAAATACTTAACTTTAATTTATCTAGAAGTTTTCTCTATTTCTTTTCTCTGTTTCTCTGTAATGATGCTGCTGGAATCTTAATTTCCCTGAGGGAACCCGCCCAAAGGGATCAATAAAGTTTTATCTAATCTAATCTAATCTAATCTAATCTAATCTAATCTAATCTAATCTAATCTAATCATGGATACCCAGGAGATTCTGCCTCAAACAGTCACTGACGCATGCCAAACACATACATACACATTTTATATTATATATATTACTGATATTTTAATATCTGGTAGATATTTACAACAAACTGCAAAAAAAATTCTGAATGGAATAGAAAAATCAGAATATTTCAAGCATATAATTTTTTTATATGCTAGGAATTTAATTCTGGTCCAATTTATTTATTGCAGTAGGATACCAAATACTCTATAAGCATTCCATTCTATTATGAATCAGAAAAAAATATATAAAATCACAGCACTTATTTTTTAAAGTGCTTCATCTACTTCAATGTTACACAAAGATTTACAACTGTTATGTATCAATGTCACTTAATTCCACAGGGTGTCTATAATGGTGGACACTGGTGAAAGTGATCATGCTTATCGACACCACATGACTTCTCAAATGCCTGTTTTGATACAAAATGGCGACTGTCAAATGAAAGAGTAAGAAACAAAGTAGGTTTCAACAAGGATATCATGAAATATCAGTGAATCTGATATGTAAAAACATGTCCATGATCTTTCCACCATGCTTACCTGAGATGATAATGTCCAGGTTTTCCTCAAATTACTGATCGTGCTAAAAAAAAAATTCCATCTCAAGTATCGAGCTGTCTTCAGACGACAAGATCAAAGGGCGAGGGGGTCTTCCAGTTGATTAATTAACCAATAATAATTGTTGTAACTGAAACTCACCTTTGTAAAATTGTTTTTTATTCGTAAATCTGAAAAAGTGTCAATAATTATGGACTGTCAATAATTATAGCCTATTTATTTATTTATAAAAAGAGGTGTGGTGGTTAGCAATGTCACCTCACAGAAAGAAGGTTCTGGGTTCAAGCCCAGCAGTCAGTGAGGGTCTTTCTGTGTGGAGTTTGCATGTTCTCCCTGTGTCTGCATGGGCTTCCTCCGGGTGCTCCAGTTTCCCCCATAGTCCAAAGACATGCAGGTTAGGCTAATTGGTGGCTCTAAATTGACCATAGGTGTAAATGTGAGTGTGAATGGTTGTCTCCATGAGTCAGCCCTGCGATGACCTGGCGACTTGTCCAGGGTATACCCCACCTCTCGCCCACAGTCAGCTGGGATAGGCTCAAGCTTGCCTGCGACCCTGTACAAGATAAGCGGCTACAGATAATGGAGGGATGGATGTAGCAACATCAATGTGAAATTATGATATCCATAATGACAATACGTAACTCTCATAAGTGACAATATGTAAATTCCATAACATATTGAAATATTCAGAATGTTTTGCATATTTTTATTTCATAATTAACTTGATGTACTTGCAATGTACAAGAAAAATAATTGAACACCGGCAGCAGATATAACACCGGTTTCCCCCATCGACTGTGAGAGTCCCTTGGAGGTGCATGCACATTCTGTGTACTTGGCTGTGAGCGAGTCACTCTGTTTTGAAAGAGTGGTCATTCGTAAATTCAGAGCAAACTAAAATGTTTGGGAAAACCACATTAGCTTAACGATTGACCTTAAGAGGTAATTAAAGACACTCTTGGCCTTAAGAGGCTTTTTGGAAATCCACCCCAGATCATTTCAAAGAACCAAGCCTCTCAGGCTTTCAATGCCTTCTCTTTTTCAGAACACTCAGTTGGAAATCATGAGCCAGGCCTACTCCAATCAATGCTTCCTGGTTGCTTCACCAACTGGAGTTGAAAGAACACCTGAATAAACTTCCAACCATCTGTAAGAGCTGCTGTTGCAGGATTTCTTAAATGATTTCTCCAAGATTTCTCCCATGGCACAGATGATAGACTCAGGGGAAGTGGGAATGAGTGAAAGAGACATAAATAGTGGTTGAAGGTCACACATTTCAGGGTATGGTTTTGAGCACAGACACAGAGAATAGCCAGATAATTCAGTCTTTTAATCCAATCAGTAGGCAGTTCACAAGAGGCTAGACTTAAGAGTCAACATTTACAAAGTTCATACAGCATAGGTATAAGATTTTTTCTTTTACCTCTCGGGCCCTCACCATCTCGAGATCAGTCCCCCCGTGTCGGGGTGGGGAGTCGCGAAAGAAAGACAGGAACCCCAAAGTAGTTCACATCTTTATTCGCAAGTCCCCCCCCAATTAGACAAGAATACAGAGGGTTATTATATGTGGGTGTTATCTGTGTGGATGAAATGACATCACTGTTTGATATCTGTCTGTGTGTGTCTGTGTGGATCTGTGGGTGTGTCTGTGAATGTGCGTATGTGAATATGGCTAGGTCAGCAAATCACATCTTAATTCCATCAATATATGTATGTGTGTAAGTGAAAATATATCCTGTATACATTTCAGATGTTCTAACAGATATCAACATTTACCTTATGTTCTGATAGAATGTTCCAAAACACATCTCGAGCAATGTGTCTAGCTTAGACAGAAGGTCACACAGTAACTTACAAGTTACACAGAATTCAATGCCTTCTAACTGAAATAATAAAATAGAACAGAACAGAACAATATTAAGAATAAGTATTAAGAATTACTGCCTTCTTGGTCAAGAATAAATATTTACAATTATTTATCCTTACAAAGGAATAAAACCTTACAATGTGTGTGAAACCTTCAATCATAAGCAAAATAATATTCATATCAGCGATTCAGCAATTTCAGCATTTATGCACGTCAAAGCATGCAAGATATTTTCACAACAATTTTAAACAAGACACCATGTTTATGTCTAGCAAAGAGGAAGATCAGGTTAGTCTAAAATAATAAAGGATCTTAAAAGCTCTAAAATATTAAAATCATAAAGTCTAACAATCCTAAATCACATGTAGCTTAAATCATGGCTTTAAATCTAACAATCCCCCCCTTTGATACTAGATTGTAATCTAGTATCACACCCCAATATTCTGATCATACATACAACTCATATGCTTGAGTTAATCCTTGCTCTTCTTGACGGGTATTGGTGCTCAGAGGGCGGGCATGCCCTATCAACCCTCGTCCCACCTCACCGGAGCTTAGAGAAATTCGAAACCTCTTAATTTGTCCCAAATACACACTACTTCCTTCAGAGTAATTTGTTCTAAAACAGTGAGGGAAAATGAAATTATAGGGCATATTGACCTATAGTGAGAACGGAGTCCTGTAAGAATACAGAGCTTCAGAGCATAGAGACGTGTAATAATAGTAGAAAATGGCATCAGATGACAGACATAACTTTCATTCATGTGTGTTCATGCAGTTAGTGAATTGCCAGATGATGTCTCGAGGTCCAGCTCGAGCGGGTAACCCTGCTCTGAGCAGCAGTAGAGTAGTCACGAAAGCTCGTGATGAGGACTGTCATGGTTATAGTGAGGATGATTGGCATGAGATCTCTTCCCCTCTTTGTTCACAACGTCTTACAGGTAATCTGAGGATTCTCAGTCGGCCAGGGCTGCACACAGGTCACGTCAAATCTGTGTAGAGCTCAGAGAGAGAGAGAGAGAAAACAGAGACTGGATAGGGACATAGAAAAAACGTTAATAGCAAACTTGTCATTGTAACACAGCTTTGTTATGGAGCCTTCTTCAATCGCGTGGCATGGATCCACTGTGGAAAAAGATTAGTTAAAACAGCAGTAAAAGTAATGGCGACTATGTCTGCAGGCCCACTATATATAAGTTCTCCCAATTGTCCAAATCGTTTAAAAAGTCGCACCAGCACCTTGTCTCCCACGTGAAAGGGGTGTGTGGGTGCTGATAGTGGAGATAATATTGTCACAAATTTTATGCAACTTATCTATAAGGGCTGCAGAATACTCGTCCATGTGTTTTCAAATCAGAGGTACCCGGAGCCGGAGTTCCCTTCTTCCAGGGGAGAGGGAAAGGTCTTCCAAAAATAATTTTAGTGTCAGACGAATTTCAGCCAGAGTGGCTGGCAATAAGTCTACCCAATTTTTCGAACCTGTGGCCTGCATGGCCTTAGTTAGTTTGTCTTTCAATGTTCGATTAGTACGTTCTACGATACCAGAGGATTGAGGGTCATTGTGATAGAAAACATCCAAATAATTTTTTTTAAGATACTTGTTCACGTCGTCTTTTCATTCGGATATCGGGAAGTGACGAGTTTATCAGAATGTCAACTTCCGGTAAAAGCGAAGCAAACTTGAATGCGCATGAACCCGGATGTTTTAGAAAAAAAATGGCGCCGAAACGAAAGCCACATCGTGCCAGTTCAGAATCTGAAGTATGTAGTGAAAAAGTCAAGCATTGTCAGAAATATCGTAAAGAATATAGCGACGTGCCTGGAATTCAACCTTCGATACGTGGGGAAGGGTATACCTTTCGCCGATACTGTAAGAAAGATTTTACGATCTCAGCAGTGAGACACAGGCACATGCTAAGCATTATACACCTGATCAGCTCAGAAGGCTCAAGAGTGCCTATTATCAATCTCTGAAGAAGTATGACTAAATAAGGAACTGTGGTGATGTAAATATGTTGACAGTTTACTTTTTATTTAGACAGTTTGTTGTTTGTGGTTAAACAAGAGACAGAATGAGAAGAAAACATTGAATATATCAAATACAAGATGTGCTACATTTTCCAAAACTACTGTGGTGTTAACATTGACAGTAAAGTATGTGAGAGAATGTATACCTATGGGATACACACACTGCAAGAAGACTGAATTGACTTCATTAAAGAGTTGTTTATGTAAAATAATCAAAATTAGAAATATTCATAGTATAAACATTTAGTTATTGCTATGATCACATACACTTGTATACTATGTATTGTATTATGTAGTGACTAACACTTGGTCATAATAATGAGTTCTGATTACACACAAACAGTTGGAAATTACACAAAGTGATTGAGTTAGACCCACAATGGTGCATTTAGGGGTAGGCAGGTCTGGGTACCCGATCTTAAGTGCAGTGCAACACATCTCAAATACTTGACCATGGGACAACAAAATTTGTATCTTTATTGGACAAAGATTTTTATCCAGCACTATTTAAATTTGCTTTTTAAAAAGTATATCCCCCCCCCCCAATTCAAAGGTATGCAGTTAGGTTAACATGGGGCAGCCTTGGGCTGAAGTGCCCTTGAGCAAGGCACCTAATCCCCAACTACTCCCTGGGTGCTGTAGTATAGCTGCCCACTGCTCTGGGTATGAGTGTGTTCATTGGTCACTTGTACATTCACTTCTTCAGAGGGGTTAAATGCAAAGGATAAATTTCACTCCGAGTGTACACGTGACAAAGGATTTTATATAAAATTTTATATAAAAAAACCACACACACACACACACCTCATATATGGGACAGCCACAGCCTGAGGTTGGGCTGAAGTGCCCTTGAGCAAGGGCACCTAATCCACAACTGCTCCCTGGCTGCTGTAGTATAGCTGCCCACTGCTCTGGGCATGCTCATTGCTCACTTTGCATGCACATGTGTGTTCACTGCTTCAGATGGGTTAAATTTCACTGTGGGCTTAAGCGTATGTGTGAAAGGCTTCTTCTAAAAAGGTACTAAAAGCTAGTTCTATAGCAGACAAAGACTTAACAGTTGTGTGCTTCATACTTTATGGCAACAGTTTGGGGGGAGACCCACATATAGATATGATGGTCAGGCATCCACATACTCTGGCCATAAAACAAACTTTTTAAAAAAGTATTGGGACTAGTTACAACAGAATTACACTGAAAAGTGGGGGTTTTTGCAGTTTTATTTTCTCCCCCACAAACAAAGCACCACAGGAATGGCCCTCCATAAAGAGGCTGAAATTTTCATTTTCCAAACAGACACTTTTAATTCAAATATTTAAAATGGTTACAAACAAATTTAAATTTTTTTTTTTGACAAACTGGACAAGATAACCTAAAAGAGTAACAAGATGCATTGTTACAGACTACTCTTAATACCAATTTTCAGGTCTGTAGGCTCAGTAGACAGGGAGCACTCTTCAGTGCCGGATGCAGGCTCACATACAGCGTCTCCTTTGTCGAGAATTTCACAAAGGTCGCTCGAGTTTCTTGGTTGCGAGCTCGCACTGCAGCAGTGGCCATGATGTGCATGATTGTGAAGAGTGTTGCTTCGCTGCACACAGTAATGAAAGACCTCTGGATTTAATTAGAATAAACTTCAGCATTAATTAATCTCATTAGTTAATTCATTACATCACAACTAGACTCAAGTTAGCCAGAAATTTGAATCTTCAAACAGCTTGGAATGTCATGATAAACTAGAAACAGGCCTTTTTAAGTACCATGCTCCTCACAGTTCAGTACATTTATAGAAGATGGCAACACACAGTCCACCAGATTTTTATACCAGATGCTCAGAGTATGGACAGTTATACCTGCTGCATTATGTTACCAAACCTTCGTATCCAGGAAATACAAACAAATGAAATTGGACCAAAGGAAGTTACTGTAAATCTAACATGAATTCATGTGCATGCAACCCAAAATAGTCCATTTTCCAGGCAGAAAGTAGTCAAAAATGTCCATGATGTACAGGTTTCAGCTAAGTCTAGTGTAATTTTGGATCAGAAATTTTTACCTTTACTATGGATTTGCAAAACAGCCATGGGCAATTTAATTTGATGCCTCATTGATTGACATGGTGCTAACCAAATTCATTCTTGGCACTGTGCCAACTGTCAATATTAGTTGCAATATTCCATTTCTAACATGGGACCAACTTTAGCCTTTGTTAAAGCTAGAACTGTTGAGACAAGATAGTCAGTCATTAACCGCGTTTTTATTCATTCTAACCTCTGAACATGCAGTGTTGAAAACATGGAGACCAAGACTCAGAATCAGTCAGTACATGTACTACGAAAGGACACTATTGAATGTTGACTCATTTCCAGTTCTAGACAGTAACTACACAGGAGTCACTTAAAACGAGTCCATGTCTCAAGTCCTCAAGAACCAGCCTCAGTCCAACACAGTCATGGATGATCTTAAAGTAGTAAACATATCCCGTAGTGGTGCTATTGAGGCGATTATTTCATTGATAGTTACCGAGTCAGCCAGCGAAAACACCACATGCTTTTCAACACCATTTCTACACATTCTGTAAACAGAGCATCTGGTACAAAAATCCCATGGTGCAGCGTGCACACACACACACTTATGTAGTTTTAGATTAACAGTTAAGGTATGCAGTTACAAGAGTTCCTAAATACCTGCCCAGGTATATAGTAGATGCGATACACCAGGCCGCCTCACTCTCAGGTGTGTGTGGTTCCTGAATGAGATGGCGTGCCAGACGCAGAGCAGCAGCAGCAAGCTGAACTGGGAAAAAACATACACACTTCGCCTCAAGGAGAGAGAGCTCCAACAGATACCGTGCCATGCAGATCACCTACAAGTTACAGTGTGTAAACTGCTATGCTGTTTGTATAGAGCAGAGTTAATCTGAAGATAAAATCAGTGTAATGCTGGTTTGCACCTTCTCGCCACAGCGTGCAATGTATGCAGACAGTAGCAGGAAGTGAATGGGTGGCGTGTGAGACAGATTAAACTTCAGTGTGCACAAAACCCTGCGCTCCATCCGCAAAAACTGCTTCTTGCTGTAGGTGTTTGCCATCAAGTAGCACAGCTCAGATACCTGAGAGGGGGAAGGGGGGGGGGGAAGACCACCACACACACAAAACTAATGTAGCATGCCTGTGAAACCCTGTCTGGCCTACAGTGTACAGGCAGCCTGCACTTCCCTGCAAGCCATTGTTTTGAGCATGTCATCTAACTTTTTTGTTTTATGTTTGTTACCTCTGGGAGCAGGCACTCCTCTTTTTTTGCAGCAAGAAACAGACAGACAACACCGAGCAGCTGTAAACTGGAGATGGAGATTTTGATCTGCTGGAGCACACGGTTCAACAGGTGCACTGCTAAATAAAGCGTCTCCTCCGAGAAGTTAAATGCTTCCTGAGGTGATGGATAAAGGTGGTACTGCAATTTTTCACACTGAACCAGAGCTTGTTAAAAAGACAGCCATTACAATGATCACAAAATCACTAGCCAAATAAGGTGGCCACGTTACTCACATGAACCTGAATGAGCCAGTCCACCAAAATAGCACGCGTTGTTTCCGTAAATGGCTTTGGCAGTTCGCTGCTCAACAGAGCAAGATTCTGCTGACTCCTCTAAAATAGACCAGTTTACACATTAAAGCCCAAGTGAAACATTGCACTGAACAAAAGTGGTGAAGTCTTCAGCATTACCATCATATCAGAAAAAATATCCCATGTGTATGTGCAGTCGTAAAGCAGCCCGAGTTTACTCATTGCCACTTCTATCTCTCTGCACACGAGTTCAGGAACTAGATCTCTTAGAGTGGGTGCAAGCTGGAGACCATGCAGGTGATTCAACACCGCCTCTTCCTCATAATGTTCCACTGCGGGAACTACTAAAAAAAAAAAAAAAAAAAACCCACACACTCACCAATTTCTCATTCTTAACATAATGGAAAACATTACTGTGGTAATGGAAAAATAACTGGTAATAATTAAAAAAAAAAAAAGTGCCTCACCCTGGGCCACCGTTCTTTAACAATAAAAGCACATGCTGTGTTGTTCCTTAAATAAGCTACACTTTTTTCAGTGTTTTAGTGAAATGAACTCAAACTAGGATAGCAAGACTTGCGCGCGCGCGCACACACACACCTACCTTACTCCATCCCATCTTTACCAAACTGATCAAATTATATAGTGCAGCCATCAGACACTGACAGCCAATTTAGAAAATAGTGGGAGTGTGGAGTCTGCCAGGAAGCTTACATGTTTAACAACTTAAAAGCATGACTGCTACAGTCTTGCATTCAGAGGAACATTGCTGAAAAATATACATTTTCAGAAAGCAACATTAACAACTAGACCAGCCAACCATTCTACCATTATCCATAACCATGCAAGTCACCAAATATTTAATTTGTCTGGAAATGAATGTACTCAGGTTTTGCGCTTCATAGAGAGAGCTTGTGCTCGTCTTTCAACCAGGCAAGAGATCCATGCTATGGCCAAATGTTTGTGGACACCTGACCATCACACCCACATGTGCTTTTTGAACATTCCATTCCAGATTTAGTCCTTCCTTTGGCATTATGAGCATGAACAAAATTTGTTCCTGTGCAGCAAGTGCAATTTCCTCATTGGCTTATACTGCAAAAATATAGGGAAAAAAGTAGCAGTGATTAAGTTTACTTGGACATATTTCATTACAGACAGTATGAACCCAAGATTTTTCATGTTTTGTCTGTTCAAGTTCATTTCACTTGTTCAAAACGCATCATTTCATATGTTTCAGGCCAGCAACACAAAAAAAAGTTGGGACAGGGTTAGTAATGAGGTAAAACAATTCAATAAGTGCGATTTGAAACAGGAGATGGTACTCTTGATTTGGTTCAAAAACAGTATCCAGAAAAGGCTTAGTTTTTAGGGAGAAAAGATGGGCCAAGTATCTCCAGTTTGTAAACAAGTACATAATTATTGAAACAATGTTTCTCAAAGAAAGATAGGGATTTGGATCCCTCACCCTCTACAGTGCATCATCTTTTGGCTGCTCCCGATTTGGGGGGGGGGGGGGGGGGGGGGGGGTCGCCACAGCAGATCTTTCAGCTCCATTGCTCCCAGTCTTCTGCATCCTTCTCTACCACACCTGCCACTATTCATGTCCTCTCTCACCACATCCATGCATCTCCTCTTTGGCCTTCCTTAAGAGTACTGTCTCCAATCCATACATCACAGCTGGTCTCACTACTGTCTTATACAGCTTACCTTTCACTTTTGCTGGGACTTTCCTATCACAAATGACTCCCAAAATCCTTCTCCAACTGCTCCACCCTGCCTGCACTCTCACAGCCCCCATTTTCCTGCAATTGACCCCAGGTACTTGAATTAAATCAACTTTCTTTACGTCTACTCCTTGCATCATCACTATACTCACCCCCATTCTCATTGATGTGCATGTATTCCGTTTTGCTACTGCTCACCTTCATTCCTCTTCGTTCCAATGCATACCTCCATCTCTCCAAGCCCAGCTCAACCTCCTTTCTACGTTCACCACAAATCACAATATCACCTGCAAACATGTTCCGTGGTGACTCTTGCCTCACTTCATCCGCCAAGCTATCCATCACTATGGCAAACAAGAAAGGACTCAAAAGCAGATCCTTGATGAAGTCCCACCTTCACCTTGAACCATTCAGTTGTTCCAACTGCACACCTAACTGCTGTTTCACTGTTCTCATATACAGTACATGTGTTGCACCACTCTAATATACTCCTCATTCACTCCACACTTTCTCATACAATACCATAACTAATCTCTCAGCACTCTATCCTTCTCCAGGTCTACAAACACAATGCAACTTTCTCTGGCCTTCCCTGTTCTTCTACAGAAAAGTACAGGGAAGGCCAGAGAATATTCTTAAAGCAAAAATTGCATCAGACATGCTCTTCCTTGGCATAAACACATACTGCTGTTCACAGATTGCTACCTCACTTAAACTCTCCTCCAATACTCTTTCCCATAACTTCATGGTGTGGCTCATCAATTTTATCCCTCTAATTACTGCAGCTCTGTACATCTCCCTTATTCTTGTATATTGGGACTAGCACACTCCATTCTATTCATTCGGCATTTTCTCAATCTCGTTAGGAACTCCACAGCCGTCTCACCCAAACATATCCAAGCCTCAATCAGGATACCATCTGGTCTGACTGCTTTCCCAGTCTTCATTCTTTTCATGGCTGCCCTCACCTCATCCTTACTAACCAACTCTGCTTCCTGATTTGCTGTCTCCAACAAATCTGACCTATTCTCTCTTGGATTCTCCTCATTCAATAACTCCTCAAAGTACTCTTTCCACCTTCTTAATACACTGTCAGCACATTTCCATTTTTCATCACTCTTACCTGTTGTACATCCCTCACTTCCCTGTTTCTCTGCCTAGCTAGACTGTACAGTTCTCTCCCCCCTTTGGTCTCTAGTCTTTCATACAACTGGTATGCATCTGCTTTTGCCTTCACTACTGCTCTTTTTGCCTTCTGTCTCATCTCTCTGTACAACCACCTACTTTCCTCATGTCTGATCATCCCAATTCTTCCTTGCTAGCCTCTTTATAATTTCCTGCACTTTTGTTCCACCACCATGCCTCCTTGTCTTCCTTCCTCCTCCCCAATGACCACCCTAGCACCTTCCTTGCTGCCTCTCGTCCTAGTATAGCAATAGTATCCCAATCTTCTGGCAGACTTCCATTACCACTCAATACTTCATTTCTTCCCTAAACTCCTTCTGATGTTCAACCTCTTAGTTTCCACCACTTAATCTTTGGCTCCACTATTTCATGCTTCCTCTTTCACCTTCAAGCTCATCCTGCACATGACCACTCAATGCTGTCTAGCTACACTCTCCCCTGCCATCACTTTACAGTCTCCAGTCTCCTTCAGGTTACCCCTTTTGCGGAGTATGTAGTCCACCTGTGTAGATCTTCCTCCACTCTTAAACATCACCCTGTGCTGCTGTTTCTTCAAGGTATATACTGACTATTGCCAAATTCATCCTCTTTGAAAAAAATCAACCATTTGCCCTTCCGTATTTCTCTCTCTTACACCATATCTGCCCATCACATCCTCATCTCCTGTTTCCCTCGCCAATATGTCTGTTGAAATCTGCTCCTATCAGCATACGCTCCCCCCTTGGTATACTTTACCACTTCATCCATCTTTTCCCAGAAAGACACTTCATTCTCACATCCAACCAGTGGAGCATACGCACACACTGATTACCGCACCTTGAATCTCCAACTTCATGCCCATCACTCTGACACCCTCTTCACATCAATCACACTGTTGACCAACTCTCCCCTCAAAACAATACCAACACCTCTTTCCGTTGACTCCATAATAAAACTTGCATCCACCTCCAACGTTCTTGGTCTTGCTTCCTTTCCACCTCACCTCCTGCACATACAAAATGTCCAACTTCCTTCTTTCCATCATACCTGCTAACACCCTCACTGTGCCAGTCAGTGTTCCCACAGTCAGTATTCCTACCCTCAACTCCAAGCTCTGTCCCTTCCATCTTTCATGCTCTCTCCTAAAACACCCCCCCCCTTCTCGGCCAACAGTAGCATACTTTCCATCGGTACCCTGTTGACCAACAGTACCAGAGGTGGCCGTTGTTAACCTGGGCCCCAACCGATCCCAGGGCTCGAAATTCATACATTTTTTCACCAGCCAGCCGGACTAGTTACCTTCCAAAGTAACTAGCCAAACAGAAAATCAACTCGCCAAAATTTGTTCATGTATGAATTTTACTTGTCAAAAATTAAAAAAAAAAAAAAAAAAAAAAAAAAAAAAAAAAGAGTAGTTACCATTGTTCATGACTAATGTGCATTTATTTCAAGACCTGAGTATTTTGATACTGTTTTTTTTTTTGCACACTTTACAAATTGGCATTTGCTGTTCCACATCCTCCTCACGATATCCAAAAAATGCCAGATGACTGACCCCTTACTAGTTCTTTTAGGAACCAATTCGTCCGCTTCCATTTTTGTCACTGAAATTGACAGAGCTTACACAGTAGCCTATGCAACACCAGCGATTGCACGAACTGAGTCAGCGCTGTAAACTGAAACCAGGAAATCTTCCCGCAAGTTCCTTTCAGCACCAAGATGTCGCCCGGGATTGGTTGGCGAGTGCGTGACTTTTTTTACCCTTAGGCAGCCTCTCATGTTACTGCCTGAGGGACAGGGAGAAAACCACTGGAAAAGGTTTTAAACAAACACGAAACAAACGCAAGTCAGCAGATGACCATAAAATACTCGATAGTTACAATATAATTATATGCATCTCTCACAATTTTCGGAGATATATCGAATATACTCGATATATCGCACAGCCCTAGTCTGAATCTTCGCTTCATATATATTTTTTTATTTTCAACTAGCCAGCCAGGCTGGCTAGTGACAGGAATTACTCGCCAAATGACAAAATTAAAGTCGCCTTGGGCAACTGGACCACCATGAATTTCAAGCCCTGGATTTGGTGTGGCATTTCTCTTTTCAATCTGCATGTTAGATTTGGCAGTCTTACGCCAGATGCCCTTCCTGACACAACCCTCCCCAATTTATCTGGGCTTGGGACTGGCACCAAGAGTACACTTATGCACCCCCAGTAGCTGGATTGTTTAAAAATATGCACCCTCTACAGTGCATAATATTTTTAAACAATTCAAGGAATCTGCAGGAGTTTGTGTGTAAAAGGCAAGGGTGCAAGCCTAAGCTCGACACCCGTTATTACCAATCCTCAGAAGACACTGCATTAAGAAACGTCATTCACCTATAGCTCATGTCACCACATGGGCCTGGGATTACTCTGGCAAACCTTTTTCAAGCACTACAATATGAAGTTACATCCACAAATACCAGTTAAAACTTGACTGTGCAAAAAGGAATCCTTACGTTAACTGTGTCTAGAAGTTCCATTGACTTCTCTGGGCTCAGAGGCATCTGGGATTGATCAACATACAATACAACAGTGTATATTGTGCTCAGGCAAATCAGTATTCCATGCATTTTCTTTTTCGTCAGAAATGGACACTGCTCTAGAACAGACAAAAGGCACCATCCAGACTGTTACCAGCAACAAGTCCAAAAGCCAGGGTCTGTCATGGCGTGGGGGTCATCAGTACCCTTGATCAAGGTAACTTACACTTCTGTGATGGCAGCATTAATGCAGAAAAGTACACAAAGATCTTGGCGCAACATATTCTGCCTTCAAGGTGACATCTTTCTCAAGACTTTAAACAGTGCAAAACCACAAACTGCACATATTACAAAAGGTGTGGCTGTGTGCCTGTTCCCAGTAGAAAATGCGTGGAGAATTCTGAAACACAAACTGACTGCAGCCCCGTACTGTTGCACATTTTAAGACCTGTTCACAGGAAGAGTGGGACAAAAGACCTGAAGACACTTCACCTGGTGTCCTCAGTTCCTAAACATCTTGTGTCGTGAGAAGGAATGGCAGCATTACAAAAATGGTAAATGCTTTACCACCCCACCTTTTTTAAAAATGTGTTGCAAGAATCAAAACACGTTTATTTTGGAAGAAAAAAAAATTCATGAGATATCAAATGTGCTATTGTATTGTTTTGCGTGCAATACAGGTCAAAGATTACTTACAACTCCGTTTTCAGTTTTAATTTCAACATACCATCCCAACTTTTTCTGATTTAGGGTTGTAGATCTGAAACATAGGAATGCTTAGCTTTTTCCAGATCTATTTTCTCTGGACATTTCAAGACTTCAAGAACTCTCATAACAGGGGCCATAAGCCCACCGGTTTAGTTTCTTTCCAGCTGCCCAAGTGGAACATTTCAGTATTTTTCTCAGATGGCATCAAAAGGCTGTAAGCACCCAGTAGGGATGGCAGGAACACCAAAGCAAATTTCACTGTGGTGAGGAAAGTCAGGTGGGAACCATTGGCGGATCCCCAGAAGGTGCAGATGCCACTAATGCACATTAAATTGGGCCTTAAAGGCGTCGTGCGGTAATTTCAGCAATCAGGCTATATCATGTGTCAAAATGTCGGGTTTGGTGGGTTATTCAAGCCCCTCGGTTTCCCGCGATCTCAGTGTCACAATGCGCCCGCTACAAGCATTTAAAGTTGACGCGCACAGCCAAATTTAGGCAGCCAGCCGTTAACTAGGTCAACTTGTGTGTGACGTCATACCAGTAACCTCCCTTGGGTGATGCTGGCCTATCGCCATGTTTTCTCTATAGCGTGCGTTTACCAGAGTTGTTTACATTGCGGATTTTGTGGATAGTTTTGAACACTCAAAACACTATGAAATGTATTAATATTCTGTGATACAAAATGCCTAATCGGTGTATTGCGTTTGGCTGTAACAACAAACACTGAGCACTATTTGTGACTGTTATCAATGGATCTGATTTCAAGGTCATGGCTAGATATTGATAGAAAAATTTTTTTAAAAACGTTTTAAGTGTTTCTATGCATCAATCATTAATTGTACAAAATGATTTTCATACATTTATGCATTTGTCATATCTTTCTTTGTCACATGAAGTGTTGTCTTGATAACATGTGGCACATAATTTTAGCAAATGGATGACAGAAGATTAATTGAAAGATTTATGCCACAGAGCTGCCTTTAACTAATAATTATCACTTATTACTGACAATTGTACGTTTACTAAACAATACAAAGCTCAATACTCCCAGCCTATAACATACTGAATATCAAGTTAAAATCAACCGCAATAAAAGGAAAATGATGAAAACTGGAATATCAAGGGGTCTACTGTATCAGAAGGCCCACTGCATTTCGCGAGATCGTAAGCTGTGAAGTTGCTAGAATTCAATCTTTCTAGCTATACTTTCACCCCCTACAGCTATCAGTATTACACAATCATAGATTAATCACACAGCATTCTAATTCAAGTGAAAATGGTCTTTAAAAATACACACAAGTACTGATTTAGTCAGAGAAACCAACCAAAACAAGTCTTCAAGTCGCCGGTCTTCTTCATTCTCGTCTTCGTTTCTGTCGTCGTCAGAACTGTCCTCATTTTCTTCTGAAGATGAGCGCTCAGGTTCAAATCTGTAAGGCTGGATACCACCAGGACATTCAGCTGTCAAAATCTCTACTTGTGGGCCATTTTCTTCTTCTGTATCGGTAAAATCAAAGCTAATTTCCTCAGCATCGCTCCTATTTTCTGGTGTGTCCGCCATTGCAACTGCACCGAGTGGTTACTGGTATGACGTCACGCAGCTGTTCCATTGACCGAGAGGGGGCACTGCGAACGCGGGAAATTTCAAGTGATGGGCATGACCAAATAAGGACTGATTACAACCGCGGGAAGCTTTTGAAAAATCGACGGTCAATTTATTTCGAATCTCAAAAGCATTCTGGTGCAGAATGTGACTTTTATCGCCACTGCGTGACGCCTTTAAGGAATAATTTGTCACAGCTCTAGATAAGGAGTCAGCAGCCTTCATGTGCCATCAAGACCGACTTCCTAAGCTGTCTGAGGCAAGTCAAACCCAGTGTCTTCATTGAACCACAAAGAGATGATCCTGGAGTGCAAGGAATTCCACAAGCAGCTCACTAGGAAGGAGAAAGCAGCTTGGAACAGCTTTGCCACAGTGGTTCAGAGCCCCCTGGGCAATTGCAAAGCCAAAAACTACATGGAACTGGAGACACTGAATAACATCCTGCAGCTTACTGTGATGTAGTCTCTTAAAGTCCATATCCTTGATGCTCATCTTGATAAATTCAAGAACATGGGAGTGCACTCAGAAGAGCAAGGTAAGTGCTCCCACCAGGATATAGTGGGCATTGAACACTGCTACGAAGGACAATATAAAAAGAGATCAAGGCTACATTTGGAGGCTGCCTCTTAAGTGATTTATAATAATTGAAACATTGTAACAGCATTAAGATTGAGGGTGTACAAGTGTAGGTGCTTCAGACCTGATCCACTCTGCTGAGCAAACTCCATAATGATTCCATCGTCTGCAAATAATGGCAACCGCTGGACCTGCACAAGACACAACACTGCACAACAGCAAACTGGAAGTGTGTTACAGACCATTACAAAATGCTTTAACCATTATATTTTGGCTTACATATGAATAAGTATTTCAGACAGATTGCCTGAGCCACCCTTCTCAGTGGTCTATGCTAGTTAATGCTGGGTTACTGTCTGTGCATGTTCTCCCCAGGTCAGTGGGGACTTCCTCTGGCTTCCTCCCTTCTCCCAAAAGCATGGCAGTAGGTGGACTGGCCAAGATAAATTGGCTCTAGGTGTGAATGCAGGACATGTGCACAACATTCTAGTGGCTCATCCAGGGAGCATTCCCCACTTCATACCCAGTATTCCCAAGACAGGCGCCAGTGACACTGCTATCCTGGTCAGGGTAGAAAAGTTACTAAAAGTGAATAAGTGGGTGGTGGGTACTGGACCTTCAAAGTGCTTGATGAAGGCTTCCAGATGAAACTCTGAATTAATGCTTGTGATATTTCCTGTCATTACAGCATTGAAGCCTCATTTAGTGATCGCTAAAGCAGATTGTTTCGAGTAGCCTGTACCATCACTAATGTCTACAAAGACACTAAGTGAGCATTCATTGAATGTGCATTTTTTTGGTGAATGGTGAACTAAATCAGTTTGCAACTAACAAACCTGAGTTTAGTTCACTCTGGTGAGAATGAATGATGCTCATACACCAGAAGTAGAGATAATGGGCAAAAATGTAACCTTCATATTGTGATATGAAATACAATGTACTATGATCTCAGGATCATGCCTTGGAAAATTACTACATGACCATCTATTTTCCTGCACATTCCTGGTCTTCACCAGAGTTATCTTGTGCTGGAATGGTCACAACACTACTGATCTGTTTAGTCAATTAGACTCCAAGAGCTTTAGAAGGGTAGGTGAAATTTGATATTTTAATTGATAAAGTTTCACTGTGGATTTAGAGCAACTAATTTAAAAAAGTTTAAAAACCGGAAGAAATTAACATGAACTAGGCTAGTTCATTTCTGGGACTAAACCATGAACGAGGCCATTTTAATTTGTATGAATGGAACTTTGAGGTAACTTAAGTGTTAACGTGCACAACATCATGTAATTGTACAGACAGGATTAGATCAATGATCTACAAAAGCAACACAAGATCTCACCAATAGCATTAGTGCCATGAGCCTACAGAAAAATATCTGCCCCCATATTCCAATTTAATTTGTAGGATGTACCAAAATATTTTCCAGAAGTTCTTTGTCATACTTTACAGCAGCCAATTATTTTTTTTAGGCATTTACTTGGCAAACTTTGCATATGCCATGCAGTCATTAAAAACGGTTTTACATGGTACATGGGGATGCATTTGACCAAAAGAGGCCTCAAGTGAGCCATGGGCACCGCCGGGGGGGAAGGTTAGAACAATTCTAGGGGCCCAGCACTGCCATGGGGCCCTTTAAGGGGCTGATATGCTTTTAATGATTTTAATAAGACTTTTGAAATAACAATGCAATATTCCATCTGGTAAAATGAGCTAATTGAGCAAGGTTGTCCATTTCTTGAGTTCAACATAGTCATTTAACCCTCCCCCTTTTGCGAAATGGTACGGTCCAGCTCTGGTAGAAGCGCGATGCGTTAATCTGTGTGCTGATCAGTACAACGCTACTTGCTGTTGTGTCGCGGTGCAGCAGCCAGCCAGCCAGCCAGCAGTGGAGTGCGTACAGTCTATGATCACTAAATATGAAGAGTGGCTGTCAAAAACGTAAAGAAAGGCAGCTGAAAGCTGAGATGGACCGGAGAGGCAGGCAACTGGTCGCTCAGTTTTTCCCAAAGAAAGGTAGCTATCGCTCACGTGTGTTCAAAATATTAGCGAATGGTAAATGAACGTGGTTGGATTAGCCGATCAAGAGAACACTTTTACAGTTTGTACAGTGACATTTTTCCATTTTAATAACTGAACTGACTTGTGTGATAAACAAGATGAAATATTACATTATGCTGGTGCTAATAACTAGTGCTAATAACCAGTTTCATAACTAAATGGGGTGCCCTAAATATGCACAGATTCAGCCTCAGGGGGACCTCCACCCTACCAAACCACTGAACCCCCCCTTTGGAGGAGGTGGTAAGCAGCAATACAACCCATAAATGCTTTAGGATAGAAGTTTTTAATGAGCGAGCGTCATATACAGTTTGCTAGATTAATGTGTTGCTAATAATGGTCCATGGGCTATCAAAAGTCAAATAATGACAATAGTGCAATTGTGACGAGGGTGGGCAAAGTTGGGGGGCCCAAAATTTCTGGCGGCACCCCTGAGTGAGCACCTTCAGAAACTAACCATTTCAGTGCAGTTGGCCAGAAAACTTCAACCTGATAACTCCAAATTTACAGTCCATTCTAAAAAATCCAAGTACATCTGCTGCATGTGGTTGCAGATATGGGCACAAAGCAGACAAGAGCTTATCTGTCCATATTCTCAGCTAAATTATAAAATATGGCTCTTTAAAAGGAAAAAAACAATTCAGTTGCAAAATTGATGTGGATCATTTCCTCATAGAACTATTGTATAACCATTTTTTAGTCATTATTGTGTTCTAACTCAATACTGGACTGATTTCAATCATTTTTCCCCCAGTAAATATTTGGACAAAGAAATGAGAAAATAGAGCCCATGTTTTAAATCAAGCAGATCTCAAAGTAGAGAGATGACCACTGGCTTTGAGTCAGCCTGTCAAAATGGAGCAATCAAGGCAGTGGTCCACTGATAAAAGAAAGTTTAAGAATTTGGCAAGATTATACTTAACAGGAGGGGAAAAAAAAAAAAAAAAAAAAAAAAAAAAAAAAAACTGTGCCCCATTGGCAAACAGAGTGGATGTTTTGAAAACATACCCATTGCCATGATAAAATGAAACATTTCCTTGGAGAGACCAGAAGTGAGAAAGCACATGACCTTGGAATGTTAATTTTCTATAAAATGAAATTTCACAACATTCATTTTTCAGCCCACAGCCCTCCATCTAGATTACTTTTTCACCCTTCATAGGAAAGAATTTAGCTCACCTCTAATCTATAGCAAACAGTGCAAATAAATGCTACTAAATATTCTTCATTTAAAAAGAACCATTGTTGAACTATTTGCTATAGACTGTGGGGTTACCATTTTTACAAAAAGTCCATTCCAATAAATAAACTATCAAGCGCATTTTTCCAATTGCAATATGGAAGAACAAATTACATAAAAAGTGGCAGCTACAATTAGACAGTCATGAAACCTTTTTAGATTTACCAATACAAATTTTACAAAGGTGAGTTTCAGTTACAACATACCCTGGTCACAATCAGGAATCCATATTTACTGATAACATGTTATGAGCCATCAGAAGCAATGTAATTAAGGTACCAAATGTTTCAAAGTATTCTGTGGAGACATCCATCATGACTCAACAGGGTTCGAGTCATTTCATAGGATTTTATTGATGGTATCTGTAAAATGTTTTTGTTCATTCAAAAGCAAGTGTGAATTTACATGTTATGGTGGGCCAAATGAAAAAGGATCATTGTATACGATCACAAAATCTATAATGGTGAAATTCTTACTGTTCATTTTGCAGGTTATTTGAAGGCGCTATGACACTATGGTGTGTTTATATCTCATATACGTAATATATCACAAATTAATTTGTAAACCTGACATACCTAAATTTGCATTCATTCAAGTGGTTCTCTTACAAAAAAACAAGTTGTTGTACACCAAAACTAACTTTTGTACGCAATTACTTCCCAGATACATTAAAAGTAAAAATCATTATTCCATAGCTAACTTGAAATTTTGACCTCAGTGACCCTAAAATGGATTCCCAATTGTGACCAGGACAAACAGTTATTGGTTAAGGTCACCCCCCCCGATCTTGTCATCTGATGACACAGCTCTTTACCCGAGATGGATTTTTTTTTTTTAGCATGATCAGCAATTTGAGGAAAACCTGCATGTTATCACTATAGGTAAGCATGGTGGAAAGATCATGGACATGTTTTTACTTCTCAAATTCACCGATATTTCATGATATCCTTGTCGAAACTGACCTTGTTTCTGACTTTCATTTGACAGTCACCATTTCGTATCCAAACATACATTTGAGAAATCATGGGAGGTGTCGATAACAGTGGACACTGGTGAAAGTGATTATCGACACCCTGTAGAATTAAATGGCATTTAAAATTATGTATCGATCTTTGTGTAACATTGAAGTAGATTTTTTTTTTTTTTAAGTGTGATTTGTAATTTTTTTTCTCCTCTTTCATAACAGAATGGAATGCTTATAGAGCATTTGGAATCCTATTGCAATAAATAGGAGTTAGACCAGAATTCAACTCCTAGCATATAAAAATTACATGCTGGAAATATTCAGATTTTTTTTTTTTTGCAATTTGTTGTAAATATCTACCACATATTACAATAATCAGTAGACATTTTATATATGACATGCGGCCTTTGACCTGGATTTTCATGTGGTTACAATGTCAATTGCTTGCTGACATTTATTGGTAAACTACAAAAGCTCATTGTTGACTTCAGGAAGCACAGCACCGACCTAGCCCCCCTCTACATCAACGAGTATGTGGAGAGGGTCTACACCTTTCTCGGCGTCCTCATCTCCACCGATATCTCCTGATCAGTAAACATTTTAGCAGTCATTAAGAAGGCTTAAGAAGGCTCAGCAGCGGCTACACTTCCTGAGTGTCTTCAGGAAGTACAACCTAAACTCCAACCTGCTGCTGACCTTCTACCGCTCATCCATCGAGAGCCTGCTGACATACTGTATTACAGTATGGTACGGCAGCTGCACTGCTGTAGACAGGGAGAGGCTCCAGAGGGTAGTTAAGGCAGCACAGAAGATCACTGGCTGCCCTCTCCCCTCCCTGATGGACATTTACACCTCCTGCCGCCTTAGCAGAGCTAAGAACATTATCAAGGACAGCTCCCACCCTGGCTTTGATCTGTTTGACCTGGTGCCCTCAGGGAGGCGCTACAGGTGCATCAGGACAAAGACAAATCGATTAAAAAACAGCTTCTTTCCAAAAGCCATAACCGCCCTGAACCTGGATATGCTCTGACTTTACAGTCTATTTATTTTACTACGTGACTCTCTTCGTGCAATAATTTATAATGTGCAGTACTTTATAAGGTGACTCTCTCTGTGCAATACCTCACTCCATAATGTGAAATGCAACACATTCACCTCAGGACTGTGCACCTTACACACAGCACATACACCAAGTCTGTGCACCTTACCTTGCAATACTTCATAATGTTTAATATTTTATTTTATAATGTGACTCTTGTGAAATAATTTATAATGTGACTCTCTGTGCAATACTTCATAATGTGCAATACCTCACTCTAGGGCTGTGCGATGTCCCCTTAATTGGCATTGACGATGTTTACAGTGCAAACATCGTGATGGACGATCATATCGTGGGGGGGGGGGGATTTTAATACCACATTAAATATTTTATTATTTATATTAAGAGTATTAGATACTCATCTGAGGCTTTAGCATGTAAAGAAAAAAAAAAAAAAATTCCATTGCGCTGAGAATTGATACTTTATCCCATAGCCTACCATCCCTTTAAACTTAGGCTACCTAATTTTCTATGTTTGATTACATAACAGTCCCATGCCTTTCTCTACTTAAAATGTAGAATTCCATTATTTTGCTAACAACCTAATTAATTCCGTTAAAACAATTCCGTTATTCATCCGTGGTATTGGCACGTATAAAAGGCCTCCATTCCATTCCAGTTGTTGGTGGCACAATGGCACAAGAGCTGGTCGAGAAGGGCACTACTTCGCCTATATGGCAATTTTTTGGATTTGAACCCAATGAGAGTGGAGAGCCAAGGGACACGACTAAAGTCGTGGGGACAAAATTAGCTCATGTTTTGTCGTTCAAATTCCGTAAAGCTGCTTTGCGACAACGTTTATTGTTAAAAGCGCTATACAAATAAACTTGACTTGAAAGTCGTGTGCAGGATCTGCTCATCTGTGATCAGCACAAAAGATGGGCAGATGACAAATCGACACGAACACTTGCGTATTCACCATCCGAGAGAATATGCTACCTTGCCTGCACGTCCTGGGCCTAGCAAAAAGGGTCAGCCAATGATAACCTGGGCTTTTGCAAAAAGCACCTATTATAAAACTGACCGTGACAGGTGGAGGCAGTTGACAGTTGGGGTAACGCGCTACCTGGCCAAAGAGATGGTTTCCTTCAATACAGTGGAGAAGCCAGCTTTCAAGGCCATGCTGCAGACTTTTGATAAGCAGTACCAGTTGCCAGGTCGGAAATATTTCTCCAAGACGGCCGTACCGAATCTTTTCAGTGAAGTCAGAAACACCATCTCCACAGCACTAGGTGATGTGGAATATTTGGCCTTGACAGATATGTGGTCCAGCTGCAACATGATGCCCTACATGTCAGTTACCGTACATTACGTGGACCGAGAGTGGGCAATGCAGTCCAAACGCCTGCAGACAAGTTTCATGCCAGAGACACATTCAGCGGACAATTTAGAAGACACATTCGCGAGACACTTGCCGAATGGAAAATAGAGGAGAAAAAGATTGCCTGCATAACAACGGACAACGGGGCGAATATCATCGCAGCCATCAGGCAATTGAAATGGCCGTGGTTAAGTTGTTTTGGGCACAATTTGAACCTGGCCATAACCAACTCGCTTGCGCAACAGAGGGCCAGTACAGACCGAGCGTTTGGAGTTTGCCGAGCAGTCAACACTGCGTTTGCGCACAGCTGGCTTCGGAGTAATGAGCTGCGCAAAGCACAGGTGGAAATGAACCTCCCCGAGCACTCACTGATCATGGCAAGATATTATCAGCTCTAACAATGAAAGACTAGTATTCAAATTATGAGAAGAAACTACACTTAAGCTATTACTCATTGTTTATTTACACCATATCAATTGAAGATGCGTTTCGGCCTCGAGTGTGCACTTGAACGCGCTAATTTGTCCAATTTATTAGTGTTTGAATTATTGCACCAGCTTTTAAAATCATGATTTAATTTTTTTTTTACTGTCTTTACTGACAGGACTGTCCCACCCGCTGGGGCTCCAAACAGCAAATGGTGGAGAGAATACTAGAGCAGGCACAAGCCATCAAACACGTGTTTGCTGAAGACAAAAGCCGGCACCCATTGCCCCAGTTGACCTGGCAGGACATAGGTGTTCTTGAATCCGTGAACAACGCGCTGAAGCCAGTGGCGGACTTCACTGATATTCTATCTGGGGAAAATTACGTGACCGTGTCCTCACTGCTTCCCATGTTGGCGCATTTAGAAGGTGTGCTGGAGAAGCGGTATGGTGATTTGGAACTGACAGCCAACCTGAAGAGTGTTGTCTCTGCCTTGCATCTGCTGCAGGATAATTCAGAGGATGCTGCGTAAAGCCACACTGCTTGACCCCAGGTACCGAGGCGACTATATGGAACCCCCTGCTCTTCACACCACAAAATCTGAGTTGATGGAAGAGATGGTGACAGATCGTTCCGTCGCTGTCAGGTGCTACAACACCAGGTCCGTCACATGATGAAGGGGAGGAACCAGGTGACGGCACCACGGCAGTGCCTACGAAAAAGAGAGGGTCTGTGGGCAGCCTTCTTGGGAAGAGAGCAGCAGCCAGAGCATCCACGCTTACTGATGAAGAAAAGTCTGAGGCAGAAATGACCATGTACCTGCAGGAGATTGTCATTGATGGGGAGGAGGACCCACTGATGTGGTGGAAAAGGAACAAGAGAAGACTTCCATTAAATGGCAAGATTAGCATGTAAATATTTATGCATATGCGCCACCAGTACTCCATCAGAACGAGTGTTCAGCACCCCAGGTAGTATAGTTACCCCAATCCGCAGCTCATTAAAACCAGACAAAGTAAACATGCTAGTATTTTTGGCCAGAAACCTTGACATTTAAACATGGTGACCATTGCCTGCACTGTTAACCCATTAGGTTAAATTGCTTCGGACTGCCTGCGTTTTCTTGATTTTGATTACTACTATTATTGTTAATTTACTTGTTCTTGTATTAACGCAGGCTCTTTTTTTTTTTTAAATCACTGTTCTTTGCTAACTGAGTCGACTTCATGAATATTTGGTAGCTTTAATTTCACTGTAAAAAGTTAATGCCCAGCTACGTTAAACTTTGCGAGCGCATTTCGTGCTGCGCACGTTCCGATTCTCTTCGTCTTGATCGTTCATCTTTAAATATAGGTTTACAAAATCAATGTTCATGACTATTTTGTAGCATTTTTACAATAAAAGTTAATGCCTAAGCCTGGTTAATGCCTAAATGAAATTGTGTAGGCTACTGTTAAGCACATGCTTGTGCGTTCCTGTTAGACTTGATTTGTTGTTCAGCCTACTGCATCTTTTCACGAATACCGGTTCACAGAATCACCTTCATTCTTCCATTTGGTTTGACATTATGGCTTAGAGTGGACCATTTTGTGTCTGAAAGTAGGCCTATTTACCAGATTAAAGTTATTTGACTTCTGCCGAAGTCTGCGCTTCACTGCCGTTTGATAAAGTGCAATATTTCCCGACTGAAGTCGTTAATAGTGGCTATTTGTTTGAACAACATGACAAATTTTACATTAAAAGTAGGATAAAAGTAATATAAAAGTAAATAAGTAAGATAAAAGTAGGATAAAAAAATGAAGTCAAAATTTATTAGTAGCATACTGTATTTGTGTAACCACATGTTATGTTCACTAGCACGTCCCTGCACCATAGCCTACGTGAACAAGCGGTAATAGGATATTACTTTATAATGATTTATATAACGGGCGGCACGGTGGTGTAGTGGTTAGCGCTGTCGCCTCACAGCAAGAAGGTCCTGGGTTCGAGCCCCGGGGCCGGCGAGGGCCCTTCTGTGTGGAGTTTGCATGTTCTCCCCGTGTTCGCGTGGGTTTCCTCCGGGTGCTCCGGTTTCCCCCACAGTCCAAAGACATGCAGGTTAGGTTAACTGGTGACTCTAAATTGACCGTAGGTGTGAATGTGAGTGTGAATGGTTGTCTGTGTCTATGTGTCAGCCCTGTGATGACCTGGCGACTTGTCCAGGGTGTACCCCGCCTTTCGCCCGTAGTCAGCTGGGATAGGCTCCAGCTTGCCTGCGACCCTGTAGAAGGATAAAGCGGCTAGAGATAATGAGATGAGATTTATATAACTATGTATTTATATATAAAATTGTTATATAATGTATTTATATATTAAACAAAGCTAACTAAACTAACAAAAAACTAACTTTTTAGGTATAGGCCCAGATGATATATGCATGTTTATGACAGGAGGGGGCGTGGTATCATGATGGTGGCTCTCCATCATGATGGATGACCACCATCGTCGATGGACAATGGCATCGTTGATGGACACAGCCCTACCTCACTCCATAATGTGTAACACATACACCTCAGGACTGGGCACCTTACCCCCCCCCCCTTTTTTTTTCTTCCCCTCTCTCTACACAGTTTTGCACTGTTATTGGAGATGCTTTAATCTCATTGTACATGTGTATAGTGATAATAAAGGCATTCTATTCTAGAATGCGATCTACAAAAATACTTAGAAAGTGCAACAAAGATTTGACAGGTTAAACAGTTAATTTGTTTACAAACATTAACATTTACATAAGCATCGACATCAATATATTTATATAAAAAACATTTTGTACTAAATACAAGTCTGTAAAACAAATTTAAGAAATTGTTAACTTAATACCACATACCAATTTTTTTTTTTTAATAAAATCAATCATCTGGATGTCAATAATTGTGGAACGATGTCACGTGATTGGACATACTAAGTAATTGAGATCAACATTTTTTTTCTAGTGGAAGTTTGAGTAATTAATTATTCAAGCACAATTTAAGCATTGAAAGTCTTCTACTTTTGCAATGGCCAAAAGATTAACATGTCAATAATTGTAGCCACCACTCTATACACCTATATATTGTGCACAGTGCACTACATGGAAGCATAGTGACCCAAGAATTGAGACCGTGAGACTCAGGCTACATCCACATGACAACGGCAACGAGATGTTATTTAAAAATATATCGCGTCCAAATGGGCAACGATCAGTAAAATATCAGGTCCATATGGCAACGCCACGCTTGCTGAAAACGATGCAATACACATGCCACACCTCTAGGGGCGCTGTAAGACGGTCCCTTCAGAGACACCAGAACAATAGAAGTAGTAAGGACGCATGCGCATAAACTATTATGCGCGAGACTTCATATTAGCCACAAAGTCAGAAAAATCTGTTCGTAAAATTACATTATAATGACCAAATACAATGAAAAGTGTTTTTCCAGTCTCACCTGTGAAAGGTAATCCCATGTGATCTCGTTTGGACGGCAAACCTGTTGGTACAGTTAAACGCAGCTAATCTTTATTCTCCGCTTTGACCTATCCAATATGGCGGCGAGGATGACGTATGATTCTACGCGGAAGGCGGCGTCTTTAATGGTCCGGAATAAATTGAATGCTACACGTTGATGGATTAATTTGCTCCTCTATGCCCTTTTTGAGGAATGTATTGTCGGACTTAAACCAACATCTGAAGAGGTGAGATCGCTCCTTTTTTTCCCTATTTTTGCTGGCGGGATTGACTCTGCCCTAAGGGCAGAGTCTCTCTCTCTCTCTCTCACTTCGCACCATTACACAATAAATATTCACAGTGAAAATATTTTGTAAGCGCGTTTCATGAACCAAGTTATAGGATTTGTTGACAACTCGCATCGAGTTCATTACACTTCTACCCGGCGTGAAGCACATGTGGTTGTGACGTCATCGTAAACAAATCCGTTCTACTCATCCAGACGACTTCGCAACGGCAACGTTGCCAGATCTTTCCACTCTGGAACCCGTTCTCAAAAAGATTGCGTTTTGGGCACCCAAAACGCCGGTGCCGTGTGGACGCCAGGCCTAAACGATAAGCAATTGTATCGGAGTCACCTGAATCCGTTGCTGTGTGGACAGGGCCTCACTCACACATGCTGCTCGGCCATTACATTATTGAATGAAGCGGTGAAGATGGGTGAACTGCTCCTTAACATGGCAACAAACTAACTGTATTAACTGTTACTGAAGAGTTAATAGCCCATATTAAAATTTGCATAATTATTAAGTGTCAGCAGCACGGTGGTGTGAGTGGTTAACATGGTCACCTCACAGCAAGAAGGTCCTGGGTTCAAGCCTAGCAGCCAGCGGGGGCCTTTCTGTGTGGAGTTTGCATGTTCTCCCTGTGTCTGCGTGGGTTTCCCCCACAGTTCAAAAGACATGCGGTTAGGTTAACATGGGACAGCCTTGGGCTGAGATGTCCTTGAGCGAGGCACCTAACTCCCAACTGCTCCCCAGGCGCTGTTAGCATGGCTGCCCACTGCTCTGGGTATGTGTATGTACTAGTTACTCACGTGTGTGTTCACGACTTCAGATGGGTTAAATGCAATGAGGAATTTCACAAGCGTGTGAAATAAAGTTTTTCTATACGGAAGCCGCGAGAGGCCCTTCATATAATCTTTTTATTCACCTTATCCCGAGATAACAACATAATTAATTCAGGATCTCGAGAAAACACCACAAATAATTCGAGATCTCGCGAAAACAAAACCGTTATTCCATGATCTCGAGAAAAAACAATTATTTCATGACATGGGCGCCGCCAGGGGGGGAAGCTTAGAACAATTCTAGGGGCCCAGCACTGCCATGGGGCCCTTTAAGGGGCTGATATGCTTTTAATGATTTTAATAAGACTTGAAATAACAATGCAATATTCCATCTGGTAAAATGAGCTAATTGAACAAGGTTGTCCATTTCTTGAGTTCAACATAGTTATTTAACCCTCCCCCTTTTGCAAAATGGTACGGTCCAGTTCTGGTAGAAGCGCGATGCGTTAAATCTGTGTGCTGATCAGTGCAATGCAGCCAGCAGTGGAGTGCGTACAGTCTATGAGCGCTAAATATGAAGAGTGGCTGTCAAAAACGTAAAGAAAGGCAGCTGAAAGCTGAGAGGGACCGGAGAGGCAGGCAACTGGTCACTCAGTTTTTCCCAAAGAAAGGTAGCTATCGCTCACGTGTGTTCAAAATATTAGCGAATGGTAAATGAACAGTATGAACGTGGTTGGATTAGCCTATCAGGAGAACACTTTTACAGTTTGTACAGTGACATTTTTCCATTTTAATAACTGAACTGACTTGTGTGATAAACAAGATGAAATATTACGTTATGCTGGTGCTAATAACTAGTGCTAATAACCAGTTTCATAACTAATGGGGTGCCCTAAATATGCACAGATTCAGCCTCAGGGGCACCTCCGCCCTACCAAACCACTGAACCCCCCTTTGGAGAAGGAGGTAAGCAGCAATACAACCCATAAATGCTTTAGGATAGAAGTTTTTAATGAGCAAGCGCCATATACAGTTTGCTAGATTAAAGTGTTGCTAATAACGGACACCAGTCAAGTGTTTGACATGGTTACGTGTGTGGAATGTTCACACGTTCTAAACCAGGGGTGTCAAACCTGATCCATAAAGGGCCGTGTGGCTGCAGGTTTTCATTCCAGCCATGCAGCAGCACCCTGATTTGGCTTATTCAATCAACTGACACACCCACCCTTTAATCAAGGGTGGGTGTGGCTGCAAGTATTTGACTGTGTGAAGACAGTTCAGTTGATTGAATGAGCCAAGTCAGGTGTGCTGCTGCATGGCTGGAATGAAAACCTGCAGCCACACGGCCCTTTATGGATCAAGTTTGACACCCCTGTTCTAAACCATTGGTTTCAAATTGAGGAGCTGGAGAAAGTGCAGCACACAAAAGAGGGATAGAGGTTACAACATATGAAGAAATACGTACGGTACTTGATCAAATTGAAATGTCACTCCGTGTTACTTTGAAATAAATTTATAATAAGATGTTTCCTTGCGGCGGCACGGTGGTGTAGTGGTTAGCGCTGCCGCCTCACAGCAAGAAGGTCCGGGTTCGAGCCCCGTGGCCGGCGAGGGCCTTTCTGTGTGGAGTTTGCATGTTCTCCCCGTGTCCGTGTGGGTTTCCTCCGGGTGCTCCGGTTTCCCCCACAGTCCAAAGACATGCAGGTTAGGTTAACTGGTGGCTCTAAATTGACCGTAGGTGTGAATGTGAGTGTTTGTCTGTGTCTATGTGTCAGCCCTGTGATGACCTGGCGACTTGTCCAGGGTGTACCCCGCCTTTCGCCCGTAGTCAGCTGGGATAGGCTCCAGCTTGCCTGCGACCCTGTAGAACAGGATAAAGCGGCTAGAGATAATGAGATGAGATGAGATGTTTCCTTGCAGTTGTGACGAGGGTGGGCAAAGTTGGGGGGCCCAAAATTCTAATCTTTCATGGGGCCCAAAATTTCTGGCGGCGCCCGCTTCATGATCTCAACTGGATCACTGCATCTCCGTCGGTAGAGACGAAGCCGGGCCAGTCTTCTGCGGAGGCGCCGTGGACTAATTTTGAAATTATCCCTTATTAAAAGACAATGCAATCTCCCCCTGTGTCAACCCCTGATCAAAATATTGCCTTACTAGGTGATCGATTATTCCAGACATTCTAATGACCAAAGTTGCGTCTATACAAAATGAGAAATAGCCCCAAAGTCAGATATCACAAGTCTCTTGGCGCACCTGAATGAACCATTTCTCAGCTGTTTACTCGAGATCATGAAATAATTGTTTTGTTTTCTCAAGATCACGGAATAATTGTTTTGTTTTCTCGAGATCTCGAATTAGTTGTGTTGTTTTCTCGAGATCCTGAATTAATTATGTCGTTATCTCGGGATAACAAAGTGAATTTAAAAAAAAGGATTATATGAAGGGCCTCTCTCGGCTTCCGTATTTCTTGTTTACCTCGACAAACAAACAGAGGGAACATAGCATATGTACAACAATGGCCTGATGTCTGCGTTGTTGTGTGTCCCCACCCCCAATAGTAACCTAAATACTGTTCCTCCAGCAGATTAAAGAATGTTTGCACGCTCGAGACAACACACAAATACAGAAGAAAACTGAACTGGAGTACATGCGCGCATGCTCCGGAGTATTTTACAGCCCCGCTTCACACGGTAGCTGGAAGAGAGAGTTCGCATGTTTACCCATCCGTGCTCTGTACTGTCCGCGTTGTGCTGCTGTTTCTGCTCTTTTCCTTCACTCAGTACCCCGCGCTCCCGCACAGCGCATGCGTTCGCCCACGTGCGCAAAGGGATTCGCGTTTCTTCTGTCTGTAGAAAAAGAACCCTTCAGTCCATCCACTCGAACTCGCACATACATTCCACGTAAACTCAAGTGCATGTTTTACCTTGCGGTCCAGCAGCGCCCTGGAATCACAGAATCCGGCTCTGGCCATGACGCAACCGGACGCGCAGTCACCAGGAACCTGCAGCTACCTACTCAAGCGCACCTGTCAACTCCAATGCAAGTTAATTAGCGCACGTGAAGGAGTAGGCTAATTAAGTACCAGCGGTCCTCGCGCCCTGCTACACCCAGCATGTCAAAATAAAATCTATCACGTGTGTTCAGGAGGCAGAAAGAGAAATTAAATTTCCGATGGAGCCCCGCTCATCATTGGAGTGCCATAAAAATAATAAATCTGCAAAAGAATAATAAAATGAATAAAAACTAGAAGGGCACTCAGGAGATTGCATATACTTCCCCCAAGCCATATATTCAGATTTTAATCAAAATGTAATCAATTGTTCCTTGGCCCAGCGCCTACCTTTCTCAAAATGTCATCAAAATCTGTTCACTAACTTTGTTTTTTTTAGATATTTTTTTTTTGGGGGGTGGGGGGCTTTTTTCACCTTTATTGGATAGGACAGTGTAGAGACAGAAAATGAGTGGGAGAGAGAAAAGGGGAGGGATCGAACCCAGGTTCCCTGATTTATGGTATGGCACCTTATCCACGGGGCGGCACGGTGGTGTAGTGGTTAGCGCTGTCGCCTCACAGCAAGAAGGTCCTGGGTTCGAACCCCGGGTCCGGCGAGGGCCTTTCTGTGTGGAGTTTGCATGTTCTCCCCGTGTCCGCGTGGGTTTCCTCCGGGTGCTCCGGTTTCCCCCACAGTCCAAAGACATGCAGGTTAGGTTAACTGGTGGCTCTAAATTGACCGTAGGTGTGAATGTGAGTGTGAATGGTTGTCTGTGTCTATGTGTCAGCCCTGTGATGACCTGGCGACTTGTCCAGGGTGTACCCCGCCTTTCGCCCGTAGTCAGCTGGGATAGGCTCCAGCTTGCCTGCGACCCTGTAGAAGGATAAAGCGGCTAGAGATAATGAGATGAGATGAGATGACCTTATCCACGACGCCCCCCTGTTCACTAACTTTTTGAGTTACACTGGGAACAGACCATGGGCGTCGCCACCATTGAATGTTCACATTTCATAATTCTTCATTTGGACCCCCCAACATTAAATATTAGTTCACCCAGCGCCGTTTCTATTGCTTCGTGAAAAAATCCATTCCACTTGATCGATAAGAGAATACACATACCCAGTGGTTTTCAAAGTGGGGGCCGCCAGGGGGCGCTAGGGGGGCCTCAGAAAGTTGGAGGGACGATAACAAAAAAATTGCGGAAAAAATATATCTCATCTCATCATCTGTAGCCGCTTTATCCTGTTCTACAGGGTCGCAGGCAAGCTGGAGCCTATCCCAGCTGACTACGGCCAAAAGGCAGGGTACACCCTGGACAAGTCACCAGGTCATCACAGGGCTGACACATAGACACAGACAACCATTCACACTCACATTCACACCTACGGTCAATTTAGAGTCACCAGTTAACTTAACCTGCATGTCTTTGGACTGTGGGGGAAACCGGAGCACCCGGAGGAAACCCACGTGGACACGGGGAGAACATGCAAACTCCACACAGAAAGGCCCTCGCCGGCCACAGGGCTTGAACCCGGTCCTTCTTGCTGTGAGGCGACAGCGCTAACCACTACACCACCATGCCACCGGAAAAAATATATACTTTTTTAAAATAATTGTTATTGAATATATTGTAATTAGTTTTTTAATCATTATTATAAAATATAATTATTAATAATAATACATCATATCGAAACGTTGTTTGCCATGCTCATCTCTCCGATTGCCTGTGATGTTGCGGTTTGTGCTATTTATCAAGCTGCTTTGCTCCTCAAGCTAGCGTATTGCTAGCGCAAAATGGACAGGTTTTTGAAGAAGAGACCGAAGGAACAAACCAACAGCCCTGCTGTGGAGGACACTGCTGCGAAAAAAACTAAGAAGTCCTGGCCAACTAAAATCCGAAAATATGAGGCAGCATACATTAAGTATGGCTTTACAGCCATACAGAAAAATGGCCATGATTGCCCAAAATGCGTCCTCTGTCTGGAGACCCTGCCAAACGAGTGCTTAAAACCTTCGAAACTTCAGCATCACTTGGTACAAAAACATCCGACAGATGCCGAAAAAACAGTAGATTTCTTCAGACGCAAAGAAATCAGGCAATCTGCTGCATTCACCCAGCAAGCTACTGTCCCCGAGCAGACCCTGAAGGCATCATTTTTAGCCTCGTACCACATTGCTTGTGCTAAAAAACCTCACTCAGTTGGAGAAGATTTGATTTTACCAGCCACCAAAGACATTGTCCGAGAATTGCTTGGTGAGAATGCTGCCAAAAAAATCTATACTGTCCCACTCTCTGATAACACCGTGAACCGACGGATTGGTGACATGGCTCAAGACGTATCTGCTCAGCTGTTGGAGCAGGTGAGAGCCGGCGAATACTTCGCACTTCAGCTGGATGAGAGCACAGATTTATCCAATGAGGCCCAACTGCTTGTGTACATCAGATTTATTTCACAGGAAAGATTTGTGGAGGAAATACTATTTTGTAAAGCACTTGAAAGAAGAGCTACTGGGAAAGACATTTTTCAAGTTTGGACGATTACATCGAGTCTAACGGATTGGACTGGACCCGTTGTGTGGGGGTGTGTTCGGACGGAGCCGTGGCAATGACCAGGAAGATCAGTGGAGTGACCGCTCTCATTAAGCAGAAGGCCCCGCATGTAGTGGCCACACACTGCATGCTCCATCGCGAGGCTCTGGTCGCAAAAAGGATGGATAACGAGTTGAATCGGGTACTACAGGAGGTTATACAGTTTATTGTTCAGTGCAAAAATATTTGTGTTGAATACATGTTAGTTAATAATATTCTTATGCTAAACAAATGTAACAATTATTGAATATTGAATAAAAGTAAAAGAAAACATTCTAAAAGTTGATGTTTCTTTACATATTTTGTAGCATTGTCTGTGGGTTTGCAAAGGGGGTCCCTGGCCAGAAGCTAATGCTGTTTGGGGGGCCTTGGCATGGAAAAGTTTGGGAACCCCTGCACATACCACTGAAAATCCACTCCGGGTTTTCTGGGCGTTACCTACAACAACTCACCGCACGCAAGTGAAGTGAATCTCAGTGCGAGCAGAGAAATGTTGGTGCAGGCTGCTCGAAAGTGGAGGAGGTGACGTCAGCCCCATTGCCACCTCACAATGTCTAGCTTTTGCTAAAACCTTATTCTTTTGTTATATGCCCTCAAAATTAACCCTAGGCCACGTTAAATTAATGTTAAATAAACAATGAAATAAGCTTAGCCTAATGGGGTATTCTTGGTTGATGATGAATTGTTTGCAATATTTGCTCCCTTCCCAGACACAATGGACATAAGGAAGTTCTTTACAAAGAAGCAGAAAGTAAGTCAAAATTTCCCCACAGGACAGGGTTTTTTTTTTGTCCCAATGGAAATGTTAGTGCAGTTAGCTGGCTAGTCAATGTTAGATGTATCAGCTAGCTTAATGTTAGCTATCATTTAATTCAAACCGAGTAGGCCTACCTTATTGTAATGCCAAGAATGAGGTCAAGTCTGCTCTGATGATATTTATTGATTCCCTGTTGTGATTTGAAGAACTTTTGTCTGGTCTTTGCCAGTTTTCTGGAAAGTAACATGGGAAATCAGTGTATGGGGAAGGAATAGTAGAAAGGAAAGCAATGGAGAGAGATGGATGTTATTCCAGGTGGATTGTGAAGGAAAGGGGGATAAAAGTTATGAAGTGGTAGAAATTGTGGTGGCACCAATGTAAGAAGGAGTTATATCTATAAATCTATTTGTTATACTAATCTGTAAATGTTACTGTAGTACCACCATTGCACGTAGGTTGACAAAACTGCACTTGTTCATTGTGTGAAGTTATCTTTTATGTGTCATTGCTTGACACAGTGTAATTTTGTGTTATGAAGACTGCATGATGCCATGTCATTTTTGTTATGAGTATCACTAAATCGGGAAAAAGTAAAATGCACCCACTAAAGTCACTGTTGGTGGTTAACAAAATTGCACCTGTTCATTGTGTGAAGTTATTTTTTATGTGTCACCGTTGCTTGACACAATGTGATTGTGTTATGAAGTTTGCATGATGCCATGTCATGCCTGTTCTTTGTGTGAAATTATGAATATTCTTATTTTTAAACATACAGTTGAGTGTCACTATTGCTTGGCACAGTGGCATATTGTGTTGCATCTAAAACTAAATAAAAAAGGAAAAACAAAATAAAAAGTAAAATGCATCCATTAAGTCATTGTTGGTGATAAATTGTGTCACGTTCATCTCATTATCTTAGGCATAGCAGTAGGTTTAAAAACACGCTGATGAACATATGGACTAGTTGAATGAGGACTTATTGTTGAGTCTCTAAAATAGTCATTGAATTAAGTGACTTTTGTAGGTAAAATTAGGTGTTTAACAACCTGTTAAAAATACACCAGAAGGCAGGAAATGGCATCTAATTAATTAAAAAATTTTACAATGTTGCTAAAAAGAAAGCACAAACTGTAACTAGACTGCATTTCTGCAGAGAAAATGCCAAGTGTGCTTGCTCAGCTGTGGCAGATGGTCACTGACAGAAACTGGATCAGAAATGAAACTTTGTGCTGCAAAATCTATTTTACATGATCTACAGAAAGTCAAGTCAAGTTTATTTGTATAGCGCTTTTAACAATAAACATTGTCGCAAAGCAGCTTTACAGAATTTGAACGACTTAATACATGAGCTAATTTTATCCCTAATCTATCCCCAACGAGCAAGCCTGCGGCGATGGTGGCAAGGAAAAACTCCCTCAGATGACATGAGGAAGAAACCTCGAGAGGAACCAGACTCAAAAGGGAACCCATCCTCATTTGGGCAACAACAGACAGCATGACTATAACATTAACAGTTTTAACATGAAGACAGTTTCGTTGATGTTGTAACTCTTCATTGATGGAAACCTGAGTGCAAAACTGTTTATGACAACTGCAGTCCTAAAGTTAGCAAGTTAACTGTAGTCCTCAGCCATAAAAGCATTACTGTAAGAGTCCAGAGCGTCCTCAAGGTGTAACTTTCAACTCTCCTCATGGGGCCATCCTCCACAGGAGCGATGCAATAAGACTCCAACCAGACACAGGGCACCAGGATGGATCAGGCAGGCCCGAGGGGCAAAAGAGGTCAGCATCTCGATCCCAGGACCGACAGGTAACTCAGAGGGACAGATGGGGGGGAGGGAGAGAAAACACAGGTTGTTAGGTATGCCCTAAAAATGACACAAGTATTAAGTCTGTGTGGTAGGCTCGCAGAGATGAGAGTCTTGACATCAGGCATAATACACAACGATGGCATGTTAATATGGTTAAAAAATATCATGACCTGCTCTGGCTGGATGCTTGATTGGGTGATGGGAGCACACTCCTCAGCAATGATGGGATGCAGATGGGACCCTTAGGGCTGGCCAAGACAATTCAGTTATATTTCACCGGGTCTGGGACATGTGACAGAATGTCTGACGGCCGATTCCCTGCAGGCTACGATAGCCAGTCGAGGTCTCCACCCTCTCCACCAAAAGATTTCCTGTTGACTCCATGTAACTCAGAGGGACAGATTTGGGGGGAGGGGGGAGAGAGAGAGGGAGAGAAAACACAGGTTGTTAGGTATGCCCAATGTCACCTGAATAAGTAGGAACAGTATACATATTGCACTGAGTACAAGCAGGGACTCCGGCAACTAACTATGACAGCATAACTAAAAGGAGAGAGCCAGAAGGTAACACAGGCATGAGGGAGCCCCGGGACATAAAGCAGCCAGCCACTACGCCATCAATAAACTTGAGTGAGCAAGCGAGTGGGGACTGACAGCATCCATACATCCCAGTTTACCAAAATACTGTATGTCTGAGGACCCTCCAGATCTATACCTTTACCTCATAAACACCATTAACAAAAGTCTTGACTAAACAGATATGTTTTCAGCCTAGACTTATGGCGTATTCACACCTACGTTGTTTGGTCCGGCCCAAACGAACCAAATTTCCCTTGGTCCGGACCTTTTGGGTTGGTCTGAATACAAACCACCGAACTCTGGTCCGGACCAAACAAGCGGACCGAGACCGAGCTGCAAGGTCGGACTCGGTCCGGACCAAAGGAACCCTGGTGCGGATCTTTTGGAGGTGTGAAAGCAGACCGGACCTAATCCAACAGTTTTGCTTTTTTGTACCTCGGGAGCTTCTGTTGTTTGTCGAGCATTATGGGAAACAGAGTCTTGACACTCCACCGCAAAGTGCAAACACTATTTCGGTTGTCAAGGGAACCTTACAACAGTCGTTCAGTCATTCAGACCAGTGGTAGGCTAGACTACAGAGTACAAAAAATGAGTAGGGGGCAAACGTGGGCCGAGGAAGAAACGCGTACCCTTGTGGATATATGGGCAGATGTCCACATATCTGAGATTTTGGAGAGAACACACAAAAATGCCGACGTGTTTGCTGTATTCAGTGAGAAAATGAAGGAGAAGGGGTTCACGCGCTCCCCAGAACAATGTCGGCTAAAAGTGAAGAAACTCCGTTAGACCTACATTAAAATCAAGGACATTCTTTAAAAAAGTGGCGGTACTAGCGACGCAAAAAAGAAATTCATCTATTGCGTGAAGAGCCAGAACTGTCACAACATGATGTGCGCTCATCAGCGCTATCCTCCGTAGCTGCCTTGCCCTTTGTCGTCGTCGTTGATAAATTACTTGTACAACAGCATAGTAATCGCACAATTGTGAAAACAGTAAAAACTGGAAAAAACATATAGCTTTGATGACATTAAAAAGAATAACAGCACGGAAAGCCTCCATGACTACTTTTGAACTTAACGCTTTGTGCGCGTGTCGTCTCTGACCAATAGCTGAATGACCTCAGGGCGCGTGGCTTTGTTGACAGATTTTGGTCCGCTTACTAAAATGTACAGTGTGAAAGCGAACTGCACCAAAATGAAAAAATAAAAAAACATTTGGTTCGGACCAAAGCAAGTGAACTATCGAACTATCCTGGTCTGAATACACCCTTAAACACTGAGACTGTGTCTGATTCCCGAACATTACTTGGAAGGCTGTTCCATAACTGTGGGGCTTTGTAAGAAAAGGCTCTGCCCCCTGATGTAGCCTTCACTATACGAGGTACCAGCAGATAGCCTGCACCTTTTGATCTAAGTAGGCGTAGCGGGTCATAGAGGAGCAGAAGTTCACTCAGGTACTGTGGTGCGAGACCATTTAGTGCTTTAAAGGCAGAGATGGACAAAATACCCAACTTCATTACTTAAGTCAAAGTACAGATACTACTGGTTAAATGTTACTCTGATGCAAGTGAAAGTTGTACAGTCAAATTTTTACCTAAGTCAAAGTAATGAAGTACTTGCTTTTAAAGATACTTAAGTACTGAAAGGGCATTTCTGTCAATGTACTGTTGTATTATTGCCACAACGCTTACAAAACCTAATGCCTCTGAAGCAACCTACTGGATTTACTGACTAACTTGTAGAACCTGTAGCACTGAAGCTCCATCTGACATGCTAGCAAACTCTTTTCAAACTCGAACTCATATTGGGTAGCTAACGTTACTAGAAAAGAAAGATTTCTACATTCTGTTTATTTGGCAAGATTATGCTAAAGCATATTTCTGAAAGGACTTCAGATAAGTTAATGTTATTCATGTTAGCGTAACTCCGTTTTTACATGCTAACTAACAGTGTCAATGTTAGCCATGGACAAGTCTATGGCAACTGGGTGGGCAAATCTATCGAAAGTCATTTGACTAATGAGACTGCATAGCTATTGCAATGTTATCACTAACTCTAAAAACACAGACAACTTCATTGCAAGCTTTCTCTTGGAATAAAATGTTTACATACCTCAATATGCTTCCACAGGTTGGATGGCAAGTTTTTGTAGGCTGTGATGTGGTTCGTTTTAGGCAAACGAAGCAAACATTTAAAACGAAACAAATCTTTAATCCTTTCAGAAAACTGAAACATGGGCTTGAGGTATGGCCATGGGTGCGTGCATTCCCCAAAAAAACTACCTCCTTCCATTCTACCATCAACTGAACAATCATGTTCAAATAATGCTGTGGAGAAGTCATTGAACTTGATTTTATCCAGTCTATGGACGTGACGTGACCCTAGTGATCACTGATAGGCTCTCAGTGTCACCTGCAAGAAAACAGTCACGTTTTAGAAAGGAAAAGAAAAAAAAACATCCACTTTCAAAGCTGCTTCATAGTAACAAGTAACGAGGACCTTGACAGAAATGTAGTGGAGTGAAAAGTATGATATTTGTCTTTCAAATGTAGTGAAGTTAAAGTCATAAGTTTCCAGTAAAAATAATACTCAAGTAAAGTACAGATACTCAAAAAGCGCACTTAAGTACAGTACTCAAGTAAACGTACTTCGTTACTGTCCACCTCTGTTTAAAGGTCAATAGTAGTATTTTATAATCAATACGAAATTTGATTGGGAGCCAATGCAGTGTGGATAAGACAGGGGTGATGTGGTCATATTTTTTACTTCTAGTAAGGACTCTTGCTGCTGTATTTTGAACTAACTGGAGCTTGTTTATGCACTTATTGGAACATCCAGACAGTAAGGCATTACAATAATCCAACCTGGAGGTAACAAAAGCATGAACTAGTTTTTCCGTGTCATGTAGTGACATTAAATTTCTTATCTTAGCAATATTTCTGAGATGAAAGAAAGCTATCCGGGTAATGTTATCAATGTGAGTTTCGAATGAAAGACTGGGGTCAATAATTTTGAACTAACTGGAGCTTGTTTATGCACTTATTGGAACATCCAGACAGTAAGGCATTACAATAATCCAACCTGGAGGTAACGAAAGCGTGAACTAGTTTTTCCATGTCATGTAGTGACATGGCACTTCCTGGTTCCTGAGTTGTTTGCACTGAGTCCTTTTTTCCCGCGAGTGCTGGCGTTAATTACTAATCCTTTTTTCACACATGCAAACTCCTCACCTTTCGGCGAAATTTGCCGTTTTGGTCCCAAAATAGGTCACTTGTGTGAATCATGTAGATCCGAAGAGTTTTTTTTTTTTTTTTGGGGGGGGGGGGGGGGGGGGGAGGGTAGGCAGGCTACAACGTTATTGTTGCCAAACATTTCACTTACAAGGTTTACAGCCAATCGAGATAAACAGTAACACGCGCTTCTTTTCCATTGGAGTTCTGATCAAGCTGGTGCGCAACCCACTGCTGGTTGCCAGTCCTCGCTTACGAATATTCCACAGATTCAGACCACAAATGGCCCTTTTCCACTACCCTTTTTCAGCTCACTTCAGCTCGCTTCAGCTCACTTCAGCCCGACACGGCTCGCGTTTCGACTACCAAAAAACAGCACGACTCAGCTCGCTTCAGCCCTGCTTAGCCCCTAAAACTCGCACCGTTTTGGAGTGGGGCTGAAGCGAGCCAAACCGTGCCGAGTGAGGCTGGGGGCGTGAGCAGACACTCCCCTGTGCACTGATTGGTGAGGAGGAGTGTCCTCACATGCCCACACACGCCCCGCGAGCACGCTGGGATCTGTAAACACCGCAAACCCGGAAGAAGGAGAATTACGAGAATTATGAAGCCTTATGCGCCTCGCCTCATCTATACGCTCTTGCCAGTATCTGTTGGCGTTGTCGGTGACAACAAGCCACAGAACCAAGACCAGCAACACTAACGACTCCATGTCCTCCATGTTTATTGTTTACTATTCGGGTCGTGAGACTACCACTTAAAAGCTCACTGATGTCACTGTTTGCGCTGCTTAACGACATCACGTGACGTCCACCCACTTTCGCTAACTCCACCCAATGTGTCCACCCACTTCCAGCCAGCACGGTTCAGCGCGGTTGTAGTCGAAATGCAACTCCAACAGCCCCGCTCAGCCCGACTCAGCACGGCACGGCTCAGCCCGACTCAGCTGCGTTTGTAGTGGAAAAGCGGCAAAAGTCACCTTTTTATAGAGAGAGCTGGCAACCTCATCTCGCGACTGGATCTGAACATACCAATGGAACAGTTTCCAGCGCACTCGGGGGTGAATAACTGGAAAAGTCGTTGGATTTTGTTGCTGTTACGTGTTGAGGCAAGTCTTTTACAGTGCCAGAAATGTGTACATAAATGTAACTATGTCTAATATGTTTTAACATACGTGCTGAAATCAAGTTTAAGACATAACGTTAGCTTGCTCCATAAGACGGCTACAGATGTAAATACCAGCTGCTATGGCTTACTGTCGCCAGATATGAGAGATATGAAAACAAACACATGATCAGCTCAGTGGCATGGTATAGAGAAATTCCCTCTTCACAATGGATGGTTTTCAAATAGTTTATTTTTTTCGAGAGCTAGAAAGCCGACAGGGTGTTTTTCTCCTAAAAATAAGCACCAAGCGTCTTTTCAAATCCCCATGACAACCGCTTGTTCTAGCTTGCTCTGGCTGTAGAGCGCAAGCAGTGCAGGGTTTCCCATACATAGACCAGTGTGTTGCGCAGCGCCACACAATCAGACTCGCGATTTAAAAAAAAAAAAATTCCCAATCGAAACATTAATGTCTGCCTCGCGCATATGACGGAGCACGCGAGAGAGCGCATATGACGGAGTGCGCGAGACAAAGAGCATCCTGATTGGGTTACTCAGCAAAATAAGCCAATCAGCCTTCAGTGTGGGCGGGCTTCTCTTTTCTCAAGGACCGAAGTTTTCAGCTGAGTCAGTGCGGCCTACAGGATCGGCATGGCAGAGAGAGCGTGCGCGCCCCAAAAAACCAAAATACAAAACCCACTTCAGCTCAGATTACACAAAAGAATCTCCCTGCCTAATAATATCCCTGCCTGATCATCTCCCTGTCTAATAATCTCCCTGTCTAATAATCTCCCTGTCTGATAATCTCCCTGCCTGATAATCTCCCTGTCTGATAATCTCCCTGTCTGATAATCTCCCTGCCTCATAATCTCCCTGCCTCATAATCTCCCTGTCTGATAATATCCCTGTCTGATAATCTCCCTGTCTAATAATCTCCCTGCCTGATAATCTCCCTGTCTGATAATCTCCGTCTAATAATATCCCTGTCTAATAATCTCCCTGCCTGATAATCTCCCTGTCTGATAATCTCCCTGTCTGATAATATCCCTGCCTGATAATCTCCCTGTCTGATAATCTCCCTGTCTGATAATCTCCCTGTCTAATAATCTCCCTGTCTGATAATATCCCTGCCTGATAATCTCCCTGCCTGATAATCTCCCTGTCTGATAATCTCCCTGTCTAATAATCTCCCTGTCTAATAAGGGTCAACAATAATGACAGTTTCGCACGATGTACTGTTTGCAGCAGTGGTTTCAGCATTGCCCATGGTGGCTTAAATGATTGTAAAGGACATGTTGAGGTGAGGAGTGTCATTTCATGTGCATTATATTTAGGTCTACAACAGGCTGTCATGAAAATACCAAACTTACTGAAGATTTCCATAAAGTAACAATGTATGAATATACATCATATATATCACATATACGTCATATACAAGTGTGTATCTTTTATAAATGAGGTTAGCTTAAGCTAATTAAGATAATTATCTAATGTAGTATGTTGGGGAGAATCATAGTATCGTATCTATATTTCTGATAAAATTTTAGGTATGATAACGTGTATAATTCTCCTACTTGTTGCTCATTTCATAGGGGGACGGGGGGAATTGCTGGCATGTGCCGCGCGGGAGCGTCTGCCCAAATTTTTTAGGCCGAGATGAACTTACAGTTTTTTATTTTAAAAAAAAATCCAATATGTAATGCCCATTGTATACGCCTGTTCTTTAATTCAAAATCACCATCTCGATCTTCAAATTGACCGTATGGTATATGTGGTATGGTATATTACACGACATCCTGTCCAGATAAAACCTAGTTAGTACACACAACAGTTGAAAGGGAAGTGATGAGTGATGTTGAATGTTGCCTGCTGGTTGCAATTTTTTTTGTAACGTAGACTACGAAATGTACTTTTGCACGCGTGCCGTGTGTCCGTGCGCCCTTCTCACCTTTTTCACCCCTGACCAGTTTGCATGCCTGTTTTTTAACTTTTTTCTACAAATAATTTTCCAGTGTCCTCTTCATTTTTATTGTACTGTCGCTTTCCTTTTTGTACTTTTCACTTTCGCTTTCCTTTTTCCGTTTTTTTTCTTTCTCTCTCCGCCAGTCTACTGCCTGTTTATTGTTATTCTATTTTGGCACATGCGCGCCCTCTGCCTCTTCCGGTGTGTATTTACTCTGTGTGCGCTTCCCTTCAGTAAAGTTGTGTCCAACTACCCACACTCTCTCGGTCGTGAGTTATTCCTAATTACTGGCGTGGTGGCAGCGCAAATTCACCGAACCCAGCCTTGCATCTAAACTTTCTCCAACTCCGACGAAAGTGTCATCGGCCGAGAAGGTAGTTTGAGAACACGTTTGTCTGCGTGATGGCAGCTAATGTTAACCGCGCACCAAAACAATGGTGCCTGACTAAACCAAAGGGGTGTTCACACGGCAACTTTTACTCCGGTGTAGCACCGGGGCTGCCCCGGTAGAGCGTTCACACGGTACAAAGTTATACCGGTGTAGCCCCTGAAAGCTGCTTAAACCGGTGCAAATCTAACCCTGCTCGGGAGGTGGTTTAAGAAATTTACTCCGGAGTAAATGCTAGTTTGCGGGGCAGCACCGATATAAAATGGGACGTCTGAACGCTACAGGGGTAGACTCGCTACGCGTGAGGAGAGTTGATTACATACGGGCATTGCATAACTTGCATCCTGGTATTTTGCGCTTCCAAAATGGCGAATATCAACAACAACAGAACTGCGTGTCTTCCAGTGTTGCCAGATTTGGCAGTTTTAAGTGCATTTTGACGGATTTGAACATATTTTGGGATGGAAAACGTCAGCAATATCTGGCAACACTGGTGTCTTCATCCACGTTGTTTTCCCGGCGCTTGGTGATGCCATGACAACCGGGAAAAAGAAGTACAGTTTCACGCATGCGCATATTTCATTTCCGCATTATTACTATCGGAAATGATAGTAATAATGATAGGAAATGATAGTAATAAAAGGAAATATCAAAACTTTATTACTATCAAAGGAAATGATAGTAATAGTTTTTGCTACTATAACACGGTCGCAGAAACTGCCGTGTGACCGCAAGTGGGGCTGCACCGGTGCTAACACGCTTCTCTCTAGTAAGCAGGGTTGTGACGTGTGAACACTGCGCAAAATTTACACCGGTGTAAGATATATCGCAACAAAATACATCGGTGCAGCATCGATGCAAATATGTGCCGTGTGAACACCCTACAAGAGACTCTGAATTCATTTGAAAACTGGAAACAAAACTTACTGTATACACTCTCTTTGGATCCTGTGTTTGCTCCGTTCCTCATCGAGGGTACGACGTGGGGTAAGAAGAGCCGAACTACTCCTCTCAGAGGATTTCAGGACGATGGTGAGGCAATTCCTGTAGCTCGCAGGCGGACTGCTCAGCAAAAAGTTAGCCAGTTGGAACTCATGCTAGGTCAAATAGCCAACTACTGCCCTGTGATTTCCTGTAACACTATTGTCAGAAACTCCACATCCATTGACGGCGTATGGCAAGCCATTCGTTTACATTATGGCTTCCAGACCACAGGCACTCAGCTCATTGATTTTGTGGACATTCACTTAGAAAATGACGAGCGTCCTGAAGATTTATATCAGCGCCTTATGGCCTTCACAGAGGATAGTCTCCTTAAGGCAGCTGGGTTAACCCACCATGGCGAAGCTCTAGCTGAGGATGAAGAGCTGTCCCCTTCCCTCGAGAACTTTGTAGTTGTGATGTGGCTGTGTTTAATTCATGCTGATCTACCCAAACTCGTCAAGCAAAGATATGGCACTGAATTGCGCACTCGTACATTGGCATCTATCAAACCAGAGATTTCCCAAGCTCTAGACTCCCTACTCTCTGAAATTCGCGCAGCTGACGATGCTAAAATTATGCGAGCAGCTGTCTCTAACCGCACATACAGTGGCACAGCACCCCGTCAGTCCCACTTTGGTGCCACTAAAACACCAATGCGGTTGAGCCCACGTGAAAAGTCATGCCCCCTGTGCACACAAGCAGGCCGCCAAAACAACACACACTTCCTCAGTTCATGCAAATATCTACATGAACAAGACCGTAAATTTATGCTCAAAGCCAGACAGATTGTCTCTGTGCTCGATGAGGAAACTGTCGACTCTATCTCATACCAGGAGTGTCCTGACGAAGAGCCACCTCCCCCTGTCTGTCCTGAGCCTACTCAGCCCCACACTGCTCGCGCCATCCAAGTCAGGCAATCGCCATATATTGACACCTTTTACAAACACCACCATGCATGTATTATTCTCGACACCGGCACTACTTGCAACATGATCAGACTGTCTGCTGCACACTGCCTGGGAGCTCACATGATCCCCAGCTCCCAGTCAGCCCACCAGGCCGATGGTTCCTCTCCCATGAAGGTGGTGGGAGAGACCCGCCTTACATTCAACCGTGGTGCCAATACGTTCCACTTTGACGGCCTGGTTGTGGAAAACCTGGACGTGGACATACTCGCAGGCACCCCCTTCATGTCCTCAAATGACATTTCCGTGCGCCCTGCCAAAAGACTAATTACCTTGGCCGATGGAGCAGTGTTCTCCTACGGCTCCACTGACACCAATCCCGCCAAGAATGCAGTTCGCCGCACCATTACATTACGTGCCCCTCCCGTGTCAACCACCATATGGCCGGGTGAATTTATTGAAATTTCCCTCCCACCTGACGCTCCTACAGACACAGCCTATGCCATGGAACCCTGCCTGGATGCACGAAGGAGCAAGGGCGACGCCACGCATGACTGGCCCCACCCCGGGGTGATATCCAGCGTCGCTGGGAGGGTTCACATCCCAAACCTTTCAAGTGAACCTCATGTCTTGAAGCGTCACCAACATTTCTGCCAAGTGGACCCCCTCTCAACACCGTCCATTCTGAGCCAAGCGCCTGACACTCACACCATCATGCCTATGGCCCGACACCTCCCAGTGCGACCTGCAAATGTTCAGCACTCTAGGGGCGTCCAAGTAGACCCAGACAACCTACTCCCTCCTGGCTTTAAAGATAGGTTTCACTCCTTGCTGGACCAATATGACGAGGTGTTCAACCCTGCTATCTCTGGCTACAATGGCGCTGTGGGCCTATTCGAGGCCAAAGTGAATATGGGTCCGGTCGAGCCACCACAACGCAAAGGTCGCTTACCCTTGTACGGCAGAGACAAACTTACTGAGCTACAACAGAAATTCGACGAGCTGGAGTGTCTGGGCATCTTCCGTCGCCCTGAGGATGTAGGTGTGTCAGTGGAATATCTCAACCCCTCCTTCCTAGTCAGAAAACAGAGCGGTGGATATCGTTTAGTGACTGCTTTTGCCAATGTTGGCCGCTACTCGAAGCCCCAACCATCCCTTATGCCCGATGTCGACAGCACCTTACGCCAAATTGCTCAGTGGAGACACCTAATAGCCACTGACTTGACGAACACTTTCTACCAGATACCACTGTCATGCGACTCCATGAAGTACTGTGGCATGGTCACCCCCTTTCGTGGTGTCCGTGTCTATGCACATTCAGCCATGGGCATGCCTGGCTCAGAAACCGCACTTGAAGAACTCATGTGCCGCGTGTTGGGTGATTTGCTACAGGCTGGCGTCGTGGCGAAGCTCGCTGATGACTTGTATTGCGGCGGCAACTCACCTGAGGAGCTGTTGGATAATTGGTCCTCTGTCCTACATGCTCTGAGTCGATGCAACCTGCGTCTCTCAGCATCCAAGACTGTCATCAACCCGCGCTCCACTACCGTCCTTGGGTGGGTGTGGACTCAGGGTACGCTTCAGCCAAGCCCCCACCATGTGTCTACCCTGGCTGTATGCGAGCCACCGAAATCAGTGGGTGGCATGAGATCCTTCATTGGAGCGGTTAAAGTAATGGCCCGTGTGATCAGACACTGCTCTGCCCTCCTTGCCCCCCTTGACGACGCCATCGCAGGGAAGACGTCACAAGACAAGGTCGACTGGACTGAGGAGCTACACTATGCCTTCGATAAGGTGGAGTGCCTCTCCTCCGGCCGCTCAGTCGTCCTACCCCGCCCAGATGATCAACTGTGGATCGTGTCTGATGGCGCAGTCAGGAGGCCTGGCATAGCTGCCACACTGTATGTGATGCGTGACGACAAGCTTGCCCTTGCTGGCTTCTTTAGCGCTAAGTTGCGTGACCATCAGTTGACATGGCTGCCCTGTGAGGTTGAGGCCCTCGCCATTGCTGCGGCCATCAAGCATTTTGGCCCCTACATCATTCAGTCGACAAACAGGGCATGCGTCCTGACTGACAGCAAGCCATGTGTCCAAGCCTATGAAAAGCTGTGCAGGGGAGAGTTCTCTGCTAGTCCTCGTGTCTCTACATTCCTCTCCATGGCGAGCAGATTCCAAGTATCAATACGACATGTGGCCAGCGCAGCCATCCTCCCATCTGACTTTGCTAGCCGTAACCCTCCCGACTGCACAGACATGGCATGCCAAGTGTGCAGCTTTGTGCAACGCACTCAGGACTCAGTCGTCCGGCTACTGTCCACTGAGGATATCCTGGCAGGTCGAGCAAGGCTTCCTTTCACGAGCAGGACGGTGTGGCGATCACTCCAGTCTGAATGCCCTGATTTGCGCCGTACCCATGCTCATCTTAACCAAGGGACCCGACCATCTAAGAAAATGACAAACATCAAAGTCGTCAAAAGGTACCTCAGCGTGGCATCCATCGCTAGTGATGGCTTGCTCATCATGAGATGCGAGACAGGTCCTGGATGGCCTCGTGACTGCTTTGCACTTACAGCTCAGCCACCCCTCCACCAACCAGCTCAGAAAGACGATTAGCAGATACTTCTTTGCCCTTGACCTTGACAAGGCCATCCTCCGAGTTACAGAGGGCTGTCATTCTTGTGCGGCTCTCCGTCATACCCCCCAAGTCGTCATGGAACAGTCGTCGTCTGCGCCCCCCGCTGCGGTTGGCGTCACCTTTGCTGCTGCCGTCATGAAACGCGCACGCCAACTGGTGCTTGTGTTACGAGAGTGTGTGACGTCCTACACAGTGTCGATGCTAGTGGAAGACGAGGGGAGCCAAACCCTGCAGGATGGACTCATCAGGCTCTGCGTGGAACTGCGGCCCCTGGATGGTCCGTTTGCCGTAATACGGACCGACCCGGCCCCTGCTTTCAAGGCCCTGGCTTCCAACTCGCTCCTCGCACAACATAGAATCTCACTGGAGCTGGGGCGGGCAAAGAACCTGAACAAGAACCCTGTTGCAGAAAAGGCAGTGCAAGAGTTGGGAGAGGAATTGCTGCGACAGCAGCCTCGCGGTGGTCCCATATCGCCGAGGCTCCTAGCAGTCACCACAGCTTGCCTTAACTCCAGACTGCGATCCCGCGGCCTGTCTGCCCGGGAAATGTGGACACAGAGAGACCAGTTCACCTGCACACAGCTGCCCCTCGCCGACGAGGAACTTATACGTTTGCAGCACGAAGGGAGGGCGAGGAACCACGCACACAGCGAGAGATCCAAAGCCCCGCGTGGAAAGACCCTAATCCCCTCTTCGATTGAGGTGGGTGACCTTGTCTACCTCCACGCTGACCGCAACAAGGCTTGCAGCCGTGACAGATACCTCGTCGTGTCTGTTGAGGGTCTCTGGTGTGGCCTGCGCAAGTTTGCAGGGTCGCAACTTAGAGACTTCACCTATCGAGTCAAGTTGTCAGACTGCTACAAGGTCCCTGTTGCCAGCCCTGACACCATCCATCCCTCTGAGGATGGGGACACGTCTGATGATGACTGTCCTCTACCCCCGACTACGCCCCAGGGTGTGCCCCCCCTGGCACCTGCTATCCCCCCTGAAATTGTGTCGGTGCCCACCCCTGCTGGGTCCGGTGGATCCTGCCCTGTCCCGGGATGGCAGTCACCTGCCATCACTGCCCTGCCATGTGACCCGCCAGAGGACCCGGGGTCTTCGTGCGCTGACCCTGGCAGCGCGCCCTCCTCACCCAGGCGTGGCACCAGGCTACGTCATCGGCCAGCTCATCTCAGTGACTGTGTCTTGGACTTGTGATGGACTCTTCTCGTATCCTTTTTTGGAACAATGTTGTGTTTTGTGTTATTATTCACAGTGTTGATAGTCATATGTCGCCTTACACTGTTGTGTTTAGTCGTTAGCCTGTGCAGGCGTTCTAGTTGCCTGTGTTGTGATAAGTTACAGTACTGGGTTCTATCTGGTTGGGGGGCGGGTGTGAGGAAGAAAGGTGGTCACGCCAGTCTACTGCCTGTTTATTGTTATTCTATTTTGGCACATGCGCGCCCTCTGCCTCTTCCGGTGTGTATTTACTCTGTGTGCGCTTCTCTTCAGTAAAGTTGTGTCCAACTACCCACACTCTCTTGGCCGTGAGTTATTCCTAATTACTGGTGCTCTTTTTTCAGAAGAACGCCGAGACCGGAAGCTTTCTTTTTCTCTCCTCCTGTGTGTGCAGATTAGTTAGCTCTCTGATGGAGAAGATTATAGTGCCAGAAGCGCATGTCCAGGCTTTAGAGAAGGTCAGTGAGCATGAGAACAGTGTAGTTTCTGTAGGGGAAAGTCTGGATGCCGTAGGTGGAGTTAGTAATCCCCCAACTCCGGCATTAGAGCCCTTACAGCGGGGCAAATGGGTGACGGCTCGGCGGCATAAGCGTAGAGCCAAAGCTACCGCTGAGGCTCGCCCATGGGAGCACCACTCCTCTCCGCATCACGTGTCGAACAGGTTTGCTCTCCTTAGTGATGCACCCGCTGAGAAACCTGAAAGAGCTCTGGTTATAGGGGACTCTGTCATATGGCACATGAAATTAGCTCAGCCTTTAGGGGCACCAGCAGCTTTAGTCAGGTGTATAGAGGGATTTCACTGACGTCACCCGAAACCGGAAGTAAACAGACCCTGCGCCATTTTGGAAGACCAACAAACTCGTGATTAGGGGGAAATAACGGCAGCGGTATGTGAACCCACGAGAATAAAGTGGAGTGGCAAACGACTTAAACAAACAAATCTGAGCTGTTTTATTTATGATTTATTGGCCCAACAGTAGACTTGAAAGAAACCTGTGTGAAACTTGGCAAAAACTGTGGATATAATGGATAAGTCTGTGCATGATCTGTGGACACTTTGAGGTAAGCAAACGCAAGAAATTCAGATTTAAAACATGCTAAATTGGCCCCAAGTTGATAACTGTATGAGGAGCAAGCCTCCCAGACTTCTACAATTTAATAATAATAATAATAATAATAATAATAATAATAATTTAGGATGGTTTGGGGCTTGCTCTCCCTCCTATTATATAAATAAAGCATAGTTGTTGTGTAGGCCTCGTCTCGTCTCGTCTCGTCTTCTTCCGCTTTATCCGGGACCGGGTCGCGGAGGCAGCAGTCTAAGCAGGGAAGCCCAAACTTCCCTTTCCCCAGACACCTCGGCCAGCTCCTCGGGAAGAACACCGAGGCGTTCCCAGGCCAGCCGAGAGACATAGTCCCTCCAGCGTGTCCTGGGTCTTCCCCGGGGCCTCCTCCCGGGGGGACATGCCTGGAACACCTCCCCAGGGAGGCGTCCAGGAGGCATCCGAAAAAGATGCCCGAGCCACCTCAGCTGATTCCTCTCGATGTGGAGCAGCAGCGGCTCTACTCCGAGCTCCTCCCGAGTGACTGTGCTTCTCACCCTATCTCTAAGGGAGCGCCCAGCCACCCTGCGAAGGAAACTCATTTCGGCCGCTTGTATCCGCGATCTTGTCCTTTCGGTCATTACCCAAAGCTCATGACCATAGGTGAGAGTCGGAACGTAGATCGACCGGTAAATTGAGAGCTTCGCCTTTTGGCTCAGCTCCTTCTTCACCACAACGGACCGGTAAAGCGACCGCATCACTGCGGAGGCTGCACCGATCCGCCTGTCGATCTCACGCTTCATCCTTCCCTCACTCGTGAACAAGATCCCGAGATACTTAAACTCCTCCACTTGAGGCAGAACTTCTCCACCAACCTGGAGAGGGCAAGCCACCCTTTTCCGGTCGAGAACCATGGCCTCGGACTTGGAGGTGCTGATTCTCATCCCAGCCGCTTCACACTCGACTGCAAACCGCCCCAGTGCATGCTGAAGGTCCTGGTTTGAAGAAGCCAACAGGACAACATCATCCGCAAAAAGCAGAGATGAAATCCTGTGGTTCCCAAACAGGATTTCTTCTGGCCCCTGGCTGCGCCTAGAAATTCTGTCCATAAAAATTATGAACAGAACCGGTGACAAAGGGCAGCCCTGCCGGAGTCCAACATGCACTGGGAACAGGTCTGACTTACTGCCGGCAATGCGAACCAGACTCCTGCTCCGTTCGTACAGGGACCGGACAGCCCTTAGCAAAGAGCCCCGAACCCCATACTCCCGAAGCACCCCCCACAGAATACTACGGGGGACACGGTCGAATGCCTTCTCCAGATCCACAAAGCACATGTGGACTGGTTGGGCAAACTCCCATGAACCCTCGAGCACCCTATGAAGGGTATAGAGCTGGTCCAGTGTTCCGCGACCAGGACGAAAACCGCATTGTTCCTCCTGGATCCGAGGTTCGACTATTGGTCGAATTCTCCTCTCCAGTACCCTGGAGTAAACCTTCCCTGGGAGGCTGAGAAGTGTGATTCCCCTATAATTGGGGCACACTCTCCGGTCCCCTTTCTTAAAAAGAGGGACCACCACCCCAGTCTGCCACTCCAGAGGCACTGTCCCTGACCGCCACGCGATGTTGCAGAGGCGTGTCAACCAAGACAGCCCCACAACATCCAGAGACTTGAGATACTCAGGGCGGATCTCATCCACCCCCGGTGCCTTGCCACCGAGGAGCTTGCAAACCACCTCAGTGACTTCGGCTTGGGTAATGGACAAGTCCACCTCTGAGTCATCAGCCTCAGTCTCCTCAGTGGAAGACATGACGGTGGGATTGAGGAGATCCTCAAAGTATTCCTTCCACCGCCCGACAATGTCCCTAGTCGAGGTCAACAGCTCCCCACCCGCACTGTAAACAGTGTTGGCAGAGTACTGCTTCCCCCTCCTGAGGCGCCGGACGGTTTGCCAGAATTTCTTCGAGGCCGACCGATAGTCCTTCTCCATGGCCTCCCCGAACTCCTCCCAGTTCCGAGTTTTTGCCAACTCACCACCAGGCATGTTGTGTAGGCATATATCATAAATACATATGTATAATTTGGATAAATTAACCTAAATTATGGATACCTTAATAGTAACAAAAAGTATTAATTTTTCAACTGAAAAGATATATTATTAAAAGATAAATATCAACAAGATTACCTTGGCCATAACTATGTGTAGGTTATTCTTAATAACAGCTGTAATATCACGAACCAAGCCACTAACAACATAATTGTAAGCCTGTAGCCCTTTGTAGGCTTTCAAGTCATCAGCAGTGTAGGCACTGGGTGTAAACAACAAATAGTTTACAATGTCTGGGTCGCAAACAGATGGCAGAATTGGTGTCAGGTCCTCCTTATGTTTCCATTCTCCCTTGCCCCGAGTCTTATCATATGGGTCAAACCCATCAATCACAGCCAGTTTCTCCACATACCGTGCCCTTTCTGCAGCTGGTAATGTACTCACATAACCAGAATTATCAGCCATCGTGTCACTTTACTCTCGCTCGTACTTTGTTTTATATTGTGAGTGCATGTACTTGGTCTTCCAATATGGCGCCTAACAAAATCTCGCGGCGCGGTGACGTCATGCGATAGCCCTACCGCGTGACGTCACCGTACCGCGAGATTTTGTTATGGCACCATATTGGAAGACTTCAAGTACATACATACATACATACATACATACATACATACATACTCAGTGCAGATTAAATGAAATTTATTTTTAATTTACTACTTATGTTTTTATTTATATATCTTTGAATTATTTGGACATGGGAAAAACTATATTTAAAATCCAAAGAGGGATGGAGGGAGGAAAATTAAAACAAAAGAAAGAAATGAAATATATAACATAAATGTGATAAAATTAAAGATGTTTTTATTCAGTAAACATTTTAAAAAATGTTCTACAACACCTAGTGACTTACCAGTAACAAAATGGTCTGAACATATTCTGTACTGTTGTAGATTTGACGTATTCAGATCAGCTCTGCATAAAGCAGCTAAATACTCTCTCTGTCTCCTGGCAGAAAGCTCCTTGGTTTGCTCCCCTTGTGTCTCAATCACAGCTGGTATTCTGTAGAAAGACTTCTTTTCACCTTTCCCATCAGCTTTGTTAGAACACCCTAACACAGCACAAAAGTTTACCATTGTAGGTTGTTTGATGAACCAAGTGCATGAAATTCTAACGAAAACACCCTAGTCATTAGACACACTAAATGTGTCAGTGGCTGGCTGCAATAAATGCAGCCAAGGGACAAAACCATCAATCAGAGTCAGTTTCTCAACATATCGCTTCCTTTCAGCAGGCTTCAGGGTTTTGAAATAATCTGCCATGTCCACAGATCATGCACAGACTTATCCATTATATCCACAGTTTTTTGCCAAGTCTCACACAGGTTTCTTTCAAGTCTACTGTTGGGCCAATAAATCATAAATAAAACAGCTCAGATTTGTTTGTTTAAGTCGTTTGCCACTCCACTTTATTCTCGTGGGTTCACATACCGCTGCTGTTATTTCCCCCTAATCACGAGTTTGTTGGTCTTCCAATATGGCGCAGGGTTTGTTTACTTCCGGTTTCGGGTGACGTCAGTGCAAGGGGTCTATACCGGGAGCCAGGGTGCCGGACATACAGTAGCAGGTAATCTTAGGGTCCTAGACAAGCACAGGTTCTCAAAGATAGTTATCCATGCAGGAGCTAATGATATACGCCTTCGTCAGTCTGAGGTTACTAAGAGTAACTTTGTAGAGGTGTTTAAATTAGCGAAGGCGATGTCTGATGCTGTAGTATGCTCTGGCCCCATCCCAGTGAGGCGTGGCGATGTAGCTTACAGCAGGTTATGGTCGCTGAACTGCTGGCTGTCCAGGTGGTGTTCCGAAAACAGTGAGGGCTTTATAGATAATTGGGCTAATTTTGAGGGCACTGCTGGCCTGTTAGGGCGGGACGGTATCCATCCCACTCGGGAAGCTCTCATTTCCTGCAGCATAGGTCATAGTCTCAGAACAGGCCTAGTTAATTCCTGACAATCCAGAGCCAAGGCCAGGGAGCAGATGAACAGGTGAAACTGACTGTCTGCTAGCTGCACAGAGTCGTCACTCAGGGTCCACTACATTGAGACTGTGTCTGTTCCCCGAGCTCAACAAAAAGGTAGAAATTTTCAGAGAGCTTGCTCCAGTAACCTAATCAATAAAAAATTAGATCATACTGACTGTACAGCTGCTGCTAGTACCTTTGATCTAAAGGTGGGGCTATTAAATATTAGATCTCTTACATCTAAAGCACTAAGGGTTAATGAACTCATTACTGATCAGGAGTTTAATGTACTTTGTTTAACTGAAACATGGATTAAGCCAAATGAATATACAACCCCGATTCCAAAAAAGTTGGGACAAAGTACAAATTATAAATAAAAACAGAATGCAATGATGTGGAAGTTTCAAAATTCCATATTTTATTCAGAATAGAACATAGATGACATATCAAATGTTTAAACTGAGAAAATGTATCATTTAAAGAGAAAAATTAGGTGATTTTAAATTTCATGACAACAACACATCTCAAAAAAGTTGGGACAAGGCCATGTTTACCACTGTGAGACATCCCCTTTTCTCTTTACAACAGTCTGTAAACGTCTGGGGACTGAGGAGACAAATTGCTCAAGTTTAGGGATAGGAATGTTAACCCATTCTTGTCTAATGTAGGATTCTAGTTGCTCAACTGTCTTAGGTCTTTTTTGTCATATCTTCCGTTTTATGATGCGCCAAATGTTTTCTATGGGTGAAAGATCTGGACTGCAGGCTGGCCAGTTCAGTACCCGGACCCTTCTTCTACGCAGCCATGATGCTGTAATTGATGCAGTATGTGGTTTGGCATTGCCATGTTGGAAAATGCAAGGTCTTCCCTGAAAGAGACGTTGCCTGGATGGGAGCATATGTTGCTCTAGAACCTGGATATACCTTTCAGCATTGATGGTGTCTTTCCAGATGTGTAAGCTGCCCATGCCACACGCACTAATGCAACCCCATACCATCAGAGATACAGGCTTCTGAACTGAGCGCTGATAACAACTTGGGTCGTCCTTCTCCTCTTTAGTCCGAATGACACGGCGTCCCTGATTTCCATAAAGAACTTCAAATTTTGATTCGTCTGACCACAGAACAGTTTTCCACTTTGCCCCAGTCCATTTTAAATGAGCCTTGGCCCAGAGAAGACCTCTGCGCTTCTGGATCGTGTTTAGATACGGCTTCTTCTTTGAACTATAGAGTTTTAGCTGGCAACGGCGGATGGCACGGTGAATTGTGTTCACAGATAATGTTCTCTGGAAATATTCCTGAGCCCATTTTGTGATTTCCAATACAGAAGCATACCTGTATGTGATGCAGTGCCGTCTAAGGGCCCGAAGATCACGGACACCCAGTATGGTTTTCCGGCCTTGACCCTTACGCACAGAGATTCTTCCAGATTCTCTGAATCTTTTGATGATATTATGCACTGTAGATGATGATATGTTCAAACTCTTTGCAATTTTACACTGTCGAACTCCTTTCTGATATTGCTCCACTATTTGTCGGCGCAGAATTAGGGGGATTGGCGATCCTCTTCCCATCTTTACTTCAAAGAGCCGCTGCCACTCCAAGATGCTCTTTTTATACCCAGTCATGTTAATGACCTATTGCCAATTGACCTAATGAGTTGCAATTTGGTCCTCCAGCTGTTCCTTTTTTGTACCTTTAACTTTTCCAGCCTCTTATTGCCCCTGTCCCAACTTTTTTGAGATGTGTTGCTGTCATGAAATTTCAAATGAGCCAGTATTTGGCATGAAATTTCAAAATGTCTCACTTTCGACATTTGATATGTTGTCTATGTTCTATTGTGAATACAATATCAGTTTTTGAGATTTGTAAATTATTGCATTCCGTTTTTATTTACAATTTATACTTTGTCCCAACTTTTTTGGAATCGGGGTTGTATAACATTTAAATGAAGCGAGTCCTCCTGGATACAGTTACTGTATATACACCAGCCTCGTCAAACTGGCAGAGGAGGAGGCGTTGCGGTTATTTATAATGATTATCTAGGTGTAACACAAAAACCTGGTTATAAATTTAATACATTTGAAGTTCTTCATACTCATATAATGTATGTAGCCTCGAAAAATAAGTCTACCCAGTTAATTCCATTGCTTATTATTTACAGGCCCCCGGGGCCATATTCTGAGTTTCTTTCTGAATTTGCAGATTTTCTCTCAGATCTGGTTATTTCCTTAGACAAAGCTTTAGTTGTCGGAGATTTTAATATTCACGTCGATAACCCAGAAGACCCTTTAAAAACAGCGTTTGTGTCCATTTTAGATTCAGTAGGGATTAATCAGAATGTCATAGGACTGACCCATAATGGTGGTCACACCCTTGATCTAATACTAACATTCAGGTTAAATGTAGACAATATAGTCATACTTCCACACTCTGAAGTTATCTCAGATCATTATCTAATCTCATTCAAACTATGTCTGAGTAATAATATATGCACCTCACCACGCTACTGTATTAAACGTACATTCATGTCAACTACTGCACAGAGCTTTATAAATGATCTCCCAGAGTTATCAACTTTGATTGGGTCACTGTCAGCCCCTGCAGAACTTGATGAGGCAACTGAATGCTTAGAGTCAACATTCCGCCATACCTTAGATAATGTAGCTCCTCTAAAAAGGAAAATGGTCAGAGACAAAAAAATTAGCACCCTGGTATAATGACGACACTCGCACATTAAAACAGACCACTCGAAAATTGGAACGTAAATGGCATCAAACAAAATTGGTAGTGTTCAAATTAGCATGGAAGGAGAGCTTCCTGAAGTATAGAAAAGCTCTTAGTGCTGCGAGATCAACATATCTCTCCTCCCTAATAGAAGATAACAAAAATAATCCTAGATTCCTATTTAATACTGTAGCAAAATTAACCAGGAATAAGTCCACTATTGACACATGCACACCTGCAGTATGTAGTAGCAACGACTTCATTAATTTTTTTAATGACAAAATTGAGAATATCCGACAAAAAATTCAAACTACTAATTTAAGGTCAGACAATGAAAGTGACCTTGTAGTTAACTATATAACTGTATCAGATCATCAATTAGAATGTTTTACTCCCCTTAAAGACACTGAATTACTTTCATTAATCTCGGCATCAAAAGTCTCAACTTGTGTACTAGATCCCTTACCTACACGTCTATTCAAACAGATAATACCTGAAGTAATTGAACCGCTTCTAAAAATAATAAATTCTTCTCTTACGATTGGCTATGTACCCAAATCCTTTAAACTAGCAGTTATCAACCCCCTGATTAAAAAACCTGACCTTGATCCCTGTCAGCTGTCCAATTATCGGCCAATATCAAACCTCCCCTTTATCTCCAAGATCCTTGAAAAAGCTGTGGCACAGCAGTTATGCTCATATTTACATAGGAATAACATCCATGAAATGTATCAGTCAGGATTTAGACCTCATCATAGCACAGAGACAGCTTTGGTTAAAGTAGTAAACGACCTACTGTTGACGTCTGATCAGGGCTGTGTCTCGCTACTTGTGTTGCTTGACCTTAGTGCAGCATTTGATACCATTGATCATTCCATTCTTCTGGATAGACTAGAAAATGTTGTGGGAGTTAAGAGAACAGCCCTCTCCTGGCTCAGCTCTTATTTAACTGATCGTTATCAGCAGTGCTTAATTTGTGAAGTGGGAGGTCCCGGAACGCAGGAGGTGGGTGGGTCCGGCAACTCAAAAAAAAAAAAAAGGCGGGGGGCGGTTTACTATAACTTTACGCACACGCCTATTGCATGACATGTATTGCAACAGCACCAGTTATCAAATCCTGGACAACAATGGACAACGCTCAAAATGTTCTCCAAACAGGCACTCAAGTTCACTCTCGCTCTCCACACATACGTTAAGGCAGGGGCTGGGAACCTTTTTGGCTGAGAGAGCCATGAAAGCCACATATTTTCAAATACATTTTCGTGAGAGCCATATATATTAAATTATATATTAAATTTATCTTCTAAAATAACAGACTGTACTCATATCACAACCGGTTTATTTTACCATTGGGGATCAGATCACACAAGACATGAGTTAAATGACTCATTTTAAGGATTTAAGTAGGGTATTTAAAAGCATAGCCTAGGATTGACTCGATTCATTGAATGATTCACTTCAAACGATTCAAATGAGACTGATTCTATGGTATGATTAAATTCAAATGAGTCAAATTAAACGATTCAGTAGGATTGAGTCATTTTAACTATTAACCTTCAAATTTAATGAGACTGATTTCATGTAATTATTAAAGAGTGATCACTTATCCAATCTTGAGTACACAAAATCATTAATTACACCTACACTTTCTTGTTTTTTTTTTGCCATTTTTTCCACAGCGCAAGCTAACGGCTACAAAAAACCCGGTGTTCTATTGAGCGGAAGTATACACCCCCCCCTTCCCCTTCCACATAGATTTTGTGGATGTCATAGAAGAGAAATCAACAACACATATCAAAATCAAAACTGAACACTAAACAAATTTTATTTACTTATTTATTTAATTTATTGTTTGATTTTTTTTCCCTTTGAGATGGTCACGGAGGTGATCTGATCCATTTAAATAGCTGCCGGAACACCGAATGAAATGAAAATAGCTGCCGGATCCGACGACGGAAGTTCTGGCTCTTGTTCCGTCTTGTTCCGGCTCAAATTAAGCCCTGGTTATCAGTATGTTGATATAAATGGTGATATTTCTAGACGTACTGAGGTAAAGTTTAGTGTTCCACAAGGTTCTGTCTTTGGTCCACTGCTTTTTTCTCTATATATGTTACCTCTGGGTGATATTATTCGTAAACATTGTATTAGTTTCCACTGTTATGCTGATGACACACAGTTGTATGTTTCTGCAAAACCTGATGAAAAACACCAGCTTTATAGAATTGAGGAATGTGTTAAGGACATTAGACACTGGATGCTTATTAATTTCCTTCTGCTTAACTCTGACAAGACTGAAGCACTTGTACTAGGACCACATACAGCTAGAAGTAAGTTTTCTGATTACACAGTGACTCTGGATGGCCTTTCTGTTTCTTCACGTGCAGCAGTAAAAGACCTTGGAGTGATTATTGACCCCAGTCTTTCATTGGAAACTCACACTGATAACATCACCTGGATAGCTTTCTTTCATCTCAGAAATATTGCTAAGATAAGAAATTTAATGTCACTACATGACGCGGAAAAACTAGTCCATGCTTTCGTTACCTCCAGGTTGGATTATTGTAATGCCTTACTGTCTGGATGTTCCAATAAGTGCATAAACAAGCTCCAGTTAGTTCAAAATACAGCAGCAAGAGTCCTTACTAGAACTAGAAAATATGACCACATCACGCCTGTCTTATCCACACTGCATTGGCTCACAATCAAATTTCGTATTGATTATAAAATACTACTATTGACCTTTAAAGCAGTAAATGGTCTCGCACCACAGTACCTGAGTGAACTTCTGCTCCTCTATGACCCGCTATGCCTACTTAGATCAAAAGGTGCAGGCTATCTGCTGGTACCTCGTATAGTGAAGGCTACATCAGGGGGCAGAGCCTTTTCTTACAAAGCTCCACAGTTATGGAACAGCCTTCCAAGTAATGTTCGGGAATCAGACACAGTCTCAGCATTTAAGTCTAGGCTGAAAACATGTCTGTTTAGTCAAGATTTTTGTTAATGGTGTTTATGAGGTAAAGGTGTAGATCTAGAGGGTCCTCAGACATAGTGTTTTGGTAAACTGGGATGTATGGATGCTGTCAGTCCCCACTCGCTTGCTCACTCGAGTTCCATTGACGGCGTAGTGGCTGGCTGCTTTATGTCCCGGGGCTCCCTCATGCCTGTGTTACCTTCTGGCTCTCCCCTTTTAGTTATGCTGTCATAGTTAGTTGCCGGAGTCCCTGCTTGTACTCAGTGCAATATGTATACTGCTCCTACTTATTCAGGTGACATTGGGCATACCTAACAACCCGTGTGTAGCAGTTCACTATTGGTGGGGGGAGCACAGAGGACGGCAGGACAGAGATCAGGTTCACAATAGCGTTTATTGCTTGACTTTTCAGTTTCACAAACACACTCTCCCAGCCACATGCATACACACACATGCAAGTCATCTGGTGCGGGAGAGACTCCCCTCTGCTCTCGCTCTCCCTCCTCATATAGGGCGCAGTCACTGGGAAGACACACAAACACAGGTTAATTGCTCTGAGGTGTAGTGATTCTTGCCACTTACCTTCCCTGACTCTGCCCTCCTGTCACAGACCGGCGCTTGACCACGCCCCCGCTGCCACATACCCCCACCGCCTGACTCAGGCCGGGCGGCCGTCCGGCCTGCAGCCGACTCCCCCCCCCTTGACTGGAGAGGAAGTCCGCCACGACCGTCAGCGCCCCCGGCCTGTGGACCACCTTGAAATTAAAGGGTTGGAGCGCCAGATACCAACGGGTGATCCGCGCGTTGGCATCTTTCATGCGGTGGAGCCACTGGAGGGGCACGTGGTCCGAACAGAGGGTGAAAGGGCACCCCAGCAGGTAGTACCGGAGGGCAAGAACCGCCCACTTGATGGCCAAACACTCTCTATGGTGCTGTAGCGCCCCTCACGCACCGACAGCTTCCTGCTGATATACAGGACAGGGCGGTCCTCCCCCTCCACCTCCTGGGACAAAACCGCCCCCAGCCCTCTGTCCGACGCATCGGTCTGTAACATAAAGGGGAGAGAAAAGTCAGGGGAGTGTAGAAGTGGCCCCCCACACAGTGCAGCCTTTACCTCCGAGAAAGCCCGCTGGCACTGCTGTGTCCACTGGACCGGATCTGGTGCCCCCTTTTTAGTGAGATCAGTCAGCGGGCTGGTGACATCTGAATAATTAGGTATAAACCTACGATAATAGCCAGCCAGCCCCAGGAACTGTCTCACCCCCTTTTTGGTCTTGGGCCTCGGGCAGGCCGCAATTGCTGCCGTCTTATTAATTTGGGGACGCACCTGCCCGTTGCCCAAGTGGAAGCCCAGATACCGTACTTCCACCCGCCCAAACGCACACTTCTTTGGGTTGGCTGTGAGCCCCACTCGCCTCAGCGACCTAAGGACGGCCCTCAGATGTTCGAGGTGCCGCTGCCAGTCATTACTATAGATGATGATGTCGTCTAAATACGCGGCTGCGTAAGTGGCGTGAGGGCGGAGGACTCTGTCCATCAGCCGCTGAAACGTACCGGGCACCCCAAACAGCCCAAACGGAAGGGTGACGAATTGGTGTAAACCAAACGGTGTGGAAAAGGCCGTTTTTTCTCGGGATAGTGGAGTCAAGGGGATCTGCCAATATCCCTTCGTCAAATCCAGCGTCGAATAAAAGCGAGCAGTGCCGAGTCGATCGAGCAACTCATCAATACGAGGCATTGGGTACGCATTGAATTTAGACACTGTGTTGACTTTTCTATAGTCCACACAGAACCGGACCAACCCATCGGCCTTGGGTACCAAGACCACCGGGCTGCTCCAGTCACTGTGGGACTCCTCAACGATGCCCATTTCGAGCATGGTCTGAAGTTCTTCCCGAACCACCTTTTTTTTGTGTTCGGGTAGCCTGGAAGGGTGGCTACGCACTACCACCCCCGGGGGCGTCTCTATGTGGTGCTCTATGAGGTTAGTACGACCGGACAGGGGCGAGAACACATCCAAAAACTCGGTCTGCAACTGGGCGACCTCCATGAGTTGGGTCGGGGAGAGGTGGTCTCCACAGGGGACCGAAGAGGTACGTGATGCCAATGTCCCTTTTTGAACCTCCGGCCCCAGCTCCGCCTTCTCCGGAACCACCGACACCAACGCCACGGGGACCTCCTCGTTCCAGAGTTTAAGCAGATTGAGGTGGTAAATCTGTAGCGCCCCACCCCTGTCCGTTCACCTCACCTCATAGTCGACGTCCCCGACTCGCCGTGTGACCTCAAAGGGTCCTTGCCACTTAGCGATCAATTTGGAGCTCGACGTGGGCAACAGTACGAGTACCTTATCTCCTGGTGTGAACTCTCTAAGGCGCGTACCCTTGTTGTACAGGCGGGCTTGCCATTCCTGGGCCTGCCGCAAATTCTCCTGAGTTAGGTGGGTGAGCGTGTGGAGTTTTGCGCGCAGGTCCATAACTTACTGAATTTCATTCTTACTTTGTGAAGGTCCCTCCTCCCAATTTTCCCACAGCACGTCCAGGATGCCGCGCAGCTTACGCCCATATAATAATTAGAACGGGGAGAACCCCGTGGAGGCTTGGGGGACCTCTCGCACTGAGAACAGCAAGGGTTCGAGCCACTTATCCCAATTACGTGCGTCCTCACTTACGAATTTCTTAATAATATTTGTGAGGGTGCGGTTGAACCGTTCCACTAAACCATCCGTTTGTGGGTGATACACGCTGGTGCGGATCGGCTTAATCCCCAATAACCCATACAGTTCGCGCAGTGTTCGTGACATAAACGTAGTGCCTTGATCAGTCAGAATCTCTTTCGGGATTCCAACTCGGGAGATAACACGGAAGAGTGCCTCTGCAATACTGCGTGCTGAGATATTGCGCAGAGGCACTGCTTCCGGGTATCGCGTTGCATAGTCCACCAGAACTAATATAAAGCGGTACCGTCATGCTGACCGATCTAATGGCCCGACGAGATCCATCCCAATTCTCTCAAACGGGGTCTCGATTAACGGTAGAGGGCGCAAAGGCGCTTTTGGAATGGCCGCTGGATTTACTAACTGGCATTCACGGCATGCCGTACACCACCTACGGACATCGCTGCGAATCCCCGGCCAATAGAATCGGGCCATTATTCGGGCTAGTGTTTTATCCTGCCCCAAGTGTCCAGCCATGGGATTAAAGTGAGCCACCTGGAATACCAATTCCCGGCGGCTCTTCGGAATTAAAAGCTGCATGACTCGCTCCTTAGTTTGAGTGTCCTGCGTCACTCGGTATAATCTATCCTTCATAATCGCGAAGTAGGGGAAGGACGGGGTGGCGTTCGGCTGGAGCGTTTGACCATCGATTACTCTCACTTGGTCAAACGCATGCCGCAGAGTCTCATCTCGCGACTGCTCTAATGGGAAATCCGCGAGGGATTCCCCAAGAGAGAGAGGAGGAGCCGGCGGCTCCTCACTCTGACGCGGAGATGACTTAGACGGCTCTGTGACAGCTGCTCCCGCCAAAGTGACACCTGGACCTCCCCCTGTCAAATGGCAGGACCCACTCTCTACTAGGTGCGTCATTAAACCCCGAAATCCCGGCCAATCAGTCCCCAAAATTAAAGAGTGGGTAAGGCGAGGATTAACCGCCGCCTTCACTATAAATTTTTCCCCTCTGAAAATAATGTGGACCGACACCAAAGGGTAGCGGTGAACATCCCTGTGCACACACAACACTTTCACCCCTTGTGCTCCCCCCAATGCCTCGTTTTGAACCAGGCTTTGGCGAATTGAGGTCTGATTACAACCAGAATCCACCAACGCCTGATATGTAGCCCCTTGGATACTCACCGGTATGCGATACGCTCCGGCCCGATCGAGAGCGGCCTCTGGCGCGTCGGGGATCCGAACCACCGTGCCCACTTCCATTGCTGTGCACTGCTGTTGAAGGTGGCCCGGCTCCCCGCAGCGCCAGCAAACCGGCCCGGGCTTTCCCTCTGCACCGGTGATCTGGGGCTCACTCACCTGAGGTGGGGGAGAGACAGACACAGAAGGGAGAAACGGGAGGGCACCGCGGGTGCGGCAGGCCGGCTGGGGTGGAGCCGGCCCCCGCCTCCGCGGTGGGGGAATGGGGCGAGGACGGGACACAGGAGGAGGGGGAGAGAGAGAGAGAGAAGAGGAGAGAGGAGATGATGTCATCTGCTGTCCTGCCGCCGGGACAGCCGTCAGATGATCCTCCGCCAGCTCGACTGCCTGATCCAGCGACGCCAGGCGGTGGCACTGGACCCACTCCACGGTTCCTGCTGGTAAGCGGGCAATGAACTGTTCCAGTACCACCTGGTCGACGATTCCCTCGGCGTCACGATCGTTGGCCCTCAACCACCACCAGCAGGCGTCCTGGAGCTGCTGGCCGAACGCGAACGGCCGGCCGACTTCCTCCAACCGCAGCGCACGGAAGCGCTGGCGCTGCTGATCCGGTGTGCGCCCCACGCGCTGGAGGACGGCCCGGCGGAGGTCCGCGTAGGCCAGCCGGCGGTCGGCGGGGAGCTGTAGCGCGGCCAGCTGTGCCTCTCCCGTTAGCAGGGGGAGAAGGCGCGCCGCACGCTGCTCCATCGGCCACCCCGAGGCTTCGGCGACCTGTTCAAATAATGTGAGGAATGCCTCGGGGTCGCCCTGCGGGCCCATCTTGGTGACAGTGAGGGGAGACGGGCCCGCGGTAGGAGCGCTGGTGGACCCCGCCGACGCGAGGAGGTGCCGGAACGCCTGTCGATCTTCTTGTTTGGCCAACACCAGGGCCTCGAACCGCTCTTCTTGCTCCTTTCGGAGGGTGAGTAGTGCCTGGTGCTGGCTTTGCTGGGCCGTGGCGAGGGCGTGGACCAGTTCAGCAAACGGGGAGGACTCCATGGGGCTGTGAGGCTGCTGTGCTCCAGATCCTGGGTTTCGGCACCACTGTAGCGGTTCACTATTGGTGGGTGGAGCACAGAGGACGGGACAGAGATCAGGTTCACAATAGCGTTTATTGCTCGACTTTTCAGTTTCGCAAACACACTCTCCCAGCCACATGCATACACACACACGCAAGTCATCTGGCGCGGGAGAGACTCCCCTCTGCTCTCGCTCTCCCTCCTCATATAGGCCGCGGTCACTGGGAAGACACACAAACAGGTTAATTGCTCTCAGGTGTAGTGATTCTTGCCACTTACCTTCCCTGACTCCGCCCTCCTGTCACAGACCGGCGCTTGACCACGCCCCTGCTGCCACACCGTGTTTTCTTTCCCTCCCCCCCCCCCAAAATCTGTCCCTCTGAGTTACATGGAGTCAACAGAAAATCTTTTGGTGGAGAGGGTGGAGACCTCGACTGGCTTTCGTAGCCTGCAGGGAATTGGCCATCAGACATTCTGTCGCATGTCCCAGACCCGGTGAAATGTAACTGAATTGTCTTGGCCAGCCCTAAGGGTCCCATCTGCATCCCATCATTGCTGAGGAGTGTGCTCCCATCACCCAATCAAGCATCCAGCCAGAGCAGGTCATGATATTTTTTACCATATTAACATGCCATTATTGTGTATTATGCCTGATGTCAAGACTCTTGTCTCTGCGAGCCTACCACACAGATTTAATACTTGTCATTTTTAGGGCATACCTAACAACCTGTGTTTTCTCTCCCCCCCCCAATCTGTCCCTCTGAGTTACATGTTGGTCCTGGGATTGAGATGCTGGCCTCTTCTGCCCCTCGGACCTGCTTGAGCCATCCTGGTGCCCTGTGTCTGGTTGGAGTTTTATCGCATCGCTCCTGTGGAGGACGGCCCCATGAGGACAATTTAGGGTTACACCTGGAGGATGTTCTGGACTTTTACAGTGATGCTTTTATGGCTGAGGACTACAGTTGACTTGCTAACTTTAGGACTGCAGTTGTCATGAACAGTTTTGCACTCAAGTTTCCATCAGTGAAGAGTTAGAACGTCAACAAAACTGTCTTCATGTTAAAACTGTTAATGTTATAGTCATGCTGTCTGTTGTTGCCAAATGAGGATGGGTTCCCTTTTGAGTCTGGTTCCTCTCAAGGATTCTTCCTCATGTCGTCTGAGGGAGTTTTTCCTTGCCACCGTCGCCACAGGCTTGCTCATTGGGGATAGATTAGGGACAAAATTAGCTCATGTTTTAAGTCGTTCAAATTCTGTAAAGCTGCTTTGCGACAATGTTTATTGTTAAAAGCGCTATACAAATAAACTTGAATTGAGTTTACCTGAATAATCACCCCGAGGTCTTTTACTGCTGCACGTGAAGAAACAGAAAGGCCATCCAGAGTCACTGTGTAATCAGAAAACTTACTTCTAGCTCCATGTGGTCCTAGTACAAGTACTTCAGTCTTGTCAGAGTTAAGCAGAAGGAAATTAATAAGCATCCAGTGTCTAATGTCCTTAACACATTCCTCAATTCTATTAAGCTGGTGTCTCTCATCAGGTTTTGCAGAAACATACAACTGTGTGTCATCAGCATAACAGTGGAAACTAATACAATGTTTATGAATAATATCACCCAGAGGTAACATGTATAGAGAAAAAAGCAGTGGACCCAAGACAGAACCTTGTGGAACACCAAACTTTACCTCAGTACGTCTAGAAATATCACCATTTATATCAACATACTGATAACGATCAGTTAAATAAGAGCTGAGCCAGGAGAGGGCCGTTCCCTTAACTCCCACAACATTTTCTAGTCTATCCAGAAGAATGGAATGATCAGTGGTATCAAATGCTGCACTAAGGTCAAGCAACACAAGCAGCGAGACACAGCCCTGATCAGACGCCAACAGTAGGTTGTTTACTACTTTAACCAAAGCTGTTTCTGTGCTGTGACTAGGTCTAAATCCTGACTGATACATTTCATGGATGTTATTCCTATGTAAATATGAGCATAACTGCTGTGCCACAGCTTTTTCAAGGATCTTGGAGATAAAGGGGAGGTTTGATATTGGCCTATAATTGGACAGCTGACAGGGATCAAGGTCAGGTTTTTTAATCAGGGGGTTGATAACTGCTAGTTTAAAGGATTTGGGTACATAGCCAATCATGAGAGAAGAATGTATTATTTTTAGAAGCGGTTCAGTTACTTCAGGTACAACCCCGATTCCAAAAATGTTGGGACAAAGTACAAATTGTAAATAAAAACAGAATGCAATAATTTACAAATGGACAATTCCATGTAAATGTCAACCTCACCATGCAAGAATAAAGCAACATGTAATACATCAAAACCACTCCCAGAGATATCACCTAGGCCTGTATTTTACAGATGTGAATAAGTTGAACCAATTTGTCACAAGAATTGTTCCCTTCACCTTAATATGTCAGTCTTTCTTTCTTATAATGTAAAACCCAAGCTAAAATCAACTTTGATCATGTACAATTCTATATTATTGCCACAAGCCACAGAAATGTATGCTAAAATCCACAAAACAGCAAAACAATAGCCATCCTAAATATTATTTAAGAACTTTGATAGTTTTAGCTGATATTTAGAGAGTTTTTCAAAGGGTTATAGTGGTTAAATTGCTGATTTTCTAAACATATGCCATGTCCATTTCAGACGCGTCACATCCATAACGGAATTTCGTCACATCCATAACGCTGACTTTTCCTTCCGAAACTCTGCATGAAATACAAAATATTTTAAACAAAGATTTTTTAATATTCACCTTGGACCCCTCTATCAAATGGATATCTCCATTTCGACATTAGGTTTACAATTTCACAGAGTTTGATAAAAATGTAGTGTCACCCAAGAAAAGTGATACTTTTTCTGTCACATCCATAACGCATCTTTTATTGGCATTTTCTGGCATGCCCTAGATGTACTATGGGAATTGTTCTTGTTCTATCACTTCTCCAGTATGGTACAGCCTTAAAATATGCAACACCTGTTTAAATACTGGGAGACAATAAAACATGCACTGGGTCATTTGTTGCCATTTTGAGTTCAAGTGTCACGTCCATAACGCTGGAATTGCTCAAATCTCAAAAACTGATATTATATTCACAAGAGAACATAGACAACATATCAAATGTCGAAAGTGAGACATTTTGAAATTTCATGCCAAATATTGGCTCATTTGAAATTTCTTGACAGCAACACATCTCAAAAAAGTTGGGACAGGGGCAATAAGAGGCTGGAAAAGTTAAAGGTACAAAAAAGGAACAGCTGGAGGACCAAATTGCAACTCATTAGGTCAATTGGCAATAGGTCATTAACATGACTGGGTATAAAAAGAGCATCTTGGAGTGGCAGCGGCTCTCTAAAGTAAAGATGGGAAGAGGATCACCAATCCCCCTAATTCTGCGCCGACAAATAGTGGAGCAATATCAGAAAGGAGTTTGACAGTGTAAAATTGCAAAGAGTTTGAACATACCATCATCTACAGTGCATAATATCATCAAAAGATTCAGAGAATCTGGAAGAATCTCTGTGCGTAAGGGTCAAGGCCGGAAAACCATACTGGGTGCCCGTGATCTTCAGGCCCTTAGACGGCACTGCATCACATACAGGTATGCTTCTGTATTGGAAATCACAAAATGGGCTGAGGAATATTTCCAGAGAACATTATCTGTGAACACAATTCACCGTGCCATCCGCCGTTGCCAGCTAAAACTCTATAGTTCAAAGAAGAAGCCGTATCTAAACATGATCCAGAAGCGCAGACGTCTTCTCTGGGCCAAGGCTCATTTAAAATGGACTGGGGCAAAGTGGAAAACTGTTCTGTGGTCAGACAAATCAAAATTTGAAGTTCTTTATGGAAATCAGGGACGCCGTGTCATTCGGACTAAAGAGGAGAAGGACGACCCAAGTTGTTATCAGCACTCAGTTCAGAAGCCTGCATCTCTGATGGTATGGGGTTGCATTAGTGCGTGTGGCATGGGCAGCTTACACATCTGGAAAGACACCATCAGTGCTGAAAGGTATATCCAGGTTCTAGAGCAACATGTGCTCCCATCCAGACGACATCTCTTTCAGGGAAGACCTTGCATTTTCCAACATGACAATGCCAAACCACATAGTGCATCAATTACAGCATCATGGCTGCGTAGAAGAAGGGTCCGGGTACTGAACTGGCCAGCCTGCAGTCCAGATCTTTCACCCATAGAAAACATTTGGTGCATCATAAAACGGAAGATATGACAAAAAAGACCTAAGACAGTTGAGCAACTAGAATCCTACATTAGACAAGAATGGGTTAACATTCCTATCCCTAAACATAAGCAACTTGTCTCCTCAGTCCCCAGACGTTTACAGACTGTTGTAAAGAGAAAAGGGGATGTCTCACAGTGGTAAACATGGCCTTGTCCCAACTTTTTTGAGATGTGTTGTTGTCATGAAATTTAAAATCACCTAATTTTTCTCTTTAAATGATACATTTTCTCAGTTTAAACATTTGATATGTCATCTATGTTCTATTCTGAATAAAATATGGAATTTTGAAACTTCCACATCATTGCATTCCGTTTTTATTTACAATTTGTACTTTGTCCCAACTTTTTTCGAATCGGGGTTGTATTATCTATTTGAATAGACGTGTAGGTAAGGGATCTAGTACACAAGTTGAGGCTTTTGATGCCGAGATTAATGAAAGTAATTCAGTTTCTTTAAGGGGAGTAAAACATTCTAATTGATGATCTGATAGAGTTATATGGTTAACTACAAGGTCACTTTCATTGTCTGACCTTAAATTAGTAGTTTGAATTTTTTGTCGGATATTCTCAATTTTGTTATTAAAAAAATTCATGAAATCGTTACTATTATATACTGCAGGTGTGCATGTGTCTATAGTGGACTTATTCCTTGTTAATTTTGCTACAGTATTAAATAGGAATCTAGGATCATTTTTGTTATCTTCTATTAGGGAGGAGAGATACAGTATGTTGATCTCGCAGCACTAAGAGCTTTTCTATACTTCAGGAAGCTCTCCTTCCACGCTAATTTGAACACTACCAATTTTGTTTGACGCCATTTACGTTCCAATTTTCAAGTGGTCTGTTTTAATGTGCAAGTGTCATCATTATACCAGGGTGCTAATTTTTTGTCTCTGACCGTTTTCCTTTTTAGAGGAGCTACATTATCTAAGGTATGGCGGAATGTTGACTCTAAGCATTCAGTTGCCTCATCAAGTTCTGCAGGGGTTGACAGTGACCCAATCAAAGTTGATAACTCTGGGAGATCATTTATAAAGCCCTGTGCAGTAGTTGACGTGAATGTACGTTTAATACAGTAGCGTGGTGAGGTGCATATATTATTACTCAGACATAGTTTGAATGAGATGAGATAATGATCTGAGATAACTTCAGACTGTGGAAGTGTGACTATATTGTCTACGTTTAACCTGAATGTTAGTATTAGATCAAGGGTGTGACCACCATTATGGGTCGGTCCTATGACATTCTGATTAATCCCTACTGAATCTAAAATTGGCACAAAAGTGTGTGTGTGGCGTAGTGTGTGTGGCTGCACACTCTATAATCTCAGTTTTAAAGGTCTGATGACACGAACATGACTCTATGCAATTTCTTAAATAAACTATACAACATGGCAAACATGTTAGATTTCTGTTGTAATTACATGAAAAGAAGCTGTTGTTATGCGAATATCCAACTTTTAATTGCACAGCGCAAGAAAACTGGGTCCGTGGCTCACGGCCATGCTGTGACGTCAGCGGAAGAACACACTGCGATTCACTGGCTGTTCTACTCAATGGAAATGGCACATGAAAACGCCGGTGAACTCTCTAGTGCTAGCTCTTCCTCTGAACAAAAGAACAACCAAATACTGGTACTTTAAGCAGTTATCATGATGGCATGATTTTATCTGATTTTAAATAAATGAGATTGATAATAATGTGAATGTTCACAACTAGTACATACAAACTCTGCAGCTTCTGATTCAGCAGCTGCGTCATACTCCGCAAAAACATCAGCAAGAACCTACAATATAAATGGAAATGCAATACACTAAGCTCAAATGACTTTTGGAAAGTATAATTTCTAAATTTTTTCTACATATTCTTGAAGTCGGTCATCGGGGTACTTGCTACCGTTCCCTAACAACGCATGGCAAAGGGTAAAGTGTAGTGTTGCTACGAGTACTTGCTAAAGCCTCCGGTGGAAGATCCTCGATGTGCTGATAAGACATACAGTTCTATATAACACACAAGTGTCACGATAATCACAAAACAGATGCAAATTGTTAAAATACCTAATTTTTAAGCAATCATGTGTTGATCTCTTCCGAATAGAATCTATGATAGCCTACCCTCTTTACCCTTTGCCTCTCGTTGCTAGGCGGCAGTTACATGAAAGCCGCAAGCTTTCACAAGCAAATACATGACTGATATCACGCCGACTTTATGATTACATTTATGATTATCATGAATGTGTACTCTATGATGTGTACTCTATGAGCGCTCTGGAGCGAGTGACTTCCAAGATGGCCGCGCAGACCGCAGTGTTACTATTTTTAGCATCATGTCGGAGCACTCTATAGCTCTACGTACCTTTATCTTATGTCGTTTCTCAACACATGTTCTGACAGGAGGACTGTCTTTGGAGGAGTCGCCTTGTCCCAGGCGACTGCTGGATCCGGCATAGCTACTAGTAGACCCCCTCCGGAATACTGTAGGCACTGCTGATGGTAGTAACACACATTTGTGCTGAACTGCACACCCAAGAGATTCTTTTAAGCTGGGAAGGGTGTCAAAACAATCCAAATCGAAGTGTTCAGAGCACAGGATGGATGTTGGTGAGGGCTCCCACTTGTCACGAGTGCACCTGACTTGCTTCACCCACTTCGCATGCAGCTCAGGATCTCTGGGAAACTTGAACAAACTTACCCCATCCTTGTGGGTTTTGGAGCAAAAGCCGGCAACACAACGCGAAGGCATAATAAATATATCACGGGCGATTGCTCTAAGACAACGAGGGAGGCTCAGCCTCCTCTAAAAATGATGAACATCATGTAGGATGAATTGTGCTAGGCTTATGTTATAGCCGACCTTATAACATTGCCATTTCAGATCCAGAATCATAGAAATATATGTGCTTAACCCACTACAGTGCGAAATCATTCCGTTATAACTTTCCCCAGTTTGCCTAATGTGTGCGTGAGTTTTTCCCCCTCGTGACAGCGCGATGCAGCGCAGCCTCAGTGGATTGGGAGCTATGTGCTTGTCAATCTCAAAATGCAAGACAATTATTGGACAAATACTGCGAAAATGCCCGCCCACGGAGTCTCACGGACTCCCAGCCTCAATGGATTTCAACGGCATTTGGGAGTTATGCGCTTTTCAATCTCAAAATGCAAGACGGTTATTGGACAAATACTGCGAAAACGCCCGCCTACGGACTCCGAGCCTCACATGGGAGGGACATGGCAGTTTCCGCGAGGAGACTGGTGATTGGTGAAAGCGGCCGGATATTTTCTTTGATTGACAGCTCGTTTCAACTATAGACAGGCGGCGGTACAGTGTTGCCAGATTGGGAAGTTTCCCGCCCAATTGGGCGGTTTTAAGTGCATTTTGGCGGGTTTTGAACATATTTTGGGCTGGATAACGCCAGCAGTATCTGGCAACATCAGTTCAGTCCCATGCGGATTCGCAAGTGCTGTGGTGTATTGTAAGAGATCGGCTTACATTTCGATTTCATTCATTACATACGGTTTCTACCAGCTTTTTTAGTTTGTATATATTTTCATTGTAAATAAAGTGTAAATATAGTGTTGTCAAGTTTGCTTTCTTAGTTCCAGAAATTTCATTTATTTGAGTGACTGAAGTTGAGGGGGCTAGTCAGCTAGCAAGAAAGCTGCGCACGGAGGCCAAGCATTGCTGATTTAATTTTGGTGAAGCCATTTGCCAGTCTTCCTTTCGAGGAAAAAATTAAAATTAAAGAGCAGGGTAGACCAACGCCTCAAACTGACTTGGTGAAAAAGGTAGGGAATAATACTCATTCCTTTCAGCTCTCCTGGTACGAGAAAGTGAATTGGCTAACAGCAAGTGACCCACATCAACAACAGTAAATAGGCTACTTTAGTAATATGTCATGGATGGACCAAAAATATAGAATCTATTTAAAATGTTTATGCTGAGTATATTATATTGGAATATATGTTTTTCTGGATATGAATTAAACACCGCTACAATTTGGAAAACATTTTTAAACAAAAACACAGCCGAGGTCAATTTTTAAACAACATGCCACAATTTTAAAATATAAAATGTTAAAATATAACCCCCCCCCCCCCCCCCCCCCCCAACACCACCATCATGTATATTGGACAGTAGGCTAATGGGCCAAAAGAACCTGTTATTTCACAGTTTGTGACCCTGCCAACAATCAGCCAGATCAGAGGCAAGAGTATGGGCAAAATTGATGTGTTTTTTCTTTTAAAATCTGGAAATATTGTAACCGACCAGCCTCCCCTGTTTGAAAGACTACCAGCCGCCACTGAAATATATATATATATATATATATATATATATATATATATATATATATATATATATATATATATAATGTCTAATAATGTATAATAATAATACTAATAATGACAAACTGAACACCTATCGCATCAACAACAAACTGGTAAGTGAGGAGGAAGATTCTTTCGCTGACGTCATATAGCCCCTCCTCCTCATTCGTCTCCTGGGTGCTGCAGCCCCGTCAAATTTGCCCAAATAGCCGCGTTTTTTATCATAACTTGTAAAATAGGCGCCTTCGTGAATTAATATATGGATCATCGGGAATTACTTTTTATGTTATAAAACATCGCCAAAGATGTCAAAAACGTGTCATCAGACCTTTAAGTGGCTCAGTGCCCAGCTGAGCTCTAAAATCTCTGTTTTAAACCATCACACACTGTATTTGTTAATTTACCCAGCACTAGCTGTATATCATGTATAAAAATAAATAAATAATAATTAAACAAAAATTTAGACTGCGAAGTGTCATGTTGCGCTGTGAGTTGAACCATTTTAACTCTCTGGGGTCTGAAGGTATTTTCTGGCACTCTAATGATTTTGCCATGCTCTGATTTTGTCAATTTCAACAAATCTAAGCAGAATTTTCAAAGTCATATGACTTTTTTTGTATTCAGCACAAGTTCAGCTACAATAATATCCATGGAGTATGTATTTCATGATTGTACTTGTAAAAAGCAGTTTTAGAACTGTGTTGGAATGTGTGAAAAAAACATGACCTTACCCATTCTGTCAAACCGTTTTAGTCACTTGAGGTGATTCTGTTCAGTTTTAGGAATGTATCAAGCACTCTAACTTAAATCTGTTCTATTGATTTGGACAATTAACTGGCCATCAAAAACATTATGTCCTATTGTTTTAGGATAAAGTGTTGGCTGTGGGAGGGGTATTCAATGAGAAGTTTTTTAAAAATTCCATTCATTCAATGAGAAAAGTGAAAACCCCTCCCACTGCCAACTCTTAATCCCATCAGATTAACTCTTAATCCCATCAGGTCAAGTCACAATGGGTAAGGTAATGTTTTTCACACATTCCAACACAGTTCAAAAACTGCTTTTTACAACAGCTTCATTTATCTGGTATTTGACTTTATTTTGGTATTTGACTCAAGGGTTCAGTTGTCTTGAAATTAACTCTTGTACTATTTTACTCAGTTCAGAGCCACAACCAATTCTGTTATTCTGTTACACAATTACTCTGTAATTTTGCTCCCACTCCAACTCCAAAGTTTACTCTCTAAACTCAAAATAGAGCAAAATTAACTATTTTGAGGAAAATAGTTTTAACTCTGGAAAAATTGCTCAGTCATTTTTCTTGTGTATGCACTACAGCGCATGCTTATCAACAAATCTGTTAATCAGAAATAGAAAAAATTAATAAACTTAATAGAAAAAATAATAACTTACTCAAATTGATCTATGACTGGATCGAGTTAAAGTAAAAAAAAAAACCCACCACTCATCATCAGTGTTGCAGTTCTCAAGATTGAACCAACTCGCTGTCCTGAATCATAAAATTAACCATGAATTGATTCACTGTCCTGAAATTGAATTGCTGTTCTGAATCATGAAATGAATCATGAATTGAATCACTGTCCTGAATCATCCGAAGTGCATAAAATCCTTGTGCAATCTCGCAACAAGTTTTACCTCCAAATAGCCCAAATTATGTCTGACAGATTTTATCCTGTTTACGGTGGGCATTCCCAATGCGAAAGAGAAACCAATCGAAACCGAAAAAGTGAAAGTGCCGTTACCATGTGAATAGTCTTTTATGAATGTGTAACTGGGCACTCAGCACTCTGACTCCAGTGTGACTGAGGAAGGTGACAAGTTTTATGTTTCATTTAATTTATTAACTATAATATTATTTGGCAGTAGGCACATAGGAAAGTGTAAAGTTTCTGTTAATATGTTTATCATGCTTGTATGATTAAAAAAAAACTCACGAAGATATTCATCTCAACACATGACCTACTCATTCTAAACCTGCCAAGCTTCGCCGGCGAAGCTCTCACCCCAAAGGGTTAAACCAAGACTTTAGAGCGCGCAGCCACACACACTATACACACTACACTCACTTTGCCACACATACTTTCTGTAGATCATATGAAAAAAAAAGCTTTTGTAGTGCAAAGTCTCATGTCTGATCCAGTTTCTGTCGGTGACACTTTGCCACACACACTTTCTGTAGATCATGTAAAAAAGATTTTGCAGCGCGAGGTCTCATGTCTGATCCAGTTTCTGTCGGTGACCCTCTGCCACAGCTGAGCAAGCACACTTGGCATTTTCTCTGCGGAAGTGTAGTGTAGTTCCAGCTTGTGCTTTCTTTTTAGCAACCTTGTGGCATTTATATGCTACACAATGAGGCATACTTATTTAAAGACTGATAAATTCAGTAAAATACTTGTAAAACTAGCAAAACTATGATGTAAACAGAGTAGGGTTGGGAAGATTCACCGATTTGCATCGGGGAATCGATGCGAACCATACGATGCGGTTGCATCGGTTGGCAAACGTCTGAATCGGTTAAAAATTCAAATGGGATCGAGATGCATCGCGACTAAAATATCTGCATCGATACGAACCGAATAATATCTATTATTTAACTTTTTAAAAACTGGCCTGTTTCTGGGTTGAGTTATCTATGCAGCCGTCATTGGCTGATTCAGCCCAACTCTCATCTCGCGTGAAGAGGCGGGCCAAGCAAACAGCAGAAGAACAGCGGTCAGATTTTGAGTCAGAGGCGGCCAGCGAAACATGGAAGAATCTGAAGTAATACATTCACCGGTTGGCTTTAAATCAATAGTTTGGAAAAGTTTCGGCTTTTACAAGCGAGGTGGAGAGCTGGACAAATCTACTGCGATATGCACACTGTGCCGTGCGGCGATTAAATACACAGGGAGCACCACCAACTTAACTACTCACCTGAAGCGGCGACACGACTTGAATGTATCGTCGACTTCAGCTAGCAGTAGTGCTACTAATGCACCTGGTGAGCAAAGTAGTGGTAGGCCCACAGTTTTTTCAACCCCCACTGTCTAGTAATTCTGCTCAATTGAAAGCCATAACAGAAGCCATATCCTTCTTTATATGCAAAGACATGCTACCTTACAGCATAACCAGGAGCGAGGCTTTCAAATACCTCCTTGAAGTCGTGGAGCCAAGATATAGCATACCTGACAGGAAGATTTTCACTGACAGGATAATTCCTGCTCTGTACGACAAAGTAAGGTTAATTTTTTGTTAATTTACTAGTTATTATATTGGATGGGATCCACTATCCTAAAATCTCATGGCTTTTTTCTTTTTATTATTAGTATAAATCTAATTCTTTATTAAACCTCTTTCAAAAACTTAACGCAGCCTGAGCTGCTTAGGTTAACATAAAAATGTGGCAGAAAGTTAATTGTTCATTAATCAGGTCTGAATTTTGAAATTGTGTAATTCCTGTTTTTTAAAATAAAAGGCACAGCCAGTGGTAATGCTTTAAGTGCCAGTACTTGAGAAATACTATGTATTCCATGGTATAATTTTCTTCTGCATCGCATCGTATCGAATCTCACTGCATCGCATTGTGTTAAAATGAAATCGTACAGTATCGCACTGTATCCCAGTAGGTTGGAAAATCGTATCGCATCTTTCCATTAGTAATTTCATGAATCGTTAATGTATCGAATCGTTGGCAGTGCATCGAGATGCGTATCGTATCGTGTTGATGATGAAGATTCCCATCCCTAAAACAGAGACTATAAACAGGTGAGTTGCTCAAGCAACCACTACCTGACGTCATCGCATACGTCACCACCGCATGAAGTCCATCTGGCATTTTAAAGGAAATACATTTTTCTAGAACACTATTTGGTCTCCGAAAATGAAAGTTGAATTTTTGAAATATGCGACTACTTTTACTTAAAATAAGTTTGAGAATAAATCCACTGGGGGCGGCATGGTGGTGTAGTGGTTAGCACTGTCACCTCACAGCAAGAAGGTCCTGGGTTCAAGCCCAGCGGCTGACAAGGGCCTTTCTGTGTGGAGTTTGCATGTTCTCCCCATGTCTGCGTGGGTTTCCTCTGGGTGCTCCAGTTTCCCCCACAGTCCAAAGACATGCAGGTTAATTGGTGGCTCTAAATTGACCGTAGGTGTGAGTGTGAATGGTTGTTTGTCTCTGTGTCAGCCCTGCGATAACCTGGCGACTTGTCCAGGGTGTACCCCGCCTCTCGCCCACAGTCAGCTGGGATAGGCTCCAGCTTGCCTGCGACCCTGTAGAACAGGATAAGCTGCTACAGATAATGGATGGATGGAATAAATCCACTGGAGGATCCCTTTAAAACAAAAAAGGGCTTGAAATGTTTCACTTTATGTGTAATGAATATAGAATATATGAAAGTTTACCTTTTTGAATTAAATTACAAAAAAAAGAACTTTTTCATGATATTCCAATATTTTGAGATGCAATAGTATATATACTCTCTCCAGCCATTTTAATAGGAACTTGTTCTTCATTCTAAGATTCCTGTTCTTGGCTGCAGGAGTGGAACCCAATGTGGTCTTCTGCTGTTGCATGCCAAGATGCTTTTCTGCTCACCACAGTTGTAAAGAGTTGCTATGAGTATCTACTATGCTACTATATCCTTCCTGGCAGATCAAGCCAATCTGGCCATTTTCCTCTGATTTCTCTTATCAACAAAGCATTTACACCTACAGAACTGTTGCTCACTCAATGTTTTTTGTTTTTCGCACCATTCTGTGTAAACTTTAGAGACTGTTGTGTGTGAAAACCCCAGTGTAACAACCGTGGCAGGTCTGCCAATTGGTAACCTGGTGTACTTGATTACCTAATTACATCTCTGCCTTGTGGCAGGCGTTTTATTGTGTTTCAGATGTGCCTGATTGGGAGGAGCTATAAAAGCCCCGCCAGAACATTCCAGGAGTGTTGCTCTCCTCCTTGGGTTTTTGGATTCATTTGCGTGACACTGGGACTGACCACACTACGCTCCATTATTATTGATTTGCACTATACTTATTTATCATTATTTAATCCTTTATTATAATAAATTATATAATTATTTGCAAACCTGTGTGGTCTCCCAGTTTATGTTGCCTTGCTGGAGCCGGCATTGCAACATAATGGGGGCTCATCCGGTTTGAATTTGTTTTTGTTTTGTTTTTTTCTGCAGGACTCTCTGTGCATACCAGCTTAATTGGGCACAGGTGTCTCGATTAGGGGGAGGGAAGGTAGGTTAGACCCTACCGAGCTACACGTGAACCCCCGCGGCAGGTGAAGAGCGCTTAACGCTTTTTGTTGTTTTCCTTTGTTGTTTTAGTTTGTTGTGTTTGGTGGGTCAGACGCGCTGGTTCTGCTTTGCAGTTCAATTGTATGTGGACTCACCGAAGACTAGCATTAGACATAGGTAGGGATTGTGTGTTTAGTAGGGCAGCTCTTTAGTCTGTGGGATACTGGGGTGGTTTACCTGTGCCTAATAATTTTTTGGTGTTGCGCAGTGTGGCATTTTTGATTAGGTAATTTGTTTTGTGTGGCATTCGTCTTTGCATTGTGGTTAGTTATGTCAGCAGTGGAGGATTTTGTTGCGCAGCCATCCGAAGTTGCGCTTGATGGTCTCACTAAATATCAATTGCGCAAGGTGGCTGAGCATTATAAATTTGAGCAGGATCTTGTTAAAGATCTTAAAAAACAGGCATTAAAGGATCAGGTGAAAACTAAGTTGGCTGAATTAATGGTTATCCCTGTAAAGCCGGTTCCAGTTGCCATTTCTACATCGAAGCCTGAGGTTTCTCAAAGTAACTTAAGCTTTGAACAACAGGTGGAACTGTTAAAATTGCAGAATGAATTCAAGTGCAGGGAACGAGAAAATGAGTTTGAGTTGCTGCCAGCGCAAAAAGAGTTGGAGGCGCTGGATAGAGATAAGGAGTGGGCTTTGGAATATGAAAAGTTAAGACATGAGAATGAGTGGTTGAAACTAATTGCTGCTGGGAAAATGTCTGGGGAGGGTAATGGTTCTGGTGGGTCTCTGGGTACAGCAGGGTCAAATGTAAATCTGTCCACCATGATTAAGTTTTTACCTCAATTTAATGACCGTGACCCCGACATTTTCTTTTCACTTTTTGAAAATATGGCGGATGAACATGGTTGGAGCAGCTCTCAACGGTGTTTGCTACTTCAAACCACACTTACTGGCCGGGCTCAGGATGCCTTTATTGCCCTTTCAACAGATGATTGTAGGGACTATGTGTGTGTTAAGGAGGCTGTGCTGAGAGCCTATGAACAGGTGCCTGAATTTTATAGACAGCATTTTCGGATCTGGAAAAGATCCGAGCGCCAGACTTATGCAGAAGTGGCTAGGGACCTTGTTAGTTTTTTCAAGCGGTGGTGTTCCTCGGTAAGTGTTAAAACTTTTGAACAATTATGTGACTTAATTGTATTAGAACAGTTTGTGAATATTCTCCCCGAGCATGTTGCTATCTTTATTCGTGAACATAAGATCAGCACGGCGGCTGACACTGCTGTGCTCGCGGACGAATACGTTCTTACGCATAGAGGTAAAAGTAGGGGTTTGTCGCGGTTCAGGGATTATTCTGAGGAGGAACACCGATTTAATTGGTCTGAAGGTAGAAGGGATGTGTCTAAACACTTTAATGTAGACTCTGAAAATCGTTGTTATTATTGTCTGGAGGCTGGCCATTGGAAGAATGAATGTCCTTTGTTAAACAATAAAAGACAAATGTCCAGCATTTCCACAATGTCTAACAATTCTTCACCGAACCGGAAGCCTAACCAATCCAACAACTCTAAGTTTGTAGGTTGTGCAGCTCCTGTGAGACTACAAACTAAGGTAACTCTATCACCTGCACCTGATATTAAAGCGCTGGTGACTGGTGACGGCTGCGAGGTGCCGAATCCGCCATTAGATGAGCTAACTGATTGTGATCCTTCAGAAAAGCAGGTCGGTGAGAGTTTCGGCCCTTTTATTACTGAAGGTACCATCTCCTTACTAGGTGGTGCATATAGTAAGAAGGTCAAGATATTGCGCGATACAGGCGCTACTGAAACGCTTGTGGCCCAGACTGCCTTGCCCTTTTCCTCTGCGTCTAACACGGGTCAGTATGTCCTAGTTCGAGGTATTGGTATGCAAACTTTGTCTGTTCCTCTGCACAAAATTGTTTTGGATTCCGATCTTGTGCAGGGGGAAGTAACTGTTGCTGTTCGCCCGTCTTTGCCTGTATCGGGTGTGGATGTGATCTTGGGCAATGTGTTGGCAAAAGATTGTGTTTGGCCCAGTGGTTCTGTACCACCTGTAGTATCCAATGAGCCTATTGAGAATGTTCAAGATAATTGTGTTTCTGACTTCTCTGAAGTGTTTAAAGCTTGCGTGGTGACCCGCGCGCAAGCTCGCTCAAAAGCTGATGATGAAAAGTGCAAACGCGTGTTTTCTCCATGGCCTGTGTTCCCATCAGCTTTTGATCAGGCAGAATTTATTGTAGCTCAAAAAGAGGATGCGTCCTTGTCAGAGATGTGGGGTGAAGCTATGCCATCTGATAAATGGGAGAGTGAAGAGAGAGGATATTTTAAGCTCGATGGGTTGTTGGCATGTAAGTTTATATTTTATGACAGCGACAAGAAGGAGGGTTTATGTCAAATTGTCGTACCCAGCAAATATCGACAATCAGTGTTGCAGACCGCTCATGGGGGTGGGGCGGGACACTTCGGTGTGCGTAAAACATATGATCGTCTACTTCAACACTTTTATTGGCTGCGGCTCAAACGAGATGTGGCAGAGTATGTTAAGACCTGTCATACCTGTCAACTGGTTGGTAAGCCCAACGAGGACATCAAGCCTGCGCCATTGTATCCCATCCCGGCTGTTGGCCAACCATTTGAACACCTGTTAATCGATTGTGTGGGTCCTTTACCACCTTCCAAGTCTGGGTCAATTTATTTGTTGATGGTGATGTGTCAGACAACGAGATATCCTGCTGCTATTCCGTTGAGGAGTATTACCACCAGGTCTGTTGTTAAAGCCCTCTCCCAATTTATTTCCACGTTTGGTATACCCAAAGTGCTTCAGTCTGATCGAAGAAGTAATTTTACTTCAAAAATGTTTTCTGAAATACTACAGCAGCTTCAGATAAAGCATAAATGAAGTAGCCCTTATCATCCTCAAAGCCAAGGCGCTTTAGAGCGCTTTCATCTCACATTGAAGTCTCTGCTTTGCGCGCACTGTTTAGAGCTACAGCGCGACTGGGAGGAGGGGCTCCCGTGGCTGATGCTGGCAGCCCGGGAGGTCATCCAAGACAGTCTGGGTTTTAGCCCAAATGAATTAGTTTTCGCTCACCAAGTCCGAGGTCCGTTGACTGTCCTAAAAGATGGTTTGAAAGAGTCTGAGCCTCCTGTTAATTTAATTGATTATGTCCATGGGTTTCGTTGCCGACTATTTTTAGTGTGGAAATGTGCTGTTAAAAATCTTGTTAAGTCACAGGGTCGAATGAAAAGATATTTTGACAGGCGAGCTGAGTTCCGAGTGTTCAACCCTGGCGATCAGGTTTTGGCTTTACTGCCAATTCCAGGTTCTCCTTTCCATGCGAAATTTTCTGGTCCATATACAGTAATCCGACAGGTTACAGAACGGGACTATGACGTTGCTACACCTAATCGGAAGAAATCGTCTCAGCTTTGCCATGTGAATTTGTTAAAACCGTATTATGCCCCGTCCTCCAAGTCTGACGTAACTAAGGATGCAGTTCAGTCTGCAACGTTGGCCGTTGGTGGAGCGCCTGGTGCTCCTCGTCTCAGGTGGCAGCTGAGGTGGAGGATGAGGTTGTCCCCAACGATGCAGTGTTATTACCACGTCTTAGAAATTCTGAAGTGTTGAAAAATCTTGACTGTGTGTTACATTATTTGCCTGTTCAACAGAGGGGTGAACTGCAGTCTTTAGTTTTGTCTTTTCCTGAGTTATTTTCTGATGTACCCATGTGCACAGATTTAATAGTGCATGACATCCAGGTTTTTGATGACGTCATGCCTATTAAACAGCGTTTCTATCATGTGCCACTTGTTAAACAGCGAGTGCTGGATGCTGAGGTCCAGTATTTGCTGGATAACAGATTGGCTGAACCATCCTATTTGAGTTGGGCATCACCCTGTTTGTTGGTGCCCAAGCCTGATGGCACGTATAGATTTTGTACTGATTATCGCAAGCTTAATGCCATAAGTAAGCCTGACTCATTCCCTCTCCCTAGGATAGAGGACTGCATAGACCATGTGGGTGCAGCAAAATTTGTGACAAAGTGTGACCTCCTAAAGGGCTACTACCAGATTCCCCTGACTACATGCGCACAGGAAATTGCAGCGTTTGTCACTCCATCAGGTCTTTACTCTTATAAAGTCATGAGCTTTGGGTTACGTAATGCCCCTTCCTCTTTTCAGCGCCTGATGAATTATGTCATCTCAGGGCTGGAGGGGTGCGCGGTGTACCTAGATGACTTGGTGACCTGGGGAGATATGTGGGAGGAACATCTGGGTAGGCTCAAGGCAGTGCTGGAGAGGTTGGTTGCAGCCAAGTTGACCCTTAACCTGGCAAAATGTGAGTTTGCGCAGGCCACCGTGGTCTACCTAGGGAAGGTGGTGGGTCAAGGTGAGGTGCGGCCAGTGCGTGCTAAGGTGGCTGCAATTGATTGTTTTCCGCCTCCTGTAAATAAGAAGGAGCTAATGAGGTTTCTGGGCATGGTGGGGTACTACAGGATTTTTTGTTGTAATTTTTCTTCTGTTGTTTTACCCCTCACAGATCTGTTGAAGGCAAATAGTCAGTTTGTTTGGACCTCTGAGTGTCAGAAGGCTTTTGACCACGCCAAACTTTTGCTCAGCACAGCACCAGTCCTGGCGGCTCCACGGCTTGACTGTCCCTTTAAAATCCAGGTGGATGCCAGCCAGGTGGGGGCGGGTGCTGTGCTGTTGCAAGAGGATAGCTACACTGTTGATCGTCCGGTTAGTTATTTTTCTCGTAAGTTTAATAAATATCAGCTTAATTATTCCACAATAGAGAAAGAGGCTCTAGCCTTAGTCTGGGCATTACAACATTTTGATGTGTATGTGGGTGGTGGGGCTCACCCAGTTATTGTATATTCAGACCACAATCCACTGACTTTTCTGCATTCTCTTCAGAACCCAAATCAACGTTTGATGCAGTGGGCGCTGTTCCTGCAGCCCTATAATCTTTGTATCAGACACATTAAAGGTGTTGAAAATGTTGTGGCGGATGCACTGTCCCGCGCTCCAAGCACAAATGCACAGACTGCCTGATTTCTTTCTTGCCTGATCGGTGTCTCTGTTCTTTTGTCCACCTTAAAGTTGCTTTTCCAGGCGCTAGGAATTGCGGAGGGCCAAGAGGTCAGAGTGCCAGGAGTGGGTGAGAAGTGGGGGATAGATGTCTGATTGTAAATGGGGGTTGTGTACATCTGTCCTATAGTAGTGGTATTGTGTATTTAACCATCTTGTTTATTGCCTACTTGTATCTATTGCTGATAATAGTGTTTGAATTTGGTTTTGTTTTTGTTTTTTTCTTCCTCTTTTGGTGTACGGTGCAGAATCCCACTGAGGTGGGCTTCTGTTTTAAGGGGGAGGAAAATGTAACAACCGTGGCAGGTCTGCCAATTGGTAACCTGGTGTACCTGATTACCTAATTACATCTCTGCCTTGTGGCAGGCATTTTATTGTGTTTCAGGTGTGCCTGATTGGGAGGAGCTATAAAAGCCCCCCCAGAACATTCCAGGAGTGTTGCTGTCCTCCTTGGGTTTTTGGATTCATTTGCATGACACTGGGACTGACCACACTACACTCCATTATTACTGATTTGCACTACACATCATTATTTAATCCTTTATTATAATAAATTATATCATTATTTGCAAACCTGTGTGGTCTCCCAGTTTATGTTGCCTTGCTGGAGCCAGCGTTGCAACACCAGGAGATCAGCAGTTTCTGAAAAACTCAAACCAGTCCATCTGGCACCAACACCCATGCCATAGTGAAAGTCACAGAGATCACATTTTTTCCCATTCTGATGTTTGAAGTGAACATTAACTTAAGCTCTTAATTTGTATCTGCATGATTTTATGTGCTGCTGTCAAGGCACTGGCTGATTAGATAACGGCATAAAACAGCAGGTGTATGGGTGTTCCTAATAAACTGGCCAGTGTGTGTAGTTGTCTAGCCATCACAATTTGGTCCTTGTCAAAGTCACTCAGATCTTTATGCTTGCCCATATTTTTTGCTTCCAACACATCACCTTCAAGAACTGACTGTTTACTTGCTGCTTAATACTGTATATCCCACCCTTTGACAGGTGCCATTGTTGTGAAATAATGTTATTCATGCCAACTGTCAGTGATTTTAAACTTATGACTGATATATGTTTTATATCATACCATATAATGGCCCTGTGATGACCTGGCGACTTGTCCAGGGTGTACTCTGCCTCTTGCCCATAGTCAGCTGGGATAGGCTCCAGCTTGCCTGCTGCCCTGTACAGGATAAGTGGCTACAGATAATGGATGGATGGATACCGTATAAGGTATACAATATATGTATCCATCCATTATCTATACTGCTTATCTGTCAGGGCTGTGGGGGAAGCTGGAGCCAATCCCAGCTGACTGAGGGCAACAGGCAGGGTACACTCTGGGTAGAACACCAAAAAAAAAATCTTTTAAATTCTAAGCACAGTTCTCTCTCCCTAATGTTCCTTCCCCAACATGTTGGAAAAACATAAGGGAATGTATCACTGTTGGCACACAACACACCAGGGCTGTAGTCAAGACCACTATTGGTGAGTTCAAGAGAAGTCAAGGAGTGGCTGAGAATGAGTCAAGACTGAGTCTTAAGGGGGTCTATCAAATCCTGATAGAGAGACTATCAAATCCAGAAAGAGAGACTGAAAAGCCATCAAATCCTTTTTTTTTTAAATCAAAGCCTGTATTTCAATTTAGTTCATACAACAGTTCCAGTCCACTAATTTGATTGGTTGCGGGGTGTTTCAAGAGTGCCTGGACTACCTATATCTGCACTGGGACATTTCACTGTGTGTATCACTCTGTCTGTGTTCACCACATAAAATTCCACTTCCTAGTTCGAAATGGTTACGACAATAGAGTTGGCGCCATCATCAGCAGACATGACAAATACTTTTTAGAAATATAACTTTTGGCTTAAAATATAAAACCTCAACAGTTGAACATGAAAAGGCAGAAGAGACAATTTTACCAGAAGCACATTTAACGGGAATGTACAAATCAATGTGAGCTTGTTAGCGAGCTAACCAATGTACTATAAAAAGAGTATGGCTTCTTTGGGATCTATTTCCACTAATGGAGCAAAAATAAACAGAATATTTGGCCATATTGTGTCAGAAATGTCACTATGGCAGCGGGGGTGTGGTCTAGCGTCAGTTTGTGAATGGTGGGTGGGGACAGGGAAGGTGAGTGACAAAGTCAATGTACCTGTGGCTAATTAATGTTGGGTGTCTGTGTTACAGTGACAGAGGATAGAAAAGGAGGGAGAGAGCAGAGAGAAAGGCACTCTCCTGACCAGAACACGTGTGTGTTGCATGTGTGACTGTGAGTGTGAGAGTGCATAAAGCTGAAAAGCTACGAAAACAAATAAAATAAAGTGTGTGTGTGTGTGTGTGTGTGTGTACATCAGCTTCCTCCTGCCATGCTTCTGTACTCCACCCACATCAGGGAACTGTTACAGTGGTGCTGAAACCCGGCTGTTACAGAAGGGAACCACCACATGGAGTCCTCCCCGTTCAAAGAGCTCATCCATGCCCTCGCTACCGCCCAGCAGAACCAGCATCAAGCGCTGACCGCCCTCTGGAAGGAACAAGAACAATGCTTTGAAGCCTTGATGCTGGCCCAGCAGGAAGATCACCAGGCATTCCAGCATCTGCTCGTGTTGGCAGAGGCTTCGACCATCACCATGGCAGACCCTCCTCACATCACCCTCATGAAGATGGGCCTGCAGGATGAGCCAGAAGCTTTCCTTGCTCTCTTTGAGGAAGCGGCCGAAACGTGGGGGTGGCCGCTTGAGCAGCGCACAGTGCACCTCGTCCCGCTTCTGCCTGGCGAGGCATAGCTCGCAGCGCTGCAGCTCCCTGCTGACAGCCGGCTCAGGTATGCCAACCTGAAGAAAGCCATCCTGCAGCGTGTCGGCTGCTCCCCGGAACAACATCGCCAGCACTTCCAGACACTGATGTTGGAGGTGGTCAGCCAGCTGTTTGCATTCGGCCAGCAACTCTGGGATGCCTGCCAGCAGTGGCTGAGGGTGGAAGACCACAACGCCAATGGGATCATCAATCTGGTGGCACTGGAACAGTTCACCTCTTGACTTCCAGAAGGAACGGCAGAATGGGTCCAGTGTCATCACCCGGCGTCGCTAGAATGAGCCATCAAGTTGGCAGAGGACCATCTGGAGGCAGTTCCGATGGCAGGCAGATGAGGCACCTCTCCTCATTTTCTTTCTCTCTCTTCTTTTCCCCCTCTCTCCCGCTTTCTCTTTCCCACCCTGTTCCCCAGCACCTCGGCGGCGGCCAGCTCCTCCCCAGCCAGGCCGTTGCACCCACGGTGTCCTCCCATCTCCCTCTTCCATGTCTGTGTCTTCTCCTCAGGTGAGTGATGCTCATAAAGCCAGTGCAGAGGTAAAGCTTGGGCCGGTGTGCTGGCGTGGCGGGGAGTCGGAGCATATCCCAAGTCAGGGCTCCGGAACGGAGGTGGGAGCTGTGATCCGCATCCACGACGCACCAGAGACCGCCCCCAATTGGGCTGGAATGTATCACATACCGGTAAGTGTTCAAGGGGATACATATCACACGTTGGTGGATTCCAGTTGTAATCAGACCTCAATCTACCAAAGCCTGGTGCAAGATGAGGCATTGGGGAGAGCACAAGCGGTGAAGGTGTTGTGTGTGCACAGGGATGTTCACAACTATCCTCTAGTGTCTGTCCATATTCTATTTCGGGGCCAAAAGCATTAAGGCTTTAAAAACATTAAGTTAAGGCAGCAGTTAATCCTTGTCTCACCCACTTGCTGATTTTGGGGACTGAATAGCCAGGGTTTCAAACTTTATTGGAATACGTAGTAGGGAGTGGGTCCTGCCATAAAACATCATGGGGAGATCCCGGTTTGGCATTGACTGGAGAAGCGGAACGGAGGTGGGAGCTGTGATCCGCATCCACGATGCACCAGAGGCCGCCCCCAATTGGGCTGGAATGTATCGCATACCGGTAAGTGTTCAAGGGGATACATATCACACGTTGGTGGATTCCAGTTGTAATCAGACCTCAATCTACCAAAGCCTGGTGCAAGATGAGGCATTGGGGAGAGCACAAGCGGTGAAGGTGTTGTGTGTGCACAGGGATGTTCACAACTATCCTCTAGTGTCTGTCCATATTCTATTTTGGGGCCAAAAGCATTAAGGCTTTAAAAACATTAAGTTAAGGCAGCAGTTAATCCTTGTCTCACCCACTTGCTGATTTTGGGGACTGAATAGCCAGGGTTTCAAACTTTATTGGAATACGTAGTAGGGAGTGGGTCCTGCCATAAAACATCATGGGGAGATCCCGGTTCGGCATTGACTGGAGAAGCTGTCACAGAGCCATCCACGTCATCACCGTGTCAGGACGATGCGAGGAGTGAGGAGCAGTCCTCCCCTCCTCCTGCTCTCGGGGATTCCCTTGAGGATTTCCCTTTAGAGCAGTCACAAGATGAGACTCTGCGGCATGCATTTGACCAAGTGAGAGTAATCAATGGTCAAACTCTCCAGCCGGTGGGCAGCACGGTGGTGTAGTGGTTAGCATGGTCACCTCACAGCAAGAAGGTTCTGGGTTCAAACATGTAAACTCCACACAGAAAGGCGAGGGCCTTTCTGTGTGGAGTTTACATGTTCTCCCTGTGTCTGCATGGGTTTCCTACGAGTCCGCCGGTTTCCCCCACAGTCCAAAGACATGCAGTTAGGTTGACGTGGGGTGGCCTTGGGCTGAAGTGCCCTTGAGCAAGGTACCTAACTCCTGACTGCTCCCCGGGCGCTGTGTGTGGCTGCCCACTGCTCTGTGTGTGTGTGTGTGTGTGTGTGTGTGTGTGTGTGTGTTCACTGCTTCAGATTGGTTAAATGCAGAGCATGAATTTCAGTGTGCTTGAAGTGTGCATGTGACAAATAAAGGTTTCTTCTTCAGCCAAATGCGGCATCTGTCTTCCCATACTTTCACAATTATTAAAGATAGACTGTATCGAGTGATGAAGGACACTCAAACCAGTGGACAAATAACCTAGTTGTTAATCCCTAAGAGCTGTAGGGAACTCGTATTCCATGCGGCTCACTTTAATCCCATGGCCGGACACTTAGGGTAGGATAAAACACTAGCCTGAATAATGGCCTGGTTCTACTGGCCAGGGATTCACGGGGACGTTCGTTGGTGGTGTGCGGCATGCCGCAAATGCCAACTAGTAAATCCTGCGGCCACTCCAAAAGCGACGTTGCGCCCTCTCCCTCTAATTGAGATCCCCTTCAAAAGAGTTGGTATGGATCTTGTCGGGCCATTAGATCGGTCAGCATGAGGATATCGCTTTATTTTAGTTCTGGTGGACTATGCAACGTGATATCCGGAAGCGGTGCCTCTCCACAATATCTCAGCGCGCAGTATTGTGGAAGGGCTCTTCCATATTATCTCCCAGGTTGGGATTCCAAAAGAAATCCTGACAGACCAAAGCACTTCATTGATGTCACACACACTGCACGAGCTGTATGGGTTGTTGGGAATTAAATCTATCTGCACCAGCATTTATCACCCAAAAATGGATGGTTTGTGAGAGAGGTTCAATCAAACACTTAAAAATCTAATTTGGAAGTTTGTAAGTGAAGACACACGTAATTGGGACAGATGGCTCGAGCCCCTGTTATTTGCAGTATGAGAGGTCCTGCAAGCCTCCACAGGATTTTCCCTGTTTTAATTATTATATGGGCGAAAACCACGTGGCATCTTGGATGTGCTGCGGGAATATTGGAAGGAGGGACCTTCACTTAGTAAAAACAAAACTTCTTGAGCTGCACATAAAGCTCCACACACTCGCGCACTTAACCCAGGAGAATTTGCAGCAGGCACAAGAACATCAAGCCCGGCTGTATGACAGGGGCACGTGCCTTAGAGAGTTCACTCCGAGAGACAAAGTACTTGTATCATTGCCCACGTCGACTTCCATATTAGTTGCCAAGTGGCAAGGGCCCTTCGAGGTCACACGGCGAGTCGGGGATGTTGACTATGAGGTAAGGCGAATGGATGGGGCAGGCCTCTACAAATATACCACTTCAACCTATTAAAGCATTGGAATGAGGGGGTACCTGTGGCATTGGTATTGGTAGTTCCAGAAAAGTCGGAGCTGGGGCCAGAGGTAAAAACAATCAAAACCACAACCCAAACTGCTCCAGTCTCTTGTGGAGACCACCTCTCACTGGCCCAACTCACAGAGGTAGCCAAGTTGCAGGAAGAATTTTCTGATGTGTTCTTGCCCCTTCCCAGCTGCACCCACCTCATAGAACACCACATCAAAATACTCCCAGGGGTGGTGGTGTGTAGCCGCCCATACCGCTTACCCGAACACAAAAAAAGGTGGTTCGGGATGAACTCAAGGCCATGCTCGATATGGGCATAATTGAGGAGTCACACAGTGACTGGAGCCGCCCGGTGGTCCTGGTACCCAAGTCCGGTTCTGTGTGGACTATAGAAAAGTCAACGCGGTGTCTAAATTTGGCACGTACCCAATGCCTCGCATTGATGAGTTGCTCAATCGGTTAGGTGCGGCTCGCTTTTATTCGACACTGGATTTGACAAAGGGATATTGGCAGATCCCTTTGACTCCTCTATTCCGAGAGAAAACGGCTTTTTGCATACCGTTTGGATTACACAAGTTTGTCACACTTCCTTTTGGGTTATTTGGGGCTCCCGCTTTGTCCCGCATGGGAGCTCATGGATAAGATCCTCCGCCCCCATGCCACCTATGTGGCAGCCTATTTGGATGATGATATCATATACAGCAGTGACTGGCCGCGGCACATAGAACACCTTAGGGCCATCCTAGAGTCGCTGAGGTGGGTGGATCTCACAGCCAACCTGAAAAAGTGTGCAACTGGGCGGGTGGAAGTACGGTATCTGGGTTTCCACTTGGGTTATGGGCAGGTGTGTCCCCAAATTGACAAGACAACAGCGATTGCGCCCTGCCCAAGCCCTTAGACCAAAAAGGTTGTAAGACAGTTCCTGGGGCTGGCTGGCTACTATCGTAGGTTCATACCTAATTATTCAGACGTCACCAGCCCACTGACTGATCTCACTAAAACGGGAGCACCAGATCCGCTCCAGTGGACGGAGCAGTGCCAACAGGCTTTCACCAGGGTAAAGGCTACACTATGTGGGGGCCACTCTTACACTCCCCTGACTTCTCTCTCCCCTTTATTTTGCAGACGAACGCATCAGACAGAGGGCTGGGGGCCATTTTGTCCCAGGAGGTGGAGGGCGAGGAACACCCCATGCTGTACATCAGCCGCAAGCTCTCGATGCACGAGAGTAAGTACAGCAACATTGAGAAAGAGTGCTTGGCCATCAAGTGGGCGGTCCTCACTCTCCGGTACTACCTGCTGGGGCACCCTTTCACCCTCTTTTCGGACCACCTGCCCTTCCAGTGGCTCCACCACATGAAAGATGCCAATGCACGGATCACCCATTGGTATCTAGCCCTCCAGCCATTTAAATTTGAGGTGGTCCACAGGCCGGGGGCACAGATGGTAGTGGCGGACTTCCTGTTGCAGCGGGGGAGTCCACTGCAGGCTGGATGGCTCCCATTGCCTAGCGTCAGTTTGTGAATGGAGGGCGGGGCCAAGGAAGGTGAGTGGCAAAGTCAATGCACCTGTGGCTAATTGATGTTGTGTGTCTGTGTTGCAGTGACAGAGGATAGAAAAGGAGGGAGAGAGCAGAGAGAAAGGAGCTCTCCTGACCAGGGCCCTGTACTACGAACGGAGGTTAACCTACCCAGAAGTAACCCAGGGTTCCCCCGCTAAACCGGGGTTGACAAAACCTGGTTATCTTGTTTGGGGTTAAACGGTACTACGACACCAGTTATGAAGTTGATTTGTTGAACCTGGTTTAACCTAATCAGGGTTAATGCGCGTTCACGTTAAAGGGGAGGTTATCAGCGCAAATCACCACTGTTCACAATGGCACGGTCGCCGTACTTCACGGAGGAAGAATGCGCTGTCATAATGCAAAGCTATGAGGAGTTCAAAGCAACATTAAGAGCAAAATCTAACACAGCGGCTGCCAATAAGGAGCGGCAAGCATGTTGGCAACGAATTGCCGATCGGGTAAATGTGTAAGTACATTCTCCCTTCTACATGTTCCAGAACAGAAGTATAGGATGAGAGAAAGCTTCATGATCAATCACAAGTCACAGAAAATGGTCCTTCGACGTGGACCCAGTCATATATAGCTTGTTTAATGTCCGAAAAATCCTGAATAAAATTTGGTATGGTAAATTCATGGAGTAGCCTACTTAAGCTGATATGTGCACAGAGTCACATGAATTAGGATGACTGACTGTTCAGTCCCTTTGACTAAAGTTGGTGTATGTCCTGTGAACATTTCAGAGGCAACAGCAGTGCCAAACGCACCTGGCAACAGGTGAAAATGAAATATAAAAACATCATTCATAATGGTGTGTGTGTGCGCGTGCAAGCAAGCATTCATTTGCCTTTTATTTATTCAAGTTTTATCTGTTTGCCTAATAGTTCAAATTGTTTTGTATATAGTTTATAATGTTGTTGTTTGATATTAATGATAATATTGTGGGAAAACTACTTTGCACGGACGTTCATTTAATTTATTCTATCGTCATTTTGTTTGTTCTATTTTTGTGTATTTTATTTATTTATCTGTTTGTCTAGTTGTATCTATTTTTCTAATAATATATTTTTTGCATTAATAGTTTGTTTTTTTCCTATTAAAATAATCTTGTGTTCTTGTTATAACTTTATCTATTTATCTGACTGTTTAGTTGTATCTATTTTTGTTACAATTTCAATATTTTTAATATAGAAAGTTTGTTTTTTTCTATTAAAATGTTCTTGTGTGATAACTAGTTCTTGTGTTATATTTATTGTAGTTGTATCTATTTTGTATCTCAGACTTAAATATTTTTGTAAAACAAGTGTTTTTTATAAAATATTCTTGCGTTCTTGATAACTATGTTCTTGAGTGGGTTCTTTTTTTTTACAGAAAAGCCGTTCTGCATGGACATTCATTGAAGCCCTCATTGTTTTTAATGGTTATTTATGAGCGTTTAGGGGTTACAATAATGTAAGTCTAGGTTGCTTTATATAAAAGGTATGTCCAGAAATATTGATGTCACTGTCTAAGCAGAGGGATCTGGCTTCTTTAGACGCTGTCTTCTTAAAACTGAATAAATATTTAAAAAGAGCCAAATGAGCCAGTCTTTTGAACGGCTCTTTTCAAAGAACAGATCACAAAGATGCGGATCCCATCAAAGAGCCATAAATCCCATCTCTAATCTGCGCTCCGATATCGCACGGGTCATCCAGGTACGCTGGCATTGTCTCTAGAGGAAATGTCGGTGGAGAGGTGGTGTTTAAAAAGGGTGTGGTTAATCGGAAACCTCGGGTTAACCAAGAACATAACCTGAGACGAGCAGGTTTGAGATGCAGCATAAATTGCCATGGCAGCATACCTCGGTTTGAACATAGCCAACTTTCGTAGTATGGGTTAATCGGGAAGTTACGCTGCACGTGATCAAGTTACTCTCGAAGTTACCCTGGTAAGCCAGAAAACCCGCTTCATAGTACAGGTCCCAGAACACGTGTGTGTGTGTGTGTGTGTTGCATGTGTGACTGTGAGAGTGTGAGTGCGTAAAGCTGAAAAGCTACGAAAACAAATAAAATAAAGTGTGCGTGCGTGTGTGTGTGCGAACATCAACTCCTGCCTGCCGTGCTTCTGTACTCCACCCACATCAAGGAACTGTTACAGTCACTTACCCTCTGTTGCGTAAAAGCAATATCACACTTGCAATGGTGTGGTTATAACTGTATGACAGTGTGGATATGATTAGCTATTGCCAGGGGCGCCGCCAGAAATTTTGGGCCCCATGAAAGATTAGAAGTTTGGGCCCCCCAACTTTGCCCACCCTCATCACAATTGCAAGGAAACATCTTATTATAAATTTATTTCAAAGTGACACGGAGTGACATTTCAATTTGATCAATTACATACATATTTCTTCATATGTTGTAACCTCTATCCCTCTTTTATGTGTGCTGCGCTTTCTCCAGCTCCTCAATTTGAAACCAATGGTTTAGAACGTGTGAACATTCCACACACGTAACCATGTCAAACACTTGACTGGTATCCGTTATTAGCAACACTTTAATCTAGCAAACTGTATATAGCGCTCGCTCATTAAAAACTTCTATCCTAAAGCATTTATGGGTTGTATTGCTGCTTACCTCCTTCTCCAAAGGGGGGTTCAGTGGTTTGGTAGGGGGGAGGTGCCCCTGAGGCTGAATCTGTGCATATTTAGGGCACCCCATTAGTTATGAAACTGGTTATTAGCACTAGTTATTAGCACCAGCATAATGTAATATTTCATCTTGTTTATCACACAAGTCAGTTCAGTTATTAAAATGGAAAAAATGTCACTGTACAAACTGTAAAAGTGTTCTCCTGATAGGCTAATCCAACCACGTTCATACTGTTCATTTACCATTCGCTAATATTTTGAACACACATGTGAGCAATAGCTACCTTTCTTTGGGAAAAACTGAGTGACCAGTTGCCTGCCTCTCCGGTCCCTCTCAGCTTTCAGCTGCCTTTCTTTACGTTTTTGACAGCCACTCTTCATATTTAGCGATCATAGACTGTACGCACTCCACTGCTGGCTGGCTGGCTGCATTGCACTGATCAGCACACAGATTTAACGCATCGCGCTTCTACCAGAACTGGACCGTACCATTTTGCAAAAGGGGGAGGGTTAAATGACAATATGTTGAAGAACTCAAGAAATAGACAACCTTGTTCAATTAGCTCATTTTACCAGATGGAATATTGCATTGTTGTTATTTCAAAAGTCTTATTAAAATCATTAAAAGCATATTATCAGCCCCTTAAAGGGCCCCATGGTAGTGCTGGGCCCCTAGAATTGTTCTAACCTTTCCCCCCCTGGCGGCGCCCATGAGCCTAGGACTGGAGAACCCTTACATTCAAAGTGTTTATTGTCATATGCATAGTAAGGACTTGTCCACTTGCACAATGAAATTCTTAGTTTGCTGTCCACCATGAATGCCAATTACAAATAAATAAATAAATAAATAAATAGGCGGAAGAAGTAATACAAAGTAAAGGCAATATAGTGCAAAAAGAAAAGCAAAAGCAACAAAAACACCAGTATAGTACAAAATAAAGGTAAATGTAGTGCAAAATAGGTAGCGTAATACAAAAATAAGGCAATGATCAGGAAAAGCCGGCATTCAAGAGTGGCGCAAGCAAACACATCTGCCTCGAGGGGCACCATGATTCCATGATTCAGCACTATATCCAAACATTCTTGCAATGATTAAGTATTTAATTTGACATAACAGGACAAATTATGTTCTATTATTTATTTATTGCTTTACATAATATTATACTTAGGCACAATACAGGGAAAAAAGAAATACAGTACCTGCGAAGAATGGTTAAGGGCTTCTTAAAATTCTTATTATTTCAGAATATCTGTAGTCCTTTGCCTGATGGAGAAAAATGGTGTGTATGTGTGTGTCCACAGTAGCATCCTTATCTGTGTTATGGAATAAATGTTTTCAGAGAGACTTTTTGTCGTGAGAAACCAGAGAGTGAGTGAAGGTGGTATTTTTTGGGCATGCAGAGAGAGCACATCTGGGGCAGAGAGAGTGTCTCGGACAGCACTGATGTACATACATGAAGCTTCTTTTATAAAATCATCTCTCTCCTTAAAGGCCCGGTCCCACTGGCCGATGGACACAAAACGTATGCAAAAAGGACACAGCGGACGAGCAAAATTTCGGGGGTGGCTCTATCCGTTTTCATCCGCTCCAGAAATGGACAAAATTTGCAAAAACAGAACGGAAAAGAACGGACGTGGGTAGTATATAGCGGGGATGTTAAACGCATGTTCATAGGAAGCCTAGCGGATGAAAGCGGATGGAAGTGGATGACAGCTCCGAAGGGGTTACCGGTGATAACTGAGAAGCGGACGCATAGCAGAAAGAGCGGATGCATAGCGGGTGAAGGGGCTGCATCACATACGCCTAACGGAAACAAAGGGGATGTTGCGCGGATGTATATCGGATGCAGACCGTTCACTGCGCTAGGTGTCCTTCTACATACTCTAGACATACTCCAGACATCCTAAATATACGAGATACATCCCAGATATAAACGCTTTGTCCGTTTTGAATACTTTATATACGAGATGCATACGCTTACATCCTTTCTATTTCCGTGCTACTAACGATGAATAGACGTTTCATGTACCTTATCTTTCCTCCCTCTTTCCGTTTTCAGCTGCAGCGGATGTGAGTTGCGAGGATGCCCAGAGGATGCAGAGAGGATACAGCAGACGTTTAACGGATGATGACGGACATAGAACGTTTGTTGCTCATATATGTCGTGGATTTACATCGTACACGGCGGAAAGTTCATCCGTTCTAAAAGTTTTGTGCAGCTCAAAACTTTTTGCGCGGATGAAATCACAGTGGACGGATGCTCGATGGATAGAGCGTATGAAGCACGTATGCAATGAGTACACAACGGATGCGTAGCGTTTTCCAACGGATGGCAAAGATTTTTTTACGTTTTACATCCTCTTTGCATCCATAAGTGCAGTGGGACCGGGCCTTAAGTCTTGGTGCCTTCTTGCAATTCTTTATTGAAGGGGAAACAGAAAATTTACTTCATAATCTAAAAACTGACATCACAAATGAATTTGGCTGAGATCCAGTGAGTGTTTTTCAATGGGAAATAACAAAGCGTGCATCACGGAGGAAAGCCATCATCATCTTATTTTCTACTGTGGAACAGTTAATGTCTCAGGCCATATCAAAATAACCTGCAAAGTGTGGAGTAAAGTGAAGGCTAAATAAAGTTTGCAAGCAAGTTTTTGTGGGTGGCTCCTGCATGCAAAGGGAATAAATCTTCAGCTTAAGTGGAACGCTTCCTGGTGAAGCTTCTGTGTGGATCTGGATTCTGATCAAAGATCAGATCAGCTGTGTTGAATGTGGATGTTTGTTTCCTGAAGTGTTGAGTTTGCAAGTGACAGTGCCAAGGCATACACTGGATTGTATATGCAAATGACCAAGTTGTGTACTGCTCTGTAGGAACATGCTGTATCAAGATTCGGATGCACCATCTTGCCAAATGCTTCGATGAGAAGATGACTGGACCCACACTCCACAAGCAGTTAACAAAACTCATCTTGCACTGGCATGAATGATTTCATTTTCCAATGCATACATCATTCATAATTCTGATCAAATTTGCATTTGTTTGTCATATTGTTTGCCAAGTTGTATTTCTCATTGCATTTGTTTACCACATTAAAGGCTACCCCATTTGCTAAACACTGTGTTCTTAAGAAAAAAAAACTCTAAATTGAATCATTTGTGTCTAAAATGACAGTGAATTATGTGACCAATAAATACTGTTAAGGCATGAGAATGAAGTGGAAATGGCAAATAACATGAGAAAATAATCCTGTTTCAACAACTGTCCTAAATAGAAAGGAAGTATTTTATAGCCTTTGTGTTGGTATAAATACAAATGAATGAATGAATGAGTAGAAAGGAAGAAGAAATATATGAAAGAGAAAGATATACTGTATAAGAGAAAACCTGAAATAATCTCAGTTGAGGGGCGGCACGGTGGTGTAGTGGTTAGCACTGTTGCCTCACAGCAAGAAGGTCCGGGTTCGAGCCTCGTGGCCGGCGAGGGCCTTTCTATGCGGAGTTTGCATGTTCTCCCCGTGTCCACGTGGGTTTCCTCTGGGTGCTCCGGTTTCCCCCACAGTCTAAAGACATGCAGGTTAGGTTAACTGGTGACTCTAAATTGACCGTAGGTGTGAATGTGAGTGTGAATGGTTGTCTGTGTCTATGTGTCAGCCCTGTGATGACCTGGCGACTTGTCCAGGGTGTACCCCGCCTTTCGCCCATAGTCAGCTGGGATAGGCTCCAGCTTGCCTGCAACCCTGTAGAAGGATAAAGCGGCTAGAGATAATGAGATGAGATGAGATGAGAACAGTGAAGGGGAGCGCTATAAAGATATGTAAGGAATGTGGGTAAAGTGGAGAAAATGAGAGGAGGTAATAAAAGGAAAAAAGTCAGGAAATACTTTTCTTGGGGCAAGTTTGATCGGATACAATGATTTAACACATAAGCCAAATACACGCGATGTGAGTGGTAAGATGGCAGCCAGATGGCTTCACTCTGACGAGTCGATGAGCTCTCCAAATTTTACATAGAGCTCAGTGAGCCAAGCGCACCATCTTTTTCTGAGATGAAGTCAGAAACCCTAGTCGCCCCCTAGAGGTGGAAAAGCAAACTGTTATGGAAAAACACACAGAGTGAAAGCTCAACTTTGTCCAGAGAAGCTTCAGAAACATCATCTGTCATCATGAATTATGTGGACGATGTATTGATCAGTGGCGGCTGATAGTCTTTCAAACAGGGGAGGCTGGTCGGTTACGATATTTCCAGATTTTAAAAGAAAAAACACATCAATTTTGCCCATACTCTTGCCTCTGATCTGGCTGATTGTTGGCAGGGTCACAAACTGTGAAATAACAGGTTCTTTTGGCCCATTAGCCTACTGTCCAATATACATGATGGTGATGTTGGGGGGGTGTATTTTAACATTTTATATTTTAAAATTGTGGCATGTGGCACGTTGTTTAAAAATTAATCGTTATTGAAAGCAGCTCTTTGTCAGGAACCTCAGCAGTAACAGCAGAGTGTTCTGGAATAGGCACAAGCACTGACCTTGGGGAGCCAAACATAGAGCTGGGTACATTTCATTCAATGACACTTTCCCTATATTTTACTTATTTTGACTGAGAAATGTTTTATTGACACTTTTGATAACCCTTCACTTTTAATCCAGGTCTGTAGTATGAAATGTTCTCGGCTGTGTTTTTGTTTAAAAATGTTTTCCAAATTGTAGCTGTGTTTAATTCATATCCAGAAAAATATATATTCCAATATAATATACTCAGCATAAACATTTTAAATAGATTCTATATTTTTGGTCCATCCATGACATATTACTAAAGTAGCCTATTTACTGTTGTTGATGTGGGTCACTTGCTGTTAGCCAATTCACTTTCTCGTACCAGGAGAGCTGAAAGGAACGAGTATTATTCCCTACCTTTTTCACCAAGTCAATTTGAGGCGTTGGTCTACCCTGCTCTTTAATTTTAATTTTTTCCTCGAAAGGAAGACTGGCAAATGGCTTCGCCAAAATTAAATCAGCAATGCTTGGCCTCCGTGCGCAGCTTTCTTGCTAGCTGACTAGCCCCCTCAAGTTCAAGTTCAGTCACTCAAATAAACGAAATTTCTGGAACTAAGATAGCAAACTTGACAACACTATATTTACACTTTATTTACAATGAAAATATATACAAACTAAAAAAGCTGGTAGAAACCGTATGTAATTAATGAAATCGAAATGTAAGCTGATCTCTTACAATACACCACAGCACTTGCAAATCCGCATGGGACTGAACTGAAATTCACCGCTGCCTGTCTATATTTGAAATGAGCTGTCAATCAAAGAAAATATCCGGCCGCTTTCACCAATCATCAGTCTCCTCACGGAAAGCTTTGCCATGTCCTTCCCACTGTGAGGCTGGGAGTCCGTGGGCAGGCGTTTTCGCAGTATTTGTCCAATAATCGTCTTGCATTTTGATATTGAAAAGCGCATAGCTCCCAAATGCCATTGAAGTCCACTGAGGCTGGGCTGCATCGCGTTGTCACGAGGGGGAAAAACTCACGCACACATTAGGTGAACTGAGGAAAGTTATAACGGAATGATTTCGCACTGTAGTTGGGTTGAGCACATATATTTCTATGATTCTGGATCTGAAATAGCAATGTTATAAGGTCGGCTATAACATAAGCCTAGCACAATTCATCCTACACTATGTTCATCATTTTTAGAGGAGGCTGAGCCTCCCTCGTTGTCTTAGAGCAATCGCCCGTGGTATTGATTGTGCCTGAAACAGAAGAACAACATGAGAAGGACGTACTGATGACCTTGGACTTCTTGGCAAGAAAGGACTCCAAAGAAAAATAGCAGCTGAGCAGTGAACAGATGGAAACATTCAAAAACCTCAAACAAGCTTTGTGCCAAGCACCCACTCTCAGAATCCTCAACACTAATAAATCATTCATCCTGAATGTTCATGAACATGATAAGTATATGACAGCAGTCCTGACCCAGGAACATGGAGGAACGAACAGACCAGTCTCATATTACTCAGCAAGACTGGATGAAGTGTCACAAGGATGGGGGCCATGTCTGAGTGCGAGTCAAGCCACATGTCTAGCCATGGGGTCTGTTTTGACCATCATGATGGATCAAAGATTTACACTGAAATGCCCACATGCTGTATACACAATGATCACCATAAGTTACGTGTCACAAGTTACTGCAGCATGATGGACACAATGGACAGCCATTCTGGAGCTGCCCAATGTCATAATTGAAAAAGCATCCCCTGTTAACCCAGGAACACTCACACCAGAGCTACAAGTCGATGAAGACCACAACTGTGTTGAAATTGTTCAGATGATGGAAGAACAAAGATAACTCAAGGAAGAGCCTCTGCACAATTCAGAACTGGTGTTATTTCCAAATGGGTCCTCACAAGTGGTAAGCAATCAGAGAGTGGCAGGTTGGGCAGTGACATTGACATATGAAGTATTGGTGTCAGGGGCCCTGCCAACAAACACATCAGCACAACAAGCAGAACTGAAAGCACTCATTGGAGCACGGGCGCAGATAGAGGGTGGGACGGGTGGGATTCGTCCCACCCAGATTTAAATTCACTTCGTTCGGTCCCCCCACTTATAGGGAGGAAAAAACGTCTATGCTGTCTTTCTTTGCATAAGGCAAACCTCACGGAAAAATCAAAAGACTAATTACCATTCGGTTTATTGAGGTGCACAGCAGTACATACATAGTTGCAACAACTCACATAAAACAAAACAAAGACTGATATTCGGTTGGTTGAGCTGCGCAGACTGCACAGGTTGCGAGCTCGAGCTTGGTTGCTATGGTTACCCACAACAAGTTTGACAGGCATATTGGGGACAGCTCCTAGTTCAGGACCCCAACACGGCATGATGAAGGGTGCCAAACCGAAAAGGCAGAAAACAATTGCATCGTTTTTTAAAAAAACAACGACTGTAAGTAAACTGTGCCTTACTTTATCATATCACCTTGCAATTTTTTGATAGTCTGTTCAAAGTAATGTCGTAGTGAAAGTAAAATCATACGGAGTAGAGATGCCTTTCTGGTAGCCTCCTTCTTTCGGTGGTAGCCTGTAGATACAGTGCTCAGAAGGCAGTTTTAATGTTTAATCTGGCGTTCCCTGCCATAATTTCAGCGAGCATATTGTTTCATAAGGAAACTTTGCGAAGAGTTGTTGACTGACTGCCGCTCACGCAACACACAGGCATAGTTAGAAAGTCAACACATGTTGACAACACATGTTGGGGGTGGGGGTGGGGGTGGGGTTGGTTTGCTGGCAGCTTTGTCCCCCCCAGTTCAAAAAACGTATCTGCGCCCCTGCATTGGAGCCTGTAATTTATCCAATGGGCGCACCGCAAACATCTACACAGACTCCAGATATGCTTTTGGAGTGGCACATGATTTCAGACAATTATGGAAAAACAGAGGTTTCTTGACTGCTGCTGGAACTCCAGTAAAGAACGGACAGTTGGTCCAAGAACTATTAGCTGCATTGCAGCTGTCTAAAGAAGTGTCCATCATCAAAGTCAAAGCACATATGAGGCAAAAGGAAATGCGCTAGCTGACGGGGCTGCAAAATTAGCCACCAAGAAAGAGGCTAATAAAGCGGCAGACAATCAAACTGATACAGCAAATCTGAAGATTCTACAAGCATGTACTCTAAATGATATCAAAGAGCTACAAGACAGTTGTGGCTGAGAGAAAAAAATGGACCTGGATGGAAAATCGGGCAAAGAGACATAACAGTGGATTGTGGAAACATGGAGACAAAAGTTGTTGCTCCTCCAAAACTATTACCATATCTGGCCACACAGATACAGTCCTTGAGTCATGTGGGAGTAGAGAAAATGGTCTCCAAATTCAGAATGGTATGGTGGAATCCAGCGTTCAGAAAAGAAGCCAAAAATGTGGGTGGATGATGTGTTATCTGTCTAAAAAACAACCTGGGGTAAAATGAAAGCACATATGATAAGAAATCCAGCCCCTCCAGGCCCATTCCAACATTTACAGGTAGACTACATAAACACTGCCAAAGTCACATGGATACTCTGAAGTTCTAGTTGTGGTGGACAAGTTTTCCAGGTGGGTGGAAGCATTCCCCACAAGGCAGGCTACAGCCACTCATACTGCAAAAGTGTTGATCAAAGACATCATCCCTCATTGGGGCCTCCCCAAGACCATGGACTCTGACTAAGGAACCCATTTCATGGGGACAGTCTGTAAAGAGGTGAGTCAGATGCTAGGCATGGAATGGAAGCTCCACTGCCCACATCATCCCCAATCATCAGGAATGGTGGAGAGAATGAATCAAACTATCAAAGAGAGACTGTCCAAAATGCAGAGGCACTCCCTATATTGCTATGCAGTATAAGAGCCACCCACAACAAAGACACTGGACTCAGCCCCTATGAAATCATTATGGGCCAACCCATGTCTTTACTGGGAACAATTGATTTGTGTACTGCCAATGTCCATTTGACTAGTGATGCACTGAAAAAGTACTGTTCCCAACTTACAGACTCAATTCAGACAGCAAGAAAGCAAGTGACAGACATTTGGACCTTGCCTGGACCCAGAGGACACAGCTTGATACTGGGACAGTGGGTTCTGATCTCCAAACCACAACACTTACAAACACAACTAGAGCCAAAGTTTCAAGGACCCTATTAGATTATCCTCGTCACTGAAGCAGCAGTGAAAGTGAAAGGAAAACCACGGTGGATTCACAACACATATGAAGCTGGTGGACAATCCAGATGACAACAGAAAGAAGTAACACGATGACAAGTCTTTGGGTAAAGTGCTAGTAACCTCTCCCCAATTAACCTATGCATGATTGTTCTACATGGCATGAAGTCGTAAACAAGCCAGAAAAAAGAAGATTCAAGATCTTCAAGAGCATTTAACAATTCAGTGACACTGTTATAATCAACATTTAATCAACATTTAATCAACATATAACCTTAGAATTGTTTCTGGTTTGAGTTTTATTCTCTAGTTAATAGTTGTCAACTGTGAACCTTTCCAGTTTGAACAGATTCGAGAGACAGAGCGTACAAACATTACTGAGAGAGGTGAGTGCTTTGGAAGAATCGGTAACAGTAAGATGAAGTACACGTTCAGTCCATCATATAATAATGCTCATAATTATTCTGTTGTTCCTCACGTGTTATAACCAAAGCCGCTCTGAGGTGCATGATGAACACACTGAAATGCATTCACAAGAGATCTGCAGGGGCTCCTTAGTGAGTCCATCTTAGTTAACTGTATATTTAGTTCAAGCACTGTTGGAAAAACCATACTGATTGTGGTGGTATTGTCTCCCTTTGTTAATTATGTTGCTTCTGCAAATGGTCCAAGAATTAAACACAGCTCTCCTAAAGGCCCATTCTCTTGTTGTAAGGACAATGGTCTTAAAGCATACGGAGTACATCTCTGTCAAGACAGGGTGATCCAACTCAACTGCCATGAACCAGGGATGGGTGTTACCACTGATTTACTTTTCGATCAGATGCCAAGTAATGCTTGGCTAAGTGAAGGCTAGCATCCTAATGCAGATACTTTAAAAAAGTCTTTTGTATACAGAAAAGGAGGAAATCTTTGTGATTTTTAGAGTGCAATTTGGTAAATTCAGACATCAAAGTCATATTTGAAAGTTTTGGCACTAGACTTCTCTATTTTGTTTTAATTTTTAATAACAGCAAGTTAAAACACAGGCTACATCAGGTTCAAGAATGTATAGCAAGTGTTTTTATTAGTGTTATTTACTTCCATTTCCAAGAGTTATTCTTAGCATAAACAGGTTGAACAATAAATGTTCATTTATCTTTGTAATCTTTTCAGGAGTTATTCTTCACATAAACTGAAAAATTGAATAATCAGCTACCCTGAAGTGAAATTAACAATACCTTACTGACTTTTGACATACAGTGGTGCTTGAAAGTTTGTGAACCCTTTAGAATTTTCTATATTTCTGCAAAAATATGACTTAAAACATCATCAGATTTTCACACAAGTCCTAAAAGTAGATAAAGAGAACCCATTTAAACAAATGAGACAAAAATATTATACTTAGTCATTTATTTATTGAGGAAAATGATCCAATATTACATATCTGTGAGTGGCAAAAGTATGTGAACCTTTGCTTTCAGTATCTGGTGTGACCCCCTTGTGCAGCAATAACTGCAACTAAACGTTTCCGGTAACTGTTGATCAGTCCTGCACACTGGCTTGGAGGAATTTTAGACCATTCGTCCATACAGAACGGCTTCAACTCTGGGATGTTGGTGGGTTTCCTGACATGAACTGCTCGCTTCAGGTCCTTCCACAACATTTCGATTGGATTAAGGTCAGGATTTTGACTTGGCCATTCCAAAACATTAACTTTATTCTTCTTTAACCATTCTTTGGTAGAACGACTTGTGTGCTTAGGGTCGTTGTCTTGCTGCATGACCCACCTTCTCTTGAGATTCAGTTCATGGACAGGTGTCCTGATATTTTCCTTTAGAATTTGCTGGTATAATTCAGAATTCATTGTTCCATCAATGATGGCAAGCTGTCCTGGCCCAGATGCAGCAAAACAGGCCCAAACCACGATGCTACCACCACCATGTTTCACAGATGGGATAAGGTTCTTATGCTAGAATGCAGTGTTTTCCTTTCACCAAAAATAACACTTCTCATTGAAACCAAAAAGTTCTATTTTGGTCTCATCCGTCCGCAAAACATTTTTCTAATAGCCTTCTGGCTTGTCCATGTGATCTTTAGCAAACTGCAGACAAGCAGCAATGTTCTTTTTGGAGAGCTGTGGCTTTCTCCTTGCAACCCTGCCATGCACACCATGCTGTTCAGTGTTCTCCTGATGGTAGACTCATGAACATTAACATTAGCCAATGTGAGAGAGGTCTTCAGTTGCTTAGAAGTTACCCTGGGGTCCTTTGTGACCTTGCCGACTATTACACACCTTGCTCTTGGAATAATCTTTGTTGGTTGACCACTCCTGGGGAGGGTAACAATGGTCTTGAATTTCCTCCATTTGTACACAATATGTCTGACTGTGGATTGGTGGAGTCCAAACTCTTTAGAAATGGTTTTGTAACCTTTTCCAGCCTGATGAGCATCAGCGACACTTTTTCTGAGGTCCTCAGAAATCTCCTTTGTTCGTGCCATGATACACTTCCACAAACATGTTGTGAAGATCAGACTTTGATAGATCCCTGTTCTTTAAATAAAACAGGGTGCCCACTCACACCTGATTGTCATCCCATTGATTGAAAACATCGACTCTAATTTCACCTTCAAATTAACTGCTAATCCTAGAGGTTCACATACTTTTGCCACTCACAGATATGTAATATTGGATCATTTTCCTCAATAAATAAATGACCAAGTATAATATTTTTGTCTCATTTGTTTAAATAGGTTCTCTTTATCTAGTTTTAGGACTTGTATGAAAATCTGATGATGTTTTAGGTCATATTTATGCAGAAATATAGAAAATTCTAAAGGGTTCACAAACTTTCAAGCACCACTTTATGTTACACTTTGCTTCACTGTAATTTATGAGAGTGAAATTGCTCCAAATAATGTTTTGTTTCCTTTCTGCCATTGTGCAGTTGACCAACTGGCAGAATCTGTTTTTCTGCATGCCTTAAGCCTCACTCACAACCTGCCGTATGGGCTGCTACGGGCGGTCTACGGTAAAAAAAATTGGCAAAACTGTGCTTGAGACTTGCATGTGTTCAGCGCCGTAGAAGGTCGCAGACTGCCCGTGGAAACTTTTGGTCCTGCACATGCAAATTCTACGGGTCTTGCGACAAATCAAGAACCCATACACTATGTACAGGACCCGTACTCCTTTTGTACACCTGAACGAAGTCAGCAGCACGGCTAGTAGGGGCTTTTTGCGGTGACAGTAAGACTCATGAGTGACGCACGGTCATTGTATGAGTGACGTGCCTCAGAAGTACTACACAAGTATTCCACACTTGCTAATTGTGCGGCACGCAAGACAGAAGTACATCTCACTTTCTACCCCATGTGTGGTGTGCACGCAGCGCATGCAACCTACATGTGACCTGCACGCGACACGAGGGGCAAGACTCTGGGTATACAGTATATATTGGGGAGGAACCAAGGAACTGATCGTGTAGCGCATAGCATTGTAGAAAGGAAGAAGACCACCTCAACTGCTGTTTTTATTTGAGTATATGTTTAATTTACCATGTAAACATCAAATAATAAAACATGAGTACAAGGGAATAACGCATTTTATTACACTGTAAAAAATCCCAACTAAGTAGCCCAACAATTTGAGCTCTGAAACACACTTTGACACTGACTCCGAGCTACTGTCCTGCTCCTGCTGAGTGGTGGGACGGGGTGTCGGGATGTCCTTGTCCTTATCACTGAGCATGGCACAATGGCCTGACAGCGATGATGGGATTGCAATGTCCTCACTTCTGGGCGTCAATAGCTGAAGCATACATGAAAATCAGCATCTCATCTCATTACATCTCTAGCCGCTTTATCCTGTTCTGCAGGATCGCAGGCAAGCTGGAGCCTATCCCAGCTGACTACGGGCGAAAGGCGGGGTACACCCTGGACAAGGCGCCAGGTCATCACAGGGCTGACAAGTAGACACAGACAACCATTCACACTCACATTTCACACCTACGGTCAATTTAGAGTCACCAGCTAACCTAACCTGCATGTCTTTGGACTGTGGGGGAAACCAGAGCACCTGGAGGAAACCCACGCAGACACGGGGAGAACATGCAAACTCCACACAGAAAGGCCCTCGTCAGCCACGGGGCTCGAACCCAGACCTTCTTGCTGTGAGGCGACAGCGCTAACCACTACGCCACCGTGCTGCCCCTCATGAATTTTTTCAATGATAAAATTGAAAATATCCGACAAAAAATTCAAACTACTAATTTAAGGCCAGTCAATTTAAGTAACCCTGTAGTTAACAATATAACTATCAGATCAGCAAATAGAATGTTTTACTTCCCTTAGAGAATTTGAACTAATTTCATTAATCTCCACATCAAAATCCACATCAACTTGTGTACTAGATCCCTTACCTACACGATTATTCAAACAGATGCAATAACCTGATTTACATCATTATTAGTTATTCGGTATTTTCCTTTCAACTTAAATATGGGAATTATTGGCAATTATTGAAATGTTGGTGCATCTATAAGATTCATCCTTCAACTGTCCATATACGTTCTGTATATTACTCTGTTTAAAGGATATGGGACATGGATTTTTTTCTGGGCATAATTATGTATAAAGGACATAAGAAATGCCATCTAAATCACTGCAGGGTGTCAAAAATGTGAAAATCATCACATTATTCAAGTTTTTTTATACATCAGCATAAAACAAGGATTCGTTAATGAGCTAGGTGGTCACGTGACCCGTGACGTCACAAAAACTTTCCAAGGAGCCAGCACTTGGGAATCTAATGTAAACAGGTTACCGAAACGGACACCATCGACAGTGACATTCCCGATGTTTCACAGAGATGTGAAGTTAGACCTTATCAATTCCAACCGATAGCTGGAAATTCACATGAACATAGATCTTGTCTTTACTCTGACGGGTCAGATGATTCTGAGAGTGAGAGTTCATTCAGCCCTCATGAAACTGAAAGCAGTCGGCTCGATAACACTTCCTGGTAAGTTAAAAACAATTCTGCTCAAAGGCTAATGATCTGTTGAAAGAAGTATTATTTTTGTATCATACATTGAAAGTTCATCATGGATCTAGCTAAAGTCCGTTGCAAGCTAGTTTTTTTTTTGCTGATATTTTTCGAGATTGATTGAGATACAATGCTTCCAGATTCCGAGATGAAAACATTCAAAATGGCGAAACGAGTCAGAATTATGATAATCAATAATTGATACACCCAAAATTATAATACTAATCCTTACCTCGGCTTTCAGTCGCTTAGCGCAGAGGTCTTCAACAGGGGGGTCGCGAAATCGCACCGGATCACTCATATCAACAAAAATATTCCTTCCCTGTCCCCTGGCCTCCGTGCAGGGATGCAAACAGCGCGCCTTTCGGCGGATGCTGCCTTTTTCACGGCTGAATCGCGCAGATCCGATTTTTAAAAAAATAATAATAGCGATGTTGGTTCATGGAGCATGAGGCATGAAGTGTAAGGATGAGAGAGAGGCGGTTTGGGTCGGGAAGCTGCGCGCATTTGTGCAGCCTGGCGCAGGTGTGCGCAGCTTCCCGATTTGAACTGTTTTTTTTTTCTCATCCTTATGCTTCCTGTTTCATGTATTAATATCACTCAGTACCTGAGTATTAATGTTGAAAGAATCCTCAGTGAAATGGTCCGAATACAGTTTGTGGGAAACAGTAGGTGCAAAGTTTTTTCAACAGGTGTTCTGTAAAGTTGTCCTACCAAGCCTACTGCGCATGCACGAAGCCTACTGCGGATGCACAGGTGAGCCCACACTTTCCTCAGCTTCGGGTCCTTGGGGAATGCAAAAAAACTTACTCCAGGGCATTTCCCATTGGAATTATTGCAACCATAAGCAGCACAATACACCATGATGTCCAATGTATGATGTCCAATGTACTTTAAAGACTATAAAAACAATTTTCTTGTCATCCACTTCTCCATTCATCTACCCGCTTGTGCTGTGCCCAAAAGTTTTTGTGACGTATGATCACGTGACAGCGGCTCTTCCGGTTGCAAAAAATGCATATCGGAAGTCGAGCAGAAATGCCATATAATCATCACGAATATAACGATTTTGCTGAATTTAATAGATGATTTTGTATTTGTTGATGCAATTAATTCATATTTTTAATGGAAAGAAACTGATATAACATGCTTTTATGTTTCATGTCCCATATCCTTTAATGATTTACTAATTTGCTTTTAATTACATTAACATATACATACATATACACACTATATATATATATATATATATATATATATATATATATATATATATATATCATCTCATTATCTCTAGCCGCTTTATCCTTCTACAGGGTCGTAGGCAAGCTGGAGCCTATCCCAGCTGACTACGGGCGAAAGGCAGGGTTCACCCTGGACAAGTCGCCAGGTCATCATAGGTCTGACACAGACACATACAACCATTCACACCTACGGTCAATTTAGAGTCACCAGTTAACCTAACCTGCATGTCTTTGGACTGTGGGGGAAACCGGAGCACCCGGAGGAAACCCACGTGGACACGGGGAGAACATGCAAACTCCACACAGAAAGGCCCTCATCGGCCACGGGGCTCGAACCCAGACCTTCTTGCTGTGAGGCGACAGCGCTAACCACTACACCACCGTGCCGCCCCCCCCACACACGTGTGTGTGTGTGTGTGTGTGTATACAGTTGTGTTCAAAATAATAGCAGTGTGTTTAAAAACGTGAGTAAAGCTCAAAATACTGATAATAGTTTTCATTTCCATGCATTGGGAACAATGCACATTATATTCTACATCAAAACATGAAGAAAAATGTATCAATATTTTAATTACTTTACAGAAAATGAAGAAAAATGAACATTGGGCTGTTCAAAAAAATAGCAGTGTCTGCATTTTTCATTACAAACTCCAAATATTTACTGTATAAACTGAAAAAATCTTAAGGATTTATTATTCCTGTGAATCACTAAACTAATATTTAGTTGTATAACCACAGTTTCTGAGAACTTCTGGCACCTGTGAACAGGTATTCCAGCCCAGGATGATTTGACAACACTCCACAATTCCTCTGCATTTCTTGGTTTTGCCTCAGAAACAGCATTTTTGATGTCACCCCACAAGTTTTCTATCGGATTAAGGTCCTTACAGGACCTTGCAGGCTTACTTACAGGATAAACCAAAATAAAGAGTGCACTCTGGTTAACAGACTAATTTTACCCGGGTCATGTTTTGTTTATGTTTTTATATACATATTGAGTTTGGTATCCTGATGTAGGGGTTTCTACATTGTCAATACAAGCTGAAACTGAGATACTGTTGGTGTTTGTGGCATTGTTTCTTATGTTGTACAACTGAATAGGCTCAATTACATATCTCAGTACATTATTTGGACTCTAAATTGACCGTAGGTGTGAATGTGAGTGTGAATGGTTGTCTGTGTCTATGTGTCAGCCCTGTGATGACCTGGCGACTTGTCCAGGGTGTACCCCGCCTTTCGCCCGTAGTCAGCTGGGATAGGCTCCAGCTTGCCTGCGACCCTGTAGAAGGATAAAGCGGCTTGAGATAATGAGATGAGATGAGTACATTATTTGGGGTTATTAAAACCAGGATTTTCCACTTAGCCTCTCATTAGTAATTAGAGAGTGAGAGTCATAGCTACCTGGAGGGGGGTGGTCTAGGGTTGGTTTGTGAATGGAGGGCGGGGCCAGGGAAGGTGAGTGGCAAAGTCAATGCACCTGTGTCTAATTAATGTGTGTCTGTGTTGCAGTGACTGAGGATAGAAAAGGAGGGACACAGGTGCATTGACTTTGCCACTCACCTTTCTCCCTTCCTTTCTGTCTGTCCCTTTGAGTTACATGTCAGTCCTGAGATAGAGACGCTGACCTTTTCTACTCCTCGGACCTGCCTGATCCATCCTGATGCCCTATGTCTGGCTAGAGTCTCATTATATTGCTCCTGTGGAGGATGGCCCCATACGGGCAGTCGAAAGTTGCACTTGGAAGATGGCTCTGGACACTTATAGTAATGCTTTTATGGTTGAGGACTGCAGTTGTCATGAACAGTTTTGCACTCAAGTTTCCATCAATGAACAGTTTATAATATCAACAAAACAGACTTCATTTTAAAACTTAATGTTATAATCACGCTGTCTTATCACCCAAATGAGGATGGGTTCCCCTTTCGAGTCTAGTCCCTCTTAAGGTTTCTTCCTCATGTTGTCTGAGGGAGTTTTTCTTTGCCACCATCACCACAGGCTTGCTCATTGGGGATATACTAGGGCTAAAATTAGCTCATGCTTAAAGTCACTAAAATTCTGTAAAGCTGCTTTGCGACAGTGTCTATTGTTAAAAGCACTATAAAAATAAACTTGACTTGATGTATGAACAGGTGAATGTGCATTCTCTTTGTCGGGGAGTGGGAAGTATTCTGTCAGAGATGGTTGGGAGACAGATGTAAGTGCAGAAGGTGTGTTTATTAATACAAGTGAAGACAGGCAAACAATGCAGAACAGCAAGAAAAATTGTAAAACAGTGAAACAGGCAATAGGTTGAGTGAGGCACAAACAGGCTATCGCAGACAAAGCAGAATCAAAGACGAGAAACAAGAAACTGGGGCTCAGGTAACAAGGCTGGTAATGTGTCAGCAACACAACTCAATACTTCGCAAAGTGTGTGTGGCAGCAGGGGCATGGCCAAGCTTCAGTTGGTGAATGGAGGGCGGGGTCGGGGAAGGTGAGTGGCCAAGTCATTACACCTGATGTCAATTAGTGTGTGTGTGTTTGTTGCAGGGATGGTGGCGCATAAAAGGAGGGCGAAATCAGAGAAGAGGGCTCTCCCGACCAGAACATGTGTGATGTATGACTGTGTGAGTAACAAGTGAGTAAAGATGAAAAGCCAAGAAAACACGGAAAATAGCATGTGTGAAATCAACTCCATCCTGCCATGCTTCTATGCTCCACCCACATCAGGGATCTGTTACAGTGGTGACAATAAAAAGAATATTTGGCCATATTGTGTCAGAAATGTCACTGTGGCAGCAGGGACATGGTCTAGCATCGGTTTGTGAATGGTGGGCGAGGCCAGGGAAGGTGAGTGGCAAAATCAATGCACCTGTGGCTAATTAATGTTGTGTCTCTGTGTTGCAGTGACTGAGAGAAAAGGAGGGAGAGAGCAGAGAGAAAGGAGCTCTCCCGACCAGAACACGTGCGTGTTGCATGTGTGACTGAGAGTGTGAGTGCATAAAGCTGAAACGCTATGAAAACAAATAGTGTGTGTGTGTGTGTGAACATCAACTCCCGCCTGCTGTGCTTCTGCACTCCACCCACATAAGGGAACTGTTACAGTGGTGCCAAAACCCGGGTGTTGCAGAAGGGAACCACCACACGGAGTCCTCCCCATTCAAAGAGCTCATCCATGCCCTTGCTACCACCCAGCAGAACCAGCATCAAGCGCTGACCGCCCTCCGGAAGGAGCAAGAGCAACGCTTTGAAGCCTTGATGCTGGCCCAGCAGGAAGATCGCCAGGCTTTCTGGCATCTGCTCGCGTCGGCAGGGGCTTCAACCATCACCACCGCAGGCACCCTCACAAAGATGAGCCCACAGGACGATCCAGAAGCATTTCTCACCCTCTTTGAGCAAGCGGCCGAAATGTGGGGGTGGCCGCTTGAACAGCGTGCAGCATGCCTCCTCCCGCTTCTGACTGGCAAGGCACAGCTCGCAGCACAGCAACTCCCTGCTGATAGCCAACTGACATACACCGACCTGAAGAAAGCCATCCTGCAGCGTGTCGGACGCTCCCTGGAACATCATCAGCACTTCCGGACGCTGGCATTGGAGGTCAGCCGGCTGTTCGCATTTGGCCAGCAACTCCGGGATACCTGCCGGCCATGGCTGAGGGTGGAAGACCGCAATGCCAATGAGATCGTTGATCTGGTGGCACTGGAACAGTTCATTTCTCGACTTCCGGAAGGAACAGCGGAATGGGTCCAGTGTCAACGCCCGGCCTCGCTAGAAATGAGCCATCGAGTTGGCAGAGGACCATCTGGAGGTGGTTCCGAAAGGCAGGCGGACGAAGCACCCTTCCTCGTTTCCTGTCCCCCCCATTTCCCCACCACGGAGGCGGTGGCCGGCTCCTCCCCAGCCGGCCTGCCGCACCCGTGGTGTTCTCCCATCTCCCTCTTCCATGTTTGTGTCTTCTTCCCTCTCAGGTGAGTGACGTCCATAACACCAGTGCAGAGGGAAAGCCTGGGCTGGTGTGCTGGCGCGGTGGGGAGCCGGAGTATCTCCAGAGTCAGGGCTCTGCAATAGAGGTGGGAGCTGTGATCCGGATCCCCGATGCACCAGAGACCACCCCTGATAGAGCCGGAATGTATTGCATACCAGAAAGCGTTCAACGGGATACATATCACGCATTGGTGGATTCTGGTTGCAATCAGACCTTAATTCACCAAAGCCTGGTACAAGGTGAGGCATTGGGGAGAGCACAAGTGGTAAAGGTGTGTGCGCATGGGGATGTTCATAAGTGGTAAAGGTGTGTGCGCATGGGGATGTTCACAATTATCCTCTAGTGTCCATCCATATTCTGTTCCGGAGCCAAATGCATAGAATTAAGGTGGCGGTTAATCCTCATCTCACTCACTCGCTGATTTTGGGGACTGATTGACTAGGATTTAAAGAACTGATGGAACACATAGTGAGAGATGGGTCCTGCATTAATACATCATGGGAGGATCCCGGCGTGGCATTGACTGGGGAAGCTGTCACAGAGCCGTCCACGTCAGCACCACGTCAGGATGATACGAGGAGTGAGGAGCATCTCTCCCTTCCTCCCTCTCTCAGGGATTCCCTTGAGGATTTCCCATTAGACCAGTTGCGAGATGAGACTCTGTGTCATGCATTTGACCAAGTGAGAGTAATCGATGGTCAAACTCTCAAGCAAAGCACAACACCCATATTTCACAATTATTGAGGATAGATTGTACAGAGTCACGCAGGACACTCAAACCAGTGAACAGATAACCCAGTTGTTGATCCCAAAGAGCCATAGGGAACTCACATTTCATGCGGCTCACTTTAATCCCATGGCCGGACACTTGGGGCAGGATAAGACACGAGCCCGAATAATGTCCTGGTTCTATTGGCCAGGGATTCGCGGGGATGACCGTTGGTGGTGTGCAGCATGTCGCGAATACCAGTTAGTAAATCCTGCAGCCACTCCCTCTAATTGAGATCCCTTTTAAGAGAATTGGTATGGATCTCGTCGGGTCATTAGATCGGTCAGCACGGGAATATTGCTTTATTTCAGTTCTGGTGGACTATGCAACGTGATATCCAGAAGTGGTGCCTCTCCGCAATATCTCAGCATGCAGTATTGCAGAAGCGTTCTTCTGTATTATCTCCCGAGTCGGGATCTCGAAAGAAATCCTGACAGACCAAGGCATTATATTTATGTCACGCACACTGTGCAAACTGTATGGGTTATTGGGAATGAAGTCTATCCACACCAGTGTCTATCTACCGGTCTACCTATCTATCTACCTGTTAAAACGTTAGAATGAGGGGGTCCCCATGGCGTTGGCATCGGTAGTTCCTGAGAAGGTGGAGTTGGGGCTGGAGGTTTAAAAAAAAAAGGTTTGGGATGAACTCAAGGCCATGCTCCAAACGGGCATAATCGAGGGGTCCCACAGTGACTGGAGCAGCCCAGTGGTCCTGGTTTCCAAGACCAATGGGTTGGTCCGGTTCTATATGGACTATAGAAAAGTCAATGCAGTGTCTAAATTTGATGCATATCCAATGCCTCGCATTGATGAATTGCTCGATCGTTTAGGCGCTGCTCGCTTTTATTCGACACTGGATCTAATAAAGGGATATTGGCAGATCCCCTTGACTCCTTTATCCCAAGAGAAAATGGCCTTTTCCACACCAGTTGGATTACACCAATGTCACGCTTCCTTTTAGGTTATTTGGGGCGCCTGCTACATTCCAGCGGCTCATGGACAAGATCCTCCGGCCTCACGCTGCTTACACGGCCGCGTACCTCGATGACAATCACTTATAGCAGTGATTGGCTGTGGCATCTGGAACACCTTAGGGCCGTCCTAGAGTCATTGAGGAATGCAGGTCTCACAGCTCGCAGATGGTGGTGGTGGACTTCCTGTCCCTTCAAGGAGGGGGGTGGTGTCCACTGCAGGCCGGGGGGGTATGTGGCAGCAAGGGCGCGGCCGAGCATCAGTTTGTGAATGGAGGGTGGGGTCAGGGAAGGTGAGTGGCTAAGTCATTACACCTGGTATCAATTAGTGGTGTGTGCACGCGTTTGTTGCAGGGATGGTGGAGCATAAAAGGAGGGCTCTCTTGACCAGAACACGTGTGTGTGTGTGTGTAAAACAAGCGAGTAAAGCTGAAAAGCCAAGAAAAGAAGGAAAATAAAGAGTGTGTGAAATCAACTCCCACCTGCTGTGCTTCTGTGCCCCACCCACATCAGGGATCTGTTACAGTGTGTTTTCAGTTTTTATATAGGTGTGCTAATTGCACCTTAATCCAGTGTAGGTGCGAGTTGTTTACGACACACATGCAAGAGTCCACTTGGTGCGCGCGCTGTCCGGAGCACATTGAAGAGTCTACCTGATGCACACTCCAAGGTGCGCAGGTGTGACATTCTTGCACGAAATTAGTACAAAAATTAATGTAGATATATCTATCTTGTGCCAAATTATTATGGCACATTACAAAAAATAAAGAAAATATCCGAGTCCTCATCTCCAATTTACAAGTCCGAATGCAGTTAATGTACGAGTCCAAGTCCGAGTAATCAGTGCTCAAGTCCAAGTCAAGTCAGACTCGGGTCCTACAAGCCTGATAGTAATACACTGGCTAAGAGCGAAGTTATCATTTAAAGTGTATGTAATGCCTTACTGTAATGCTTTAAAATGAATATATGTCATTAGTAACGACCAAAATGAATTAATAAAGCAGGGAGAAAAATGTTATTTCAGTATCAAGCACAAAAATATCGATAAAATTGCGGCTTCCAGATCCCGGAAAAAGGCAGCCTTTCCCCAAGGCAAACCTTGCATGATGGCACACATGGAACCCTGGTTATCTGGGTCATTTCGGTTCATCGGACTCTATGCTTGTTTACTGAAATTGGATATTGTTGTTGGAATCTTATGGAATGACAAAAAATAATGATGGGAAAGCGCTGCGTTGTGTTTGGATGTTCAAATCCATATACAACAGGACATTCAGTTCACAAATTTCCGAGAAATGACACTAAAGCAACAGTGAATGAGATTTGTGCAAACGAAGTGGGCAGATTTCGTATCACCTACTAATAATAAATCTGATTCATCAAGTGTTCACCACCAGAACAACCACATTCTGCCCTCTGGAGCAGACTCCTGGGTTACACAGTGATGGCACAAGCAGTGACTTTAAAATTTAGCAAATCATAGGTTGTTCTCCAAGTTTGAGCTCCACTATTTGAGAGTATCCACTCTTTTAGGAAGTCTTTCCACCAGATTTTAACTCATTCAGCTACAAGAGCTTTAGTGAGGTCAGGCATTAATGTTGGGTGAAGAGGCCTGGTGGAGAGTCAGTGTTCCAGTTCATCCCAAAGGTGTTTAGGGTGGTTCAGCTCAGGGCACTGTACAGGCCACTTGAGTTCTTCCACACCAACTTCAGCAAATCATGTCTTCATGCAGCTCCTTTTGTGTACAGAGGCATGGTCATGCTTTAACCGGTTTGTGCCGCTTAACTCCAATGAAGGGAAATCTTAAAACTACAGCATAAAGACATCCTATACAATTGTGTTTTTGAGAAGGACCACATGTGCAAGTGATAGTAGGATGTCCACATATTTTTGCTCATACAGCATATCAGTCCTGGTCAGTGGCGGTCCAGGTGGTGTAAACCTGCCAAACTTAACATGCTGTTCAAGTCACCACTTCACATCTTTTCCAGGAAGCGTGATGGTCAGCATAAACTTGAAATATACTTTGCAGTTAAAAGTATTTCACAAAGGACATGAGAGCAGTGAACTAGTAGAACAGATTAGATTTATATTGAGCTCATCAGAATGATTTGAGGAACAAAAGAAGGAAAATGTCAATCTGTTCAAGAAACAAACATCTGCAAAATAAACCAAAACACAAAACTCACTCCATCTCACTCACTCAGCTCTCATCCTAACTGAGATCATTAACCAGCATATATATGAGAGAGAGAGAGAGAGAGAGAGAGAGAGAGAAACATTTCAAATTCTCATTTAATAAAAATCTCTTTACATCAAAGTCTGCAGAATTGTACAGCTGAGTGACTGGGTGTTTAACAGCAGGAGACCGGCTGCAGTTGTGGGGTGTAGTCACGCAGAACTGTGCAGAGATCTGCAGGGTCCTGCACAGCACAGTTTAGTGATTCCTCTGCTGCACCTGCTGATTGACTCTGGTGCCTCTAAATAATGAAACTAAGACTACATCTTCCCAGTGCTTGTACTGTGTGGAATTCTGCCCTCTGTAGCAGACCCCTGGGTGACACAGTGATGACACAGCCTTACAGGTGCAGAAAGCGGACACACTCCACACACTCATCCACAGAGCTGCAGCTGCTTCTTTTCCCTTTACACATTTACTGTGTGCACGCATGTGTACATACATATCAGCAACCGCCCCCAAACCCCCCCCCCCCCCCCCCCATCATGGGTCCTGTACAAAATCCAATCAATACAAACACACACTTGATGTACATTCAGAACATAGACACACATTCACACACAACCACTCACACAAAACCGCTATGCACGCACGCACTATCAGCAGTAGGCGTTGTTGAAACACCACAGTAACAACAATGCATAAAAAGGGCACTTGCACTGCAGGATGGCATCATACGTGCATTTTTTTCCTGTATTAAAAACTGTAACAATCTGAAGTTCTACTTCTTTTTAAACTTTGTTAAAACGTGCATACAAGAAAGTGTGCGCACGTGTGTGTGTGTGTATATGCATACAGCATATGCCGTTTCTGAGGTGTTTAACTCCATGAGTCTATGACTCATTTTATTAAAAGGTGTGAACAGTGTGTAGTGTAACAGACAACCTGGAGGACCAATTTGGATCAGACGCAGCTTATTGAGGCCTCGTCAACAGACTGCTGAATGCAGTAAGTTAGTTGCCATGGTATTTGATTTGCTGGTGACAGTGTGCATGTGTATCTGGTTTCCAGTTTGCTGGTAACAGTGTGTATGAATGGATGTTCTTTTGGTGTCTATGCCGCTGGTGAGACTGTGCACGCGCGCGAGTGTAGGTGTGTGCTGCAATGATATCTTTTTTGCTGGTGAGAGTATGCGCGCATGTCTGTGTAGGTCTCTCCATCACTCTCGTACACTGGCAGAGTAAGAGAACTGGGGGAAGTGTGGGCGTGTGTCCGAGTCCTCCACATCCAAACCATCATCTGCACAAATGGAAAAACATACACATAATAAAACAAGGCTTAATAAACACAAAATACACTCAACAGGCTCCATCCTGAAATGTCAGCATTATTTAAGTGTGTATTTCTAAATAAAAACTGATTTCCTTTTAAAAATGGAAATCCCACATTTTAGCCTATTTAAAAAAAAAAAGTGTGCTCTTGTTCTTTTTTCCTGAATAAAGGTTGTTCCTGATCACACCTTTATTTCAATTTATAGTAACTTTTTTTTTTAAAATGACTATTAGGGTTGTACATCTTTTGAATTTTATCGATCCCTGTTCTGGTTCCAAAATGGTTAAAACAAACAAACAAACGAGTGTACATTACTCATTTAACATACAAACAATTGGGTATTGGATGTTACAGAAATGGTCATTGTGGTGGGACATAAAATACTGGTAAAATAAAACAAAAAACAGAGACACTCATTCATTCCGCTTCAGCTCAACTTTAATGCCTCACCTTCGACAATTCCAGACATTTTAAGGACACTGAAGATCAAAAACTAAATTTAAGACTTAAATCGAACACCAAGACTAAGAAGCCATGGGGACCATGTTTTACTTCAGCACAACTGCTGGCTGGGATGGTGTTGCACTTAAGTTAGCAGCACAATGCTGGGGGGGATTTTTGGTGGTTAAACAAATAGGTCAACTTTCCTCAACATGCCAATCTTGCCTCTGCATATTTTGTAGTCTGTTACAGAAAATACAGCGGTTACACATAGCTGATGTTGAATTGTCCAGGCACCTACTCCTTCCTGCTGTTGGTCATGCTGCTATGTTGCCAAACATAACAAGGAGAAACCATAAGCTAAGCAACTGCCTATTGTTACCCATTATTGGTTTGTTTACTAATTATTGTTTGTATGCGTGTTTGAGTTTTACCTTTAAACCAGTTCACAGGACTGTGAAATAGAAATGATAAAATCCGAGGAAACAATTTTAGCAGGGGGTCTGGGGGGCGCAGCCCTCCAGGAGCTGTGGGCCTGGGGGCTGCAGGGCCCCAGAAGCTGAACAGATTTTGTGTATATTGATAGATTTGAAGCATCTCCTGAAAGCAAATATTTTCTCAACCATGCCATTTAATTTGATTATTATGTTGAAATAATACAATTAGTGCTGTCAAGTGATTAAAATATTTAATCGCGATTAATGTCGCGACTGTCATAGTTAACTCGCGATTAATCGCAATTTAATCGCACATTTTTGTCACATGAAAAACCACTGTAATTCAGTGTTTCAGCAAATGTAATCAGCATAAAAAAAGTGAATGCACTTGCTCACCGTTCAAACTACGGGGGTACACGGGGGATCCGAGATCCCCTGAAACAGACATGAGATCCCTTGAAAACATGATTTGGGAAATGTTGGGAGGTCTCTAAAATATTGGCAAAATGATGTTTATTGACATAGCAATCGTGTGTAACGGGAAGCATTTGCATATCCGAAGTGAGCGCGTGATGGAGAGCCGTGCTCTGAGACAAGCGCAAGCACCCCTCCCCCCTCCCCAAGGGAAAATAAGGGACCCCCCCGAAAATATCGGCATAGTTCGAACACTGGTTGTACCAATGTTTTTTTTTTTATTGCAGAGCATAACACGTCTTGTCACAGCCACTGCAAAGTGGGGCTGGAGCCGCCGATGGGAAAATGAAAAACTTAAGCCGAGCACCGTGGCGCTTCGGGGGAGGGCAGAGGACTCTGGCTGTGCGGGGCGTGGCATCATGTCACAGAGCATTAATCTCGCGATAAAAAAAATTATCGCCGTTAAAATTGAGTCAAGTTAACGTGTTAATAACGCGACATTTTTGACAGCACTAAATACAATATGAACTGATTTACCTTTTAACTGATAAGGGTTCACTTGAAGAATGAAAATATATCAATAACATACCTCATATTGTAAATTCACTTATATTCTTGTGTCGATTTGTATCAATTAATTGGGTACCATAATGTCTTTTCCAGGGGGGAAATTCTAGACTGACTATTAAATAATAGTCACTAATGTTCTTGTTTTTGAACTGATTCAATACCAAAATGTCTTTCTTGTTCATGTTAGACAGATTCTAGTCAAAAACTATATACAGCTATTTACAAGTCAATATTTATATTTATTTCCTTTTCTTTGTTAGGAGTTTCTTCAGCTTAGAAAGCCTACTCTTTTCTTTGACTTTCTATATGGCTTTTCCTTGCTCTTTTGGTCTCTCTTTCATTACATATTCATGATAACAATGAACATTATGAACAATAAGTTAAAACTACATAAATAATAAATGTGAACAAGATGGTCTACCTGGTAATCTATAGTTCAACAGCTTCAATTTCACCAATTCCGCATGTTTTTTTCCTTTAACATGGTCAACCAGGCGGCACGGTGGTGTAGTGGTTAGCGCTGTCGCCTCACAGCAAGAAGGTCCGGGTTCGAGCCCCGTGGCCGGCGAGGGCCTTTCTGTGTGGAGTTTGCATGTTCTCCCCGTGTCCGCGTGGGTTTCCTCCGGGTGCTCCGGTTTCCCCCACAGTCCAAAGACATGCAGGTTAGGTTAACTGGTGACTCTAAAATTGACCATAGGTGTGAATGTGAGTGTGAATGGTTGTCTGTGTCTATGTGTCAGCCCTGTGATGACCTGGCGACTTGTCCAGGGTGTACCCCGCCTTTCGCCCGTAGTCAGCTGGGATAGGCTCCAGCTTGCCTGCGACCCTGTAGAACAGGATAAAGCGGCTAGAGATAATGAGATGAACATGGTCAACCAAACGTGTTCTTCCACCAGAACAATACTTCACATCCTGATGGCACAAGATGCAGTAAGCTTTCCCTGGTTCTTTTATCTTCTGTATGTGCTCATGGAGATATTCACTACCGGCTTTAAACTCCAGCCATCGGCAATTCCATGGATTTTTGATGCAGTTTTCCTTGTCAATGATTTTGACATCGTCGGTCTCACCGTCTTCCCTCTGAACGATGTCCCTCCGTGACGCAGACATACCGCAAAATTCTCCTTTTCAAAACCACCGATATCGAAAGCGTGTTTAAAGAGCACAATGGTAAAACGAAAAGAACACAAGATTCCTGCTGTGGTTTGTAAGCATGGCACAAATGCCGTAAACTGGTCTGTCATTGTCGCAAAAGAAAAAAAGATACCAAAAAAATTACGATGTCGTTACAGAAAGAACAATTTGCGGTAGGCTCTTTCCCAGACTCGCCGGCTCGGTGACACTCGCTGTACGAGACTACTAGCGGTCGGTAGACAACACCCCCCCAATTTTTTATTGCAAAATTAGATGATTTACTAAAATTATATTTTTGGAGGCCAAATTCGTGGAATTCCACGGATTTTTCACAGCCCTGAGTTCAGCATTTTGACAACGTGCGTCTAGTCAGCAGGAAATATTTTGAATGTTTTTCCTGACACAAGATGATAAACTTCATATCTTCATGCCAATGTGTGATTCTCTTATTAATAATAATAATAATAATAATAATAATAATAATATTATTATTATTATTGAGACACAGTCACAAACAAAGTCCCCAAATTTATCAAAACAATTAATCAGTTTCCTCACAAGTGACAGACAAATGTGTGTGACGGTTTTGATTCTTCATGCTCCGGATGTAACTCGTATGAACAATAAGACTGGCATATTTCCCAGTTTAAAAAAAAAAAAAAAAAACATGTGGGTGGGTGGATGGGTAGACAGACAGACAGAAGAGAGGATATTACATGCTTACCCAAATTTATCAAAACAATTCATTGATATCCTCAGTGAGGATATTGGAAAACATCACAGTTTTGGTTCTTGATGTCCCAGATGTAGCTCGTAGGAAAAATACGCGTAGTGCATTTCCCAGTAAAACACCCATGTCTGTTTTTTTTTTTTATAAAATTTTCCCAGTATACAGAAGAAATTCAAACATATACTACAGTCTCTCACACATACATACAGTGGAGATCAAAACTAGAGAACCACCTATAATTTGCTAAATTTTAAAGTCACTGCTTATACATATTTGAAGTTATCCTAACAGGAATGGAAGGGCAGGTTTTTGAGCATATTTCATCATTTAAGTATATTCTGGAGCACAATATAATAACTTAAATGGGAAATTTGAGGAACAAATGTGATGAAAGTTAGAGAACACCTTCATAATTCCCAATTATTGGTGTTAATCTGGCCCTTCGTGTCAGTTAGGGCGCTCTGGATTTTGTATTGGATGCCGGGTCGGCCAACGAATGCGGCCATCCAACTTGGACAGGACATCGGATTTTTTCTGCCTTCTGCCCGCGGATGGATGGAGGAGAGAGTGGTGACAGTCCTAGGGCAAGCGGTCACTACTATATTTTGCCTAGGTGTTCGCGCCGAGGGCTTGACACCGTCAGTCGGTGGACTACAAACGATCGGATAGGGGTCCTTCGGTAGGGTGTTATGCATCCGAGCAGCCCTATTTAGGGATGGCCTGCTCACCCAAGCAAAGGGAATGCCCTATAAAATGTGGGCTAAAAAGTCACCGGTCACTCCTGGTCATACAAAAACATTATTCAACAAATTAAATATTACGTGCTGGAATGTGCGCACACTTTGCCCGGGTTTCAGTACCTTACCCAGTGCACAAATCCCAACTCGAAAAACAGCCGAGTTGGATAGAGAGCTCGCTAGACTTAACATTGACATTTGCGCTCTCTCAGAAACCCATCTCACTGAGTTGGGATACAGCCACGAAAACGAATATATGGTTTTCTGGCGTGGTCTAGCCGCTGAAGATCGAAGGCTCCATGGGGTAGGCCTTGCTGTTAAGAATAGCCTCTTACCTTTCATCGACACCCCGACTTTGACAAATGAAAGACTCATGACAATGAAACTCAACAGCTGCTCAGGACCGGTCCATCTGATCAGTGTCTACGCATCCACTCTACAGGTTCCTGATGAAATAAAGGATTCCTTCTATGACCTCCTCCGAAACACCCTTGTGAACATCCCCCAGAAGCATCCTGTGCATGTTCTCGGGGATTTCAATGCTAGAGTTGGGGCTGATCACAATTCTTGGCCCCGACAGATCGGTATCCATGGCATAGGCAAGGTAAACGAAAATGGTCAGAGAGTGCTAGAGCTACATGCAGAATTAGACCTCTGTGTGACTAAGACGTATTTCAGTGGCTGTAAGATGAAGGTGTCTTGGCACCATCCCCGATCCGGTCACTGGCATCAACTCGACCTCGTACTAGCCCGTCAACGGTTGCTCCAAAGCGTCCATCACACCGTGTCGATGCACAGTGCTGACTGTGACACAGATCACACTCTTATCCGGTGCATAGTTCGAGACTCTAAGCCAACGAGACCAAAAGATCAATACCCCTCAGAAGCGCTGCATCCCAAAAATGGAAACCTACAACATTAGTGATCCGGGACTGCTTGAGCGATTTAGAAACAGCCTATGAGTGGCTCTTGATGCCCCTTCGGCCAACGACACATCATCTTGTGATGACAAATGGTCAAAGCTGCGTGACACCTTGCAGCAAGTAGGGAAAGACGCGTTCGGTCTCCGAACTAGGAAGCAGCCAGATTGGTTTCAGGCCAATCTAGACAAGATCGGTCCAGTTTTGTATGAAAAGAGGAATTCCAGACTGACCCATCAACGCACCCAACCCAGTGAATGAAGCAACCATGAAAAAAGCTTGTGCCAATGCACAACACGTTCTCAGAGAGACACAGAGGGAGTTCTGGGACAACGTTTGTGAAAATGTTCAGGAGGTGCAATGACCGTGGTGACATCGCAGGTGTCCATGCGGCCCTGAAGTTTGTTCTAGGGCCATCACCTCGACTGACTGCACCTTTGAAGGACTCCGATGGTAACATCTTGTTGGAGAAACCCAACCAACTCAAACGCTGGGTTGATCACTTTAACTCTCTCTACAGCAATCCCGTACTTTTTGATGAATCCGCGTTGGATTGCATAGAACAACTCCCGGAACTGACGTACCTTGATGAAGATCCCACCTTGCAAGAAATTGAGAGCACCCTAAAGGACATGAAAAGAGGCGAGGCACCTGAGAGTGATGATCTGGAGGTATACCTTCTTAAACTTGACGTCCCTGTCTTGAAAGAACACCTGCTCGACCTGTTATCATGCTGGCATGAAGGCCACGTCCCACAGGATCTCAAAGACGCAAAGCTGGTGACCCTCTTTAAGAACAAGGGGTCTAGACAAGTCTGTGACAACTATAGAGCCATTGCTTTGCTCAGTCTGGTTGGTAAACTCTTTGCCCGTGTAATTCTGAAGAGATTACAGGTTCTTGCAGACAGAATTTATCCTGAATCTCAGTGCAGCTTCTGAAGGCATCGATTCATCATTGACATGGTCTTCACTCTCTGTCTGCTTCAGGAGAAATGCACTGAGCAAAATAAACCTTTGCTGGCTGTTTTCATAGACCTAACCAAAGCCTTCAACTCGGTCAGCCGTGAAGGCCTGTATCTGGTATTACACAAGTTAGGCTGTCCACCTAAACTCCTAGCTATCAAGGCATTTCATGACGGAATGTCTGCTTGCGTAGATTTTGATGGTGACCTATCAGAAGCCTTCACAGTGAATTGTGGAGTTAAACAGGGATGCGTGATGGTGCCAACTCTGTTTGACATCTTCTTATCCACTCTGCTATATATCACTTCTCCAAACCCTGAAGGCATTGCCCTCAGCACCAGGAGCGAGGGCAAACTTTTCAATCTTGCTCGCCTCAGGGCAAAGTTGAAAACCAGCAGAGTCCTGATACACGAACTAATGGTCGCTGATGATGCCGCATTTTGCTCTCAGAGTGAAGCCGAGCTACAAGGCATGTGTGATGTATATAACAAAACCTGTGACAAATTTGGTCAATTAGTGTGAAGACGATGGTTGCCTTCTCAACTAATGCACCCCCTCCTCACATCATCAGTGAGAGCTCTCTCGACACGGTCAAAGACTTCAGTTACCTAGGTTCCACGGTCTCGTCTTCTGGAAATCTAAACCGTGAAGTTGACTCACGCATTGGCCAGGCTGCCTACCTGTTTGGGAAACTGACACACAAGCCTGTATCCAATCCTGAAACAACATAGGCTGCGTTGGTTGGGCCACGTGACCCACATGGCCCACTCTCGTCTCCCCCATCAAGTTTTGTACGCTCAGCTTGCAGATGGCAAACGCGACAGGGGGCGTCCAAAGCTTTGCTTTGTCGACATTTGCAAACACGACCTGAAATTATTCAACATCAGAGCTGTTTGTGAGAAGCTCACCCAAGATCATATTTCTTGGCGGCACAAGCTCCACCAAGGCGCCAAAAAACTTGAAAATTATCTGGTGACAAAGGAGTCTGACAGAAGATGTAAGAGACATGAACCTTGCCAAACAACGGAATTCATCTGTGAAACCTGCAGCAAGCTCTGCAAGAGTCGAGCTGGGCTAGTTGCCCACGGTCGTGACCATCGGCGCTGAACAGACCGTCCGACAGCATGTAAAAGACTGAGAGGAGGTGACAATTTCCTTAATAATTTGACAAGCCCCATTTATCTGGCAGCCCTCCTAGTTATTTTGCAAGATGGCAAGCTGCTCTAAGGTGACTGAAACCCTGCAACAGCAGGTTGTCCAGAAGAATGCCAAAGGGATGACCCTCTCAGCCATCGCAATAGAAGTTGGGCGTTCCAAGTATGTGATTTCTAGAATATTGAAGCTCTACAATGACACCAATTCATTCAAGTCCCCCAAAAAGGCTGGGTATTCACATAAGACAAGTGCACGAGAGGACAGGATCACGCAGAGACCTTCAATGGAGAATCGGTTCAACACTGCAGCAGGAATTGCTCACCAGTTCAGTGCTGAACAGGGCAAGGATCGGTCTCGGCATACGGTGTCTCACTGTTTAAGACAATTCGGACTGAAAGCCCACTCTGCAGTGACCAAACCTCTCATAAGTAGAAAGAATAAAAAGGCTAGACTAGCCTTTGCTGAGGAGCATGTTGTGTAGACAGAGGAGAACTGGTCCAAAGTTCACGTCAGGTGATGAGCACAAGTTCAATTTATTTGGGTCTGATGGGGAAACATTATGTTCAGCATCAAACTGGGGAAAGACTGAACCCAAAGGGTGTAAAGAAGTCAGTTAAATTTGGAGGAGGAAGCGTCATAGTTTGGAGATGTTTTCTGCAGCAGGAGTTGGGCCTCTTGTACAACTACATAGCAGGGTGAATGCAAACGTTTATCAGAACCTCCTTCAGCAACATGCAATTCCTTCACTGCAAGCGTCTCCCAATCGGCCCACAATTTTCATGCAAGACAATGCCCCCCGTCACACTGCAAAACGGGTAAAGCAGTTCCTTGAAGCTAAGAACGTTGAAACAATGAAATGGCCAGCCCAGAGTCCAGATCTAAACCCTATAGAGAATCTCTGGAAAATCCTTGACAACAAAGTGATGGTGAAGAAACCCACTACAGTTACCGAACTGTGGAAGAGACTACAAGAAGAATGGCCCAAGCTCAAACCAGAGCAGTGTGAGAAACTAGTGATGTCCTGTGGGTGCAGATGTGCTGAAGTCATTCAAAGCAAGGGCCTCTACACTTCCTATTAAAATTTTAAATCCTGTAGCCCTCAAAAATTTTTAGTTTTTATCTTCTATTCTGCTACAGTGGTTATCGTTCTCCAATTTTGATCACCGTGTTTCACACACAATAAAGGTTTTTGTTGAAGTGCCTTGGTTATTAAAAAAAAAAAAAACCTATGCTAATACAACAGTGATATAACCACAGCTGATATTCCTTTAAATTTGGAGCAATGAAGATTAACAATATTTCAGAATAAATCAAGTATTTATAAATTGCTCTCCAATTTTGATCTCCACGGTGGGTGGGTAGGTAGGTAGGTAGGAAGGAAGGAAGGAAGGAAGGAAGGAAGGAAGACAGACAGACAGACAGACAATCTAAAGTATGGACACACCATCAAATTCAATGGTTTTTCTTTATTTTTATGAATTAAAAGATGATTCATGGAATATAAATATTATATAGAAAAACATATTATATGCAAAAAAAAACCAACAGTGATGGACTGTCGTTTCCCTTTACTTTGTTGAGCAGTTCTTGAAATGTAGAAAATAGTCAAAATATAGAAAAAGCTATGAAAGGAGTTGTTGCGTCCAAACCTTTGACTGGTAGTGTGTATAGATAGAATGCATCCATTATCTTCCATTTTGTAAAAAATCTGCAGTGTCATGAAACTACACAAACAGATAAGAGTCTGTTTTAAACCCAACATCTAATTTTGTGAGCACCAAGTGTGGCGACAATCAGCATCAAGAGAGACAGTGAACATCAAAATTTGACTCAACAGACACCGCTGTTATACTCACACTGGTCAGGCGGTGTGACAGTGATGGTCTGCAAAGTGAACTCCTCATCAAAATAGCGAGTGTCAGTCTCTGACGTCACCTGAGGCTTAAAAGGGGGGATGAGCTAAAAACAAAACAGACAGAGAAAATGTCTATGAGAACAAATCAAAAAATCAACAGTGGCTAACTATGCAAATTAAGAACATTGGCTCTTTACTACCATATTTGGGGACATTAACAGTCTAAAAAGATACACTATAGAGGCTGCTTAGCATGACCAAAAATGGCTTCAATTATGTAATTTAGATATGTCCCTGACCAGGACAAAGCAGCTCCAGCAGATAACTAAATAATTGTGCTTCATGTATCAGGAACACAGACTGCAACCATTTTTGGAGACAGTGATTGTATAACTCTGTGCCCCACTGCAACTTGCAAATATGCCTTTAAAAAAAAAATAAATAAATAAAAAATAGTACATCACGTGAAACACCAGAAGGGAGCAAGAAATTGGTGTGCGCGCACATGATAGTGATGAGGGTGGAGAGCTAAATGGTATGTTTCCACTGCTGCAAATTTCTCTTCACTCTCATTCCGGTTGTCTCGTCTCGTCTCATCATCTCTAGCCGCTTTATCCTGTTCTACAGGGTCGCAGGCAAGCTGGAGCCTATCCCAGCTGACTACAGGCGAAAGGCGGGGTACACCCTGGACAAGTCACCAGGTCATCACAGGGCTGACACATAGACACAGACAACCATTCACACTCACATTCACACCTACGGTCAATTTAGAGTCACCAGTTAACCTAACCTGCATGTCTTTGGACTGTGGGGGAAACTGGAGCACCCGGAGGAAACCCACGCGTACACGGGGAGAACATGCAAACTCCGCACAGAAAGGCCCTCGCCGGCCACGGGGCTCGAACCCAGACCTTCTTGCTGTGAGGCGACAGCACTAACCACTACACCACCGTGCCACCCCATTCCGGAAGCAAAATTTTGGTCTGGTTGGGCGAAATTTGTTTGACAAGTGACTGACAGGACTACTATCGTGAAGAAGACAAATATTGAATGATTTAAGACAGCGACTATGAATAGGAGTAAAGACAGTGTGACCATAACAGCGAGACTTTGAGCTCATGACCACCATCATGCGAGTCATCTAACATAAAGCTAGTTAGCTAGTGAGCTACTTAACTAGTTACCAAACGTAAACAATCATTAGCTCGCTAAATAACACAAAAAGACAAAAGTTCCATGCGGATTTCATTGACTTCAACTAATTCCCACAAACCCCATCATCACTGCCTAAATATTGATATTATGAATTGTGAGGGACCTGATGGGTAACTAGTTAAAGGGCATATTCTGGACCAATTTCTTTCTTTTTTTTTTTTTAATATGAAAGCACGTCCCTTTACACACTTATCCAGAAGGGTAATTTTGCACAAGGCCATCTGTCTACAGCAGAAAAAAATAAAATAAAACGCGTCTGGAAAAATCCCAAGGGATTCTGGAGCCAGATTCGTGACGTTACTTGTGGAAGCACCAGCAGGCTGCGAGAGCTTTGCACGGTTTTAGTGCACAGCCTGTGTAGACGAAGCGCTCCCATTTCTCTCTCATTGTCCGGTCTTTTGGGAAACGATGAGTACTAATCCCATCAAGATTGGTGTTGCTACACCCTCCTACAATACATCTGTTAACCATTTTAATAATTACGTGATAACGTTGAAGAAATTTGCAGAAAACCACCAGGTCGTATTCTCATAAACAAACCAGAGCTGACGTAGGATTCAGAGGGAGGTGTCCCGCAGATGACGTCATGAAAATCAATGTTTGCCGGGAAATCCAAATGGCAAGTTTTTTCAAAGGCAGACCAATTCACCTCAAATGGCTTGATTTCAACTGAATTTTTCTGGTATTGCGCAAGGTAAAAAAAATTGCAGAGAATAAAGAATGTTAGATATTTGACCAAAGTTTAATAGAAAATAGGAGAATTACATTGACCTTGCTCCTGAATTTACCCGTGATATGCCCTTTAATGCTTTGGTTTAGTTACACAGCGTGCTGACATCACGTTACCGTAAATGCTATCGTAAAAGGTTGTTCAGAACAAATGTCCTGAAAAGATGCCTCCAGTCAAAAGTCCTGCTGTATAAGACACCTGTTTATTATGGCAGCGAGGCAACAAGGCCTTCTGTTTTGAACGCAGCCATTACATGTTTTTCTAAGTGGTGCGCCTAAATTTTGTACTGGTACTCCTAAAATTTTCAGTCAGAAGCACCAGTGCTACAAGTGGGAAAAGTTAGGAGCCCTGTATGAATACTTGCGGTTGTGAAGCATGCAAAATTAAAAGTCTGGCTCCCCACAGGAGTGAAAAAGGAGAAAGCTGGTTTAAAATTCTGTTTCTACTCCACTGCAGTACACAAGATTTGCAGGCATTTTGACAGTTCATATCAGATTACAAACTGAATTAATTAATTTCCATTTCACTATGGTATGGAGCCATCTAGCATCTTGATCAAAGCCTGACATTGTGTTAGCAAATCACACTATTGCCAACATGATTTTAAACGTGTAACTAACGTTGGCAAGAGAAAAAAAAATTGGCATTGGTAAATTATACTAATGGCTTATAAAAGCTGTAGTTTCAGAATACATTAATATTTAATTTGGCCAAAAACTGACCTTCCGTTTCTTTCATTTTCTGTTTGTCATAATTTAGCCACAGTAATGTTCCACAAACTTTCCCAATCTAACACACACACACACACACACACACACAATACTTGTATGACTGCTGTCTTAACTGAGCTATAAACAGTGCTTTGTTGTGACCTTCGCCATACTCGACTGTGGCAGAGAGGTAGTGGTTGAGTGTTAGCAATGGGCAGAGGGAGGAGGCAGGTTGAACCAGCAAGTAACAAGTAACTGCTCTCACCTGTGTGTTACAGCATCCTACTTCAATGATTATTTCTTTCAGTAGTTGCTGTTAGCCAGACAGAGATACAAAGCCGACAGAGCCAAAATAGCACACACAAACTATAGCTTAAACTTGAATATGAGATAATCAACGGCCTGTTTTTTTTTTAACAAAAAAATAGAAGCCTGTTCATGACCATTTGCTGGTAACCAGTGACCTAACCTGCCAAAATTGACCTTGCAGCTCTACAAATAGCTACGTATTTATTCTGACACCATTGTGTCCTGAAGCAGCTGGTACCTTACCCATAAAAGAACTCCCCAAAACAACCTAAAAGCCTGTGCAGTCCTTTTGGGTCTGAGGAAGCATTAAGCATTCCCATGCGTCATTGCATTGTCAAATATAGTGGTGCTTGAAAGTTTGTGAACCCTTTAGAATTTTCTATATTTCTGCATAAATATGACCTAAAACATCATCAGATTTTCACACAAAGTCCTAAAAGTAGATAAAGAGAACCCAGTTAAACAAATGAGACAAAAATATTATACTTGGTCATTTATTTATTGAGGAAAATGATCCAGTATTACATATCTGTGAGTGGCAAAAGTATGTGAACCTTTGCTTTCAGTATCTGGTGTGACCCCCTCGTGCAGCAATAACTGCAACTAAACGTTTCCGGTAACTGTTGATCAGTCCTGCACACCGGCTTGGAGGAATTTTAGCCCATTCCTCCATGCAGAACAGCTTCAACTCTGGGATGTTGGTGGGTTTCCTCACATGAACTGCTCGCTTCAGGTCCTTCCACAACATTTCGATTGGATTAAGGTCAGGATTTTGACTTGGCCATTCCAAAACATTATTCTTCTTTAACCATTCTTTGGTAGAATGACTTGTGTGCTTAGGGTCATTGTCTTGCTACATGACCCACCTTCTCTTGAGATTCAGTTCATGGACAGATGTCCTGACATTTTCCTTTAGAATTCACTGGTATAATTCAGAATTCATTGTTCCATCAATGACGGCAAGCTGTCCTGGCCCAGATGCAGCAAAACAGGCCCAAACCATGATATTACCACCACCATGTTTCACAGATGGGATAAGGATCTTATGCTGGAATGCAGCGCTTTCCTTTCTCCAAACATAACACTTCTCATTTAAACCAAAAAAGTTCTATTTTGGTCTCATCCATCCACAAAACATTTTTCCAACAGCCTTCTGGCTTGTCCATGTGACCTTTAGCAAGCTGCAGACATGTTCTTCTTGGAGAGCAGTGGCTTTCTCCTTGCAACCCTGCCATGCACACCGTTGTTGTTCAGTGTTCTCCTGATGGTGGACTCATGAACATTAGGCAATGTGTGAGAGGCCTTCAGTTGCTTAGAAGTTACCCTGGGGTCCTTTGTGACCTCACTGACTCTTACATGCCTTGCTCTTGGAGTGATCTTGGTTGGTTGACCACTCCTGAGGAGGGTAACAACGATCTTGAATTTCCTCAATTTGTACACAATCTGACTGTGGATTGGTGGAGTCCAAACTCTTTAGAGATGGTTTTGTAACCTTTTCCAGCCTGATGAGCATCAACAACGCCTTTTCTGAGGTCCTGAGAAATCTCCTTTATTTGTGCCATGATACACTTCCACAAACGTGTTGTGAAGATCAGACTTTGATAGATCCCTGTTCTTTAAATAAAACAGGGTGCCCACTCACACCTGATTGTCATTCCATTGATTGACAGCACCTGACTAATTTCACCTTCAAATTAACTGCTAATCCTCGAGGTTCACATACTTTTGCCACTCGCATATGTAATATTGGATCATTTTCCTCGATAAATAAATGACCAAGTATAATATTTTTGTCTCGTTTGTTTAACTGGGTTCTCTTTAATCTACTTTTAGGACTTGTGTGAAAATCTGATGTTTTCAGGTCATATTTATGCAGAAATACAGAAAATTTTAAAGGATTCACAAACTTTCAAGCACCACTGTATAGCTACATCACTCCACTCATCATTTCCTGCTTTGCTTTTCTCCTCTTTTACCACTCACCTTTTTCTGCAGTACATCCTGCCAGTTGATGGAGGAGAAAAACTTGTGAGCCATCACTTCTTTGGCATCTTCAATACTTCCTCCCAACCTTCATTCAGCAAGAAAAGACAATCCCAAAACAGAAAAAAAAAGTTGAGACAGTATAGACAGACATAGATAGATAGATAGACAGACAGACAGACAGACAGACAGACAGATGTGATTTCTAAATCTACTTTGACTTGTATTTCATTTCAAACAGTATCAACCCAAAATATTTCATGTTTTGCCTGGTCAACTTCATTTCATTTGTGAACATACATCCATTTCTGTGTTTCAGGCCTGTAACACATTCTAAAAACAGTTGGGACAGGGGAAATTCAGGGCTAGTAAAGAGGTTTAATTGTTTAATAATGATGTGATTTGAAGCAGGTGATGTCAACAAGTGAGTGTAATCATGACTGGGTGCAAAATCAGTATCCAGGAAAGGCCTAGTCTTTGGAGAGCAAAGATGGGCTGAAGATCTCCAGTTTGTCAACAAATGCATGAGAAAAATATTGAAATGTTTAAGAAGAATGTTTCTCAGAGAAAGATAGGAAGGGATTTGGATATTTCACCATCTACAGTGCATAATATTTTTAAATGATTCAAGGAATCCGCTAGCCTAGTAAACTAGACCCACCCGCCTAGCGGCCAAAAATATTTTTTGCCTAGCGAATGGGTCTAGCCTCGCACCATATAAACAAAAACACCCCGGGCATCAAATCGTGCCCGCCAATCACAACGCAAGGTTTTTGTTTGGATTCTTTGGGCGGGCTTTTGCAGGAGTGACGACAAAGCTGCGCGACGCTGGAGAAAGCGCAACAGGGAAGATGGCTACCGCTAGTGAACAGCACGCGTTTGACTCCGCTTTGGAATCAGTTTTAGAAGAATTAGACTTGGAGTTTTCGTTGAAACATGAGCAGGAAGAGGCTCTCCGCTCATTCCTTTTCAAGAAGGACGTTTTCGCTGTTTTGCCGACCGGCTATGGCAAAAGTCTGATCTACCAGCTGGCTCCGCTGGTAGCCAAAAGGATGGGCTAGTTTGTGCAGTACGAAGAATTAATAAACAGCTTTGAAACATTACTTTTTGATTGTTTCTTATTTTCCCGTTATTTTAAATTTAAGGGACATTATTTCACCAAACACCACTAAATAAAAACTCTCAAAAACAGTTTAAGCAAACCCTTGAAAAACACTTGGAAAAAAATGTGTATGTGGTACAGACTCCAAACTTGTGGTCATTATCTCCAAACTAATTAATATCTAGAACCTGTTTATTAATTAATATGCATTTTAAAAAATTATTTATTTCAAGGTCTCCCCTACTGCTTTCTGTCGCTCTGACTACGTCACACTGTTGCGCTGATTGGTCAGAGCATTGGCCTATACGCACAGAGACAGTTTGAAAGACAGCGGTTTGTTCCTCCTACCCGCTTCGGAAATGTCTACGGATCGAGGCCAGACTAAATATTCACATTTAGTCTGGCTTGCCAGGCTAGGAATCCGCACAAGTTTCAGTGTGTAAAGGGCAAGGGCACAAGCCTAAGCTAAACTGCCCGTCCCATCTGTCCCCAACAGAGAATGTGTGGCAAATTTTAAAATGAAAAATGACAACTACCCCATACTTTTGCAAGAAGGATGGGACAAAATAACAACTGAAATACTTTCTCACTTGATGTCTTCAGTGCCTAAACATCTTTTAAGTGTTGTGGAATGGTAACATTATGAAGTTAGTAAATGCTTTACTGTCCCAATTCTTCTTTAAGTTTGTTTGAAAAAAAAAAAATGAACGCAGTAAAAACATAAAATAACGTGCTGCTGTTTCGTTTTGAATACAATCCAGATTATTTACAAATTACTGTTTTCTGTTTTGAACATACTGTCCCAACTTTTTTCAGATCTGGCGTTGTACAACACTTACATTTAGGCTACACGTTTCAGAAAAACACCTTCTATGTTGTGTTTATTTAGGGATTTCAGATATTAGAGATTTAACAGATAAAATATGTAAAGCTGACCACAGTACAGCATTTCTGTCTGACCTTTGTTTAGGGTCTTTCTTGAGCAGGCCAGCAAGCAGGCTCTTGGCATCAGGTGACAGGCTGCGGGGGAACCTGATCTCCTCCATGAGGATAAGCTCAAACAGCCGCTCGTGGTCCTGATTATAGAATGGCAGTCGACCGCACATCATTTCATACATGACCACACCCAAACCCCACCAGTCTACTGCCCGCCCATAATCATTATCCTCCAGTACCTGCAGATTGATAAGGAGAGATACAAAGAGGCAGACCAAAAGAGAAAAATTGTAGTGTAGGGAGATTATGTGGTAAGTGCATGAACATCAGAAGCAAGGTACACTTGTGAGTGAGTGAACACATGTACCTCAGGAGCAAGGTACTCTGGAGTTCCACAGAAGGTTTTCATGGTGGCTTCATTGGTAATTCCCTCCTTACACAAACCAAAGTCTGTGATTTTAATGTGTCCATCTTTATCCAGCATTAGATTCTCCAGCTGTGAAACACACAAGCAATCAAATTAACGAACATCAATTGATTAACATCTCTCGGGGACAAGAGAGGAACTGCACCGAGTTCTACATTAATGTAATAAGCACTTTCCTTTTCCAAAAAGGACTAGATGGTACTAGAAATAGAAACTGTGTCCAATAGGGTCAGGTAATGTCAGTGAAATATTACAATTTTAAAGTACATCTTTACACCTCGCCACTGAATCATGTTACCAGTATGGTGTGGCATGCCGATAACAGACAGAGCTGGGATGCAAATAGAGTAAACACAAATAACGCAAATACCGCTTTTCTTTGAGAGCACTTGTCAGAGAGAAAAAAAATGCATCTCAGTCCATGCAATATAGTGAATAAAAAGTACAGTTTAAAATTGCAACAGATACTCTTTCTGGTTTTCATAATATTTAAATGGTGAATGCGGAAAAAGATTTAAAAATAAAGATAAATAATACAAAGCTATGTCAGTAACGGGCATGAGTGAGGATGTGTTTGACCTTCAAATCTCGGTAGACAACATCCCGTGAGTGTAGATACTCAAGTGCAGAAACAATTTCAGCTCCATAAAACTGTGCTCGATCTTCTGTGAAAACGCGTTCACGGGACAGATGGAAAAACAGCTGGACACAAACAGAGGCAAAGACAGGGTCAGATGTGTGGGATTAAGATGTGTGCATAATGCTCAATGTGTAGGTGTCAAGTACCTCGCCTCCGTTAGCATACTCCATGACAAAGCAGAGTCGGTCGTGTGTTTGGAAGGCATACTTTAGTGTCTGAGCACAAAAACGCCAGATCATTACAGTCACACTTGTGGGTTTAATCACAACACTGACTATAGTCCATGAGTCTGTGTGCATGCATATATATATATATATATATATATATATATATATATATATATATATATATATATATAAAAAAAATAAAATTAGTGCTGTCAAGCGATTCAAATATTTAATCACGATTAATGTCGCGACTGTCATAGTTAACTCGCGATTAATCGCAATTTAATCGCACATTTTTGTCACATGAAAAACCATTGTAATTCTCTTATCAGCATAAAAAAGTGAATGCGCTTGCTCACCGTTCGAACTACGGTGGTACGCGGGGGATCCGAGATCCCCTGAAACAGACATGAGATCCCTTGAAAACATGATTTGGGAAATGTTGGGGGGTCTCTAAAATATTGGCAAAATGATGTTTACTGTCATAGCAATCGTGTGTAACGGGAAGCATTTGCATATCCGAAGTGAGCGCGCGATGGAGAGCCGCGCTCTGAGACAAGCGCAAGCACCCCCCCAAGGGAAAATAAGGGACCCCCCGAAAATATCGGCATAGTTCGAACACTGGTTGTACCAATGTTTTTGTTTTTTTTTAATTGCAGAGCATAACACGTCTTGTCACAGCCACTGCAAAGTGGGGCTGGAGCCGCCGATGGGAAAACGAAAAACTTAAGCCGAGCACCGTGGCTCTTCGGGGGAGGGCAGAGGACTCTGGCTGTGCGGGGCGTGGCATCATGTCACAGAGCGTTAATCTCGCGATAAAAAAAATTATCGCCGTTAAAATTGAGTCAAGTTAACGCATTAATAACGCGACATTTTTGACAGCACTTATATATATATATATATATATATATATACACACACACACACATATATATATACACACACACATATATATATATATATACACACACACACACACATTATATATATATATATATATATATATATATATATATATATATATATATATATATAAATATATACACACACACACACACACACACACACACACACACACACACACAACCCCGATTCCAAAAAAGTTGGGACAAAGTACAAATTGTAAATAAAAACGGAATGCAATGATGTGGAAGTTTCAAAATTCCATATTTTATTCAGAATAGAACATAGATGACATATCAAATGTTTAAACTGAGAAAATGTATCATTTAAAGAGAAAAATTAGGTGATTTTAAATTTCATGACAACAACACATCTCAAAAAAGTTGGGACAAGGCCATGTTTACCACTGTGAGACATCCCCTTTTCTCTTTACAACAGTCTGTAAACGTCTGGGGACTGAGGAGACAAGTTGCTCAAGTTTAGGGATAGGAATGTTAACCCATTCTTGTCTAATGTAGGATTCTAGTTGCTCAACTGTCTTAGGTCTTTTTTGTCGTATCCTCCATTTTATGATGCGCGAAATGTTTTCTATGGGTGAAAGAGCTGGACTGCAGGCTGGCCAGTTCAGTACCCGGACCCTTCTTTGACGCAGCCATGATGCTGTAATTGATGCAGTATGTGGTTTGGCATTGTCATGTTGGAAAATGCAAGGTCTTCCCTGAAAGAGACATCGTCTGGATGGGAGCATATGCTGCTCTAGAACCTGGATATACCTTTCAGCATTAATGGTGTCTTTCCAGATGTGTAAGCTGCCCATGCCACACGCACTAATGCAACCCCATACTATCAGAGATGCAGGCTTCTGAACTGAGCGCTGATAACAACTTGGGTCGTCCTTCTCCTCTTTAGTCCGAATGACACGGCGTCCCTGATTTCCATAAAGAACTTCAAATTTTGATTCGTCTGACCACAGAACAGTTTTCCACTTTGCCACAGTCCATTTTAAATGAGTCTTGGCCCAGAGAAGACGTCTGCGCTTCTGCATCATGTTTAGATACGGCTTCTTCTTTGAACTATAGAGTTTTAGCTGGCAATGGCGGATGGCACGGTGAATTCTGTTCACAGATAATCTTCTTTGGAAATATTCCTGAGCCCATTTTGTGATTTCCAATACAGAAGCATGCCTGTATGTGATGCAGTGCCGTCTAAGGGCCCGAAGATCACGGGCATCCAGTATGGTTTTCCGGCCTTGACCCTTACGCACAGAGATTCTTCCAGATTAACTGAATCTTTTGATGATATTATGCACTGTAGATGATGATGATGATGATGATATGTTCAAACCCTTTGCAATTTTACACTGTCGAACTCCTTTCTGATATTGCTCCACTATTTGTCGGCACAGAATTAGGGGGATTGGTGATCCTCTTCCCATCTTTACTTCTGAGAGCCGCTGCCACTCCAAGATGCTCTTTTTATACCCAGTCATGTTAATGACAAAAGCCAGTTGACCTAACGAGTTGCAATTTGGTCCTCCAGCTGTTCCTTTTTTTGTACCTTTAACTTTTCCAGCCTCTTATTGCCCCTGTCCCAACTTTTTTGAGAAGTGTTGCTGTCATGAAATTTCAAATGAGCCAATATTTGGCATGAAATTTCAAAATGTCTCACTTTCGACATTTGATATGTTGTCTATGTTCTATTGTGAATACAATATCAGTTTTTGAGATTTGTAAATTATTGCATTCCGTTTTTATTTACAATTTGTACTTTGTCCCAACTTTCTTGGAATCGGGGTTTTATATATATATATATATATATATATATATATATATATATATATATATATATATATATATATATATATATTTTTTTTTTTTAAATCACACACACCTCAGCATAAATGAGTACACACCCTTTGAAAAGTTACATTTTAAACAATATTTCAGTGAAGACAAACAATTTCCAAAATGTTGAAAAGTCAAAGTTTAATATAACAACATCTGTTTAACTTAGAATGTGAAAGTAAGGTTAATAATATAAACTTACTTAGATTACACATTTTTCAGTTTAACTCAAATTAGGGTGGTGCAAAAATGAGTACACCCCACAACAAAAACTACATCTAGTACTTTGTATGGCCTCCATGATTTTTAATGACAGCACCAAGTCTTCTAGGCATGGAATGAACAAGTTGGCGACATTTTGCAACATCAATCTTTTTCCATTCTTCAACAATGACCTCTTTTAGTGACTGGATGCTAGATGGAATATATATTAAAAAAAAAAAAAAAAAGTGTATACACACACACACACACACACACACACACACACACACAGAACGCCCTACCGTAAGGAAGGGGTGCCTGGTGTTCTGCAGCACTCGACTCTCTGTGACCGTGTGCGCCACCTCATCCTGAAACACACACACACACACACAAAATGGTCATCTATAAACATGCAGCAACAACTACTAAAAATAAAACTGCTATATCATGCTCCTTAATATGACATGACAGAAGTGTTTACTACAATCTTGTGCAATGAAAGAACGTTACTGTTAAGATATGAGAGAACTGTTGCTATATGGACACATTTTACAGCCAAGAAAACCAATATAGGAGTTGATATGGACAGTCTATGGACTTGGCACAGTGTTTGTGGAACATATTTTTTCCTCAGATGTTAAATGCAGGAAAAAATACCAACAACCTTCTATTCCACATTGATTTCTATATTAATATCAGGAAAACGTAGTCCCCCATGGCAAGTATTTCAGTCAAACGGCACTCACTATTCTGGTCACAGGCTTTCAGTATTAAGCGTTTTGTAGTACAACTGAGATTTAGTGACTAATTTTCAACTCGCACGTCACTATGACTAAAGCCAGACTAATTTACATCCACTGTACGTAACTGGCTTTACTGACATGGGTGGTGGCTTTGTTATTTTTCAGCAATGCCTATCTATTAAAGAAACTTTGAACTTGAGGTCATGAAGGTTTTAATTTAGTTAGCCATGAACACGTGTTAAATATTTATCATTTACCGATATAATGGTATTATTCCACACCATTATTGCAATCCTTAAAGCTTGATGGCCTTTCAGATTTCATAAAAATTGGTGAAATTTGGTTCCCTCTGAAATATGTTTATTTGTGTAATATCTTAACAGCCCCTCACTAGGCCATTCTGTGGCTGGGAAGTTATTTAATTTGAGGGGATTCCATAGCAAATAACATGCATGAAAATCACTTGCTTCGTGCAGTCAAGCAGACAGAGGAAGTCCATGTGGGCATGTGCAGGTTTACTTGCTCCTTCTTCTTTTGGGTTTTACGGCAGCTGGCATCCAGTGTTGCATTACAGCCATCTACAGGTTTACCTTGACCGTTACATCATTCTGTCGCTAAACAAACAGCTGATCTCATAGAGGTGCTTGCTGACCGCCGATATTTATTAGTTTGGTCCTGCGCTTCCTTTCATTCGCAACATAACATTTTCTTCTTGCTTTCCGTTACTGCAGTTGGGCTTTCATGTTTCATTCGCACACTCACGTCCTCCATTTTTCTCTCTGGTTTCAAATTTGGATTCCACAATGCCTTGCATGAACAGGGAAAGCCCACCACGTGATGCATGACACAGTATCTTGAATTGGGTCATGGTGAAGCAAGGGGGGGGAAAGGGAAAAAAAAAAAAGAATTTAGGGCCATGTGGCCCTAAATTCATTAATTGTCCATCCATTATCTGTAGCCGCTTATCCTGTTCTACAGGGTCGCGGGCAAGCTGGAGCCTATCCCAGCTGACTATGGGCGAGAGGCAGGGTACATTAATTGGTTGCTAGGGAAAATTCCTTTTATGACCTACATTTGAAAAATCTGAAGAGACAGTATACCTTTAAACCGACAGGATGCAGGACTTAATTTCACCCTCTGGTAGAAAAATGTTATTGTGAGCTACCTGAGGAAGAAAATTCCATAACATGGTGTGTGCTGCTGTCCACAGCAAGGATTACTCTCAACTGCAAGAGCACACATTCAGATAGCACTCAAGGCTATGTTACAAACCACATAAAATAGTAATGACTCACACTCACCAGACACTTTATTAGAAACACTATACTAATACCAGGTAAGGCCAACCTTTGCTCTCAAAATAGTCTCAATTCTTCTTGGCATGAATTCCAAAAGATGGTGGAAATACTCATTTGAGATTCTAGTCCATGTGGATATGATTGCGTCACACAATTCTGCACTTCCATGCGCCGAATCTCCCATTTTACCACATCCCCAAGACGTTCAACTGAATTCAGATCCAGTGACTCAGAAGGCCACTGAAGAACAATGAACTCACCATGTTATAAAACCAGTCTGAGATTACGTTTGCTTTATGACATGGTGCATTATCATGCTGGAAGTAGTCATTAGAAGATTGTAAATTGTGGCTATGAAGGGACGCAATCAGCAATAATATTCAAATAAGTTGTTGCATTCAAGCAATGATTGACCGGTATTAACAGGCCCAAAATGTGCCAAGAAAGCATTCCCCACACCATTACACCACCTCCACCATCCTGGACTGTTTACACAAGGCAGGCTGGGTCCATGGATTCATGCTGTTGGTGCCACATTCTGACCCTATCATCTATGTGCCTCAACAGACATCAAGACTCATCAGCCTACATTCTGCAAGATTTTATGCATTGCACTGCTGCCACAGGATTAGGCTGCTTAGACCAGGGGTTCCCAAACTTTTCCATGCCAAGGCCCCCCAAACAGCATTAGCTTCTGGCCGGGGACCCCCTTTGCAAACCCACAGACAATGCTACAAAATATGTAAAGAAACATCAACTTTTAGAATGTTTTATCTTACTTTTATTCAATAGTCAATAATTGTTACATTTGTTTAGCATAAGAATATTAACTAACATGTTTTCAACACAAATATTTTCGCACTGAACAATAAACTGTATAACCTCCTGTAGTACCCGATTCAACTCGTTATCCATCCTTTTTGCGACCAGTGCCTCGCGATGGAGCATGCAGTGTGTGGCCACTACATGCGGGGCCTTCTGCTTACTGAGAGCAGTCACTCCACTGATCTTCCTGGTCATTGCCGCAGCTCTGTCCGAACACACCCCCACACAACGGGTCCAGTCCAATCCGTTAGACTCGATGTAATCGTCCAAACTTGAAAAATGTCTTTCCCAGTAGCTCTTCTTTCAAGTGCTTTACAAAATAGTATTTCCTCCACAAATCTTTCCTGTGAAATAAATCTGATGTACACAAGCAGTTGGGCCTCATTGGATAAATCTGTGCTCTCATCCAGCTGAAGTGCGAAGTATTCGCTGGCTCTCACCTGCTTCAACAGCTGAGCAGATGCGTCTTGAGCCATGTCACCAATCCGTCGGCTCACGGTGTTATCAGAGAGTGGGACAGCATCGATTTTTTTGGCAGCATCCTCACCAAGCAATTCTCGGACAATGTCTTTGGTGGCTGGTAAAATCAAATCTCCTCCAATTGAGTGAGGTTTTTTAGCACAAGCAATGTGGTAGGAGGCTAAAAATTATGCCTTCAGGGCCTGCTCGGGGACAGTAGCTTGCTGGGTGAATGCAGCAGATTGCCTGACCAAATGCTCTTCTTTGCGTCTGAAGAAATCTACTGTTTTTCGGCATCTGTCGGATGTTTTTGTACCAAGTGACGCTGAAGTTCCGAAGGTTTTAAGCATTCGTTTGACAGGGTCTCCAGACAGAGGACGCATTTCGGGCAATCATGGCCATTTTTCTGTATGGCTGTAAAGCCATACTTAATGTATGCTGCCTCATATTTTTGGATTTTAGTTGGCCAGGACTTCTTCGTTTTTTTCGCAGGGCTGTTGGTTTGTTCCTTCGGTCTCTTCTTCAAAAACCTGTCCATTTTGCGCTAGCAATACGCTAGCTTGAGGAGCAAAGCAGCTTGATAAATGGCGCAAACTGCAATGTCACAGGCAATCGGAGAGATGAGCATGGCAAACAACGTTTCGATATGATGTATTATTAATAATTATATTTTATAATAATGATTAAAAAACTAATTACAATATATTTAATAATAATTATTTTTAAAAAGTATATTTTTTCGCAATTTTTTTTTATCATCCCTCCAACTTTGAGGCCCCCCAGGGGGCCGCGGCCCCCACTTTGAAAACCACTGGCTTAGACAATTGCTTGAATGAGTAGCAGTCCAGGTGTTCCTAATAAAGTGACTGGTGAGTGTATAGTACAGTCGTATGGAGTGTGAGACACAACTCAAGTATTTATAACTCATGATTGGTCAGGATTGCAGAAGTGTTATGTGAAGTATTATGAGAATAACACTACTTTGTTGTGCATATCAATGTGACTGACACAGTTACTCAGCACCAGGTGAAAGAGTGAAACTTGTCACCAAGAACTTGCCTTTCACTACCATCAGCCAGTTTGAGCTTGCTGACTGCCTTATCAAATGCACAACTGAATAACTGTGTAAATATAATCTTGCAGAATAAACAGAAATCATCAGATAAGCTAACAGAGGTGAAACGATGCACATATTAAAAGATGCAACAGTTAGTTTTACTTGCACAAATTACCTGGAAAATATGTCAGAGATGATTTTAAAAAATAATTATTTAAACAATGGTTGAAAATCAACAAGTGTCCAGCACAGCCAGATAATGCTATATTTGACTAAAATTAATCATTTCCAACTCCCAGCTAGGGAAAAGAAAAAAACAAACAAGAAAATAGCCTCTCAACTCAAAAATCATACTCGTAAATTCAGGACAATATCCTCAACCTCAAATTCAGCAAGTTATGTCAAATCAACATGGCTGCTCACAGAATCAACAGCAGACAAGGTAGTATTTCTTACCTTTAAATCAGTTATGCTGTGCATACAATTATTTGTTTTAGAACAATCAACATACCGTATTTTCTGGACTATAAGCCGCTACTTTTTTCCTAGGTTTTGAACCATGCGGCTTATACAAAGGTGCGGCTATTCTGTGGATTTTTCTTCCACCGCTAGGGGCGCTCTAACCGGAAGTAGAATCAAAAATAAGATAGATGAAAAATCAATGCAAAGAAGAATTAGCAGATCTTTAGCAGATAGAACACGCACGACAAATTACTAACTGGTAATTATTTTCAAATCCAGCGAAGATGATTAAAGTGACTTGTGGTTTCAAACACAGGAGAAATGAAGGTAAATAAAATACCGGTTATTTTCTCTTGGTTCTGTTCCGTTTTAATCAGCAAAGTTGCTGCCGTGTTAAAAGGCACTGTTCGGAAAGAATCTGTTCAGGTACATACATGTACATTTACAGTACAAAATCGTTCTGTACATGCAGTAAATATCTAATTTTTCAACATAGATATCTGCGGCTTATAGCCCGGTGCGGCTTGTATATCTTTTTTTTTTTTTTTTTAAATAGAGCGGATGCGGCTTATATACAGGTGCGCTCTATAGTCCAGAAAATATGGTACACATTCGCTTATTCGATCCACTGACTATACAGTTCACCGTTTTACAGAGAATATTTATCACAGTTAGCTGGCTGGTAACAAGAGGAAAATGGAGGTGTCACCAAGTCAAATGAAGCATAATTATCCTGGGGGGGGGAGTAAACAATTAAATAAATAAATATTGCTAGCACTTTTCCATGATCGTCATTTTTACAAGAGAAAGGTATGAAGCTGGATACAGAATTAGCAATGCTGCTCCATAAAGCTTTGAACTGTCTGAATTGCCTGCTTTACAAAAATAATCAAGAACTGATAAACTATCCTGAGACAAAGATAATTGTCAACTTTTCTACAAAAGGTATGAAATATGTCTGCATACCAGCATCATTAATGCTGATTGTTAAACAGTGCAAGCATCTGCAAAACATTTCAACAGTTTTCCACGTGATGTTCATCCTTCAGGGTCAAAGATGACCATGACTTCAATTTGGTGCGTGGCAGTTGTGGGTCTGGAGGTGACTGATGAGGCCAATCCAAGCTCTGAAGGTACGCCCACATGTTGGGCACATGTAGGTAGGTGCTGTAGTGGAGGTGATCATAGTTTGAGCCTTCCGCACAGCTTGTTTCTTCTGGGCCTCAGCGAGGTGTTTCATCTCTGCTGCATGTGCACGACTGGTAAGCTTTGCTCACCATACTGGACGATCCTGAGCAAGCGACTCCCAGAAGTTGAGATCAATTTCTAGAGTTTTGAGGGACACCGAGATTGTCCTTGAAGCATTTCTTCTGCCCCCCCCCAGTGGAAGTGATTGAGCTGCTTAGAGTGTGTCTGCTGTAGACAGTTCAGGTCTCACAGGCATAAAGTAGGGTGGCAAGCATCACAGTACAGTAGATCTTCAGCTTAGTGGTAAGGCTGAGCACTTGCCGTTCCCAGGCATTCTCACAAAGTCTCCCAAAAGCAGCGCTGGCCTTTGCAATCCTGTTGATCACCTTGACATCCATGTTCACTAGTCAGGAAAGGGTGCTGCCCAGGTAAATGAATTTGTTGACTGCCTTAATGTTCTGCCCATTCACTGTAATATATGGTTCTTGGTAGGGCCTTCCAGGACCATTTTATGCTGAATCTTCTGCTCTGTACAGGCATTGAGGGCGCAGTCATCAGCATACAGAAAGTCTTGGATGATGGTCTCCTTCACCTTGGTGATGGCCTGCAGGCAACTGAGGTTGAACAGACTGCCATCAGTCCTATATCTGAGGCGTATCCCATCCTGATGATCTTGGAAGGCATCTGTCAGCATGGCGAAGATGACCATGCCAAGTTTAGGAGCAAGAACACAGCCTTGCTTCTCACCATTTGTTACTGGGATTGCCTCCAACTCCTCTCAATCATCCAGTACTTTGACCATCATGCCATTGTGGAACTGCCACACCATCATGATGAACTTGCCAGGACAGCCAAACTTCTCCATTATCTTCCATATGCCTTCTCTACTAACTGTATTGAAGGCCTTGGTCAAGTCAACAAAAGGTCATCATGCTCTTAACACTTTTCCTGAAGCTGGAGTGCAGCAAATATGTCCACCGTTCCCCATTCAGCATGAAAACCACACTGGCTTTCAGGGAGGAGACCCTGCTCAAGGTGTTGGAGAAGGCAACTGAGCATGGCACGAGCTAGAATCTCTCTCGCTATGGACAGGAGGGAGATGCCACGGTGGTTATCACATGACCGGCAGTCTCCTTTCCTCTTGTCGACGTGGAATATATTTGCATCCTTAAGCTGTTGTGGGACCTGTCCTGCCTTCCACACGGACTAGAAGGGGTCAGTTTCTGCATCATAGCTGGACCTCCTGCTTTGTTAACTTCAGCAGGGATGGCATCTGAACCTGGCATTTTGCCACAGGAGAGCTGCTTGATGTCCTTTCTGACTTTATCTTCTGTGGAGAGGTTGTCGAGGTCAGTGTTGATTTCCACCTGCGGTAGGCACGCAATGGCCTCGTTGTTGAGGTCAGCAGGATGGTTGAGGGTGTGGTTGAAATGTTCAGCCCACCAGTCCAAGATCTGCTTCTTCTCTGTCAGTAGCTGGGTGTCACAGAATCACTTGCTATCATGGCCTTCTCCATAGCCCTGGATTTTTGTCGGTCTTCAAGCTGAGCCAGGCATCCTGCCTCTCACAGAGCTTCCTCTGTACTTTTTGCCTTCTGCTGGCAAAGGCGTCTCTTTTTGCTTGTGAAGAGGGATCATTCTGGTGAGCTCTGAACAGCTGATATTTTTCTGACAGTAATGTCTGTATCTCGTCATCATTGAACCAAACTTGGTTTTTGCAGGTTGCTGATTTGAGGTGTTCAAAGGTGAAAGAGGAGACTGCATCTCTAAAGGCCACCCACTGCTCTTCAATGTCCTGATCTAAAGATATAATCAGGCAACCTGCTATTCAGGTCACTAGCGAATTCCTCTGCAATTTTACTGTTCTTAAGCCTGGAGACATTGATTCCCTTTACAGTCTCCTGGCCTTGGAGTCTTCGAGCGGGCAGAATGCAAAGTTTGCAGTTGGATACAATGAGACAATTATCAGTCCAGCAGTTGGTGCCACACATGGATTTTGTCACTCTCACATCCTGCCTGTCCCTCTTCCTGGTGATAATATAATCAATCAATCAATCAATCAATCAATCAATCAATCAATCAGATGCCAATGTCTGGAACGCAGGTGCATCCAAGATGTCTTGTTACAGGTAGAGGGTTGAAATAGTGTGTTGGTAATAAGATCATGAGAAGCGCACGTTCTGAGGAACAGTAAGCCATTGTTGTTGCACTTGCCAATATCGTGTCTTTCTATGATCCCCTCCCAGATCTGGTGATCAGACCCCACTCTGGCCTTGAAGTCTCCAAGAACAAAGAGCTTCTTTGACTGTGGGACTACTGCAATGATGGCATCAAGTTCTTCGTAGAATTTATCCTTGGTGTCGTCTGAGTTAGTCATTGTGGGAGCACAAGCACTAATCAACATTGCATTCTTCTTGCCTCCAAGTGGAAGCTGAAGTGTCATCAGGCAATTGTTGATGCCCTCTGGGAGTTTGGCAAGTTTCTGGGCAAGGTGGGACTTTACAGCAAATTCAACACCTGCCTCTAGTGCTGTTACAACCACTCCAGAAGAAGGTATAACCACCACCATGTTCCATGAGCTGGCCCTTGTGGGCTAGATGTTTTTCACTGAGGGCAGCTATGTCCACATCGTAGCAAGCTAGTTCCCTGGCGACTAGTGCAGTTCTATCCAGCTTGTCTGCTTTGATGTTATCCAGCAGAGTGCACATGTTCCACATGCCAATGTTGAGTACCTTCACCATCTTTTCTTACTTGTTGTAATTCGACTGCTGAGTGGGATCCATGCCAGCCAGTGTGCTGGCCAGGATGAGGTGAAACAGGCTATGTTTGGGGCACCTTTTCTAGCCCCATGGAGGAGAGCAGAGCAAATCCTAAACAGGACTGCTCAGACACCCAGGGGGCTGCTGAACTCCACTGCTGCTTTGTTCCAGTAGAGAATGGCCCTATGCCCTGAGCCACCAGTGTGCAGGTTCATGACCACAGCTTCCAGTGTTTCCGCTCAGCCTCACTCTCTTGTCCTGACCTAACTGGGTCCAGGGGCAAGACAGAATCAAGATGGCTGGAGCTAGGTCGAGATACAATGGATGGCCAACTGCACTGTGCCCTGATCGCGCTCCACTAACGCTTTTGCTTGGTCCAACTTCCTGCCCATTGAACCACCAGGTGGTGGTCTCCTCCATACAGTCTGCCAAGTAATCTTCGGTCATCACCCTGACGAGGGGGAGTGAGGGGTTGCTAGTGCTTGCTCAAGGCACCACCCGAGGCTAGTGGAAGGAAGGAGACGCCTTACTACTCCACTGCATGGCGGTCAAGGACGGCACATGCCCACTGCCCTAATACAGATTCTACACTGCATGTACAGTTTTTCACAGACACTTAGCAGCATCTCTACAACCACATTCACCTCAAAAAGAGCCAAGTAAGACTGTGAGCAAAGAGTCAGACTGGAGGACATATTTACTGACAGACACACTCATGCGCTTTCAGTTTGCCTTTTTTTTTTTTTTTTTAAACCTGGAGGTAAAATACCACAATAACACACCCACACATTATTAGTTGAACCCTTAAAATATATGTGCTTACCAAATATCATCAGGCGATAAATACTGAACAATATCATTTGCACTTTTAACAGTCATCTTCAGGGCTTGGAACTAATGTCACCCCAGACACACTGACTGTAAATTACTATTACAGATCTGTCAGCACAGTTCACAACAGCTCATACATCATGTAATGAAGATTTTTATATGGCAAAAAACCCACTTCACATTACTATGATATGGGTACAGAGACTAAATTTTGGTTTTGTGATAATTCTACAAAGTGTTTGTGTGTGTGTGTGTGTGTGTGTGTGTCACCTTAGCAATGATGACATCCTTCCTCAGGATCTTCATGGCATAATGCACCCCTGTTGCCTTCTCTCTGACCAGGATCACTTTCCCAAATGTGCCCTTACCCAGCAGCTTCAGGTAGTCAAAGTCACTCATTGTCTACAGTGTGCCACACACAAAAACATGTTCTATAAATGTGAATAGTCCTAAGCACTAACACTCACTGAATCATTATCAAAAACACTAATTTCTCTGTGTATGTGTGAGACTGACCACTTTGCTGCGCGATTTCGCTGTACATGTATCCATGCTGCTGTCTCCTGAAGAGCTGAAGTTAATGTCCATCGGTTCCTCCTCCTCTCGCGTCTTCAGTCCATTTGCTACAGCCTGGATCGATCGGATCCACTCCTCCCTGAAAGAAGGGGGCAAAAAGAAATCAAGACACAGATAGAAAGAGGTATATTTGTTCAAGGCTTGGTCTCAAACACTAGTTAGTTCATTACTAGTTTATGGCTGTGAACCCTTCATATAATGAGAAATAAATAGTGATCATATATCTGAATGTTCAATCAGTGTTCAAATGTGGGTGTTAACTATAATACACTGATCTGTGACTGAACATCAGGTTTAATACTTAGAACTGGCTTATGAACGTGACATTTAAAAATGTTTAATGAAATAAGATGACAAGTTAGTGACAATCTTTAACACAGAGGTTACAGACGAATCCAGGGAAGTACCAGATGTAAACAAGTCACCATTAATGCAGGGCATCTCCCCAAATATGGATGTGTATGAAAGCAAGCTGTCCTTAGAAGCCTACAATTTTCTATTTTGTGTTTTAATTTCTATGTAACGTTACATTTGACAATGCTGGCTAAGAAACTGGGAAGAACCCGTGCAGTTGTCTGCTGCTCCAACAGTAGTGGCGAACTTCAATTTTATATATACACACACTTTTTTTTTTGGGGGGGGGGGGGGGGCTGAATGCAAACTACACAAGCCTTTACTTTATGAAGAGTGCCCCTGTCTGAGACTGTACATGTTACACAGATTTCCTGCACATACAGAGGACCAAGATGTTCACCAAGAGCAGCTCATCACATGCCAGTATATTACTGAAATAAACCGGAATAGCTATTTAAAAAAAAAACACCCACAAGAGTGCGCTGAGAACACAATATCCCCCGCTGGCAACTATACCATAACTCTGGTTACTAAAACTCCATTTTAATTTTTGCAACACATTTCAAAACAAAAGTTGGGATGGTAAAGCATTTAACATTTTGTCATGTTGCCATTCTTTCTCAACACTTAAAGGAGATATGCAGAACCTTTATTTTTAAATAAATTTCTGAGTGGATAGCATCTCCATCCCTGACTCTTGTATGCTGCATAAATGTGAATTTAAAAAAATAATAATTTTATATTATATATAACAATTGTTTTTTAGTGTTAAAATTGCCCACAAAGTTGGCACTCGAGCTGCCCCGCTGAGCCAGCCAGCTGAGTGCGTGACGTCACAGCGGTAACCGGTTTTAAAGGAAATACGCAGAACCATGGCCTCGCTTTCATTTATAAATGCCTTGAGACCTCAAGAATGGCACAGGAATAGTTTTAAGCTGTAACAATAAGTCTAATATTGTAATTTTTACGATTAAAGTGACTCATATAGGTAGTGGTCTGAATGAATGACCTTGACATCCGTAACGTCACAGCAGGAAGTCTCTCAGTCTCATCGCCATCTCCGCTATACTAAAACACAAAGCTGACTGCAACTCCGATCCTCCATTTTGAGCCAATTTATTGCCATGCCACATAGATGTGTTGCTGCATCTGCCAGCAACACGACAGAAGGTGGATTTACATTGCATTCATGGTCCAAGAATGTTCAAATTGCAAAGATTTGGACGCATTTTGCGAGTAGTTCACGGGCATATTGGGTACCTACGAAGTTGTCTCTCTTCTGCTCTGCACATTTTACTGAAAATGCATACAAAACCTCTTATCTGTTGAGGAGCATTGGCTATAAGCCCATATTGAAAGAGGGCGCAGTATCAACAATGAAAGAAAAAGAAAACTACAAGAAAAGGAAAGTTTTTCTTTTTAAAGCAAAAGTTCAGTTGCACCAGTCCTCCCGGAGTGAGCTGAGGGTTGTTGGTAAAACCCGGGACGGAACGGGACATATCGCTTGGGCAGCGACCTCCCCGCGGTTGTTGCTAAAACTGGTGGCGTCCCGTTCCGTCCCGGGTTTTAGCAATTGCCTGAGCCCAGTAGTAATGGCGGAGTACTCTGCATGGACAAAATATAGAATGAGTGGAGCAGCCATCTTATTTTTAAACTGGACATTGCTGCCATCTTGCCCTTACGTGGAAGAAGTGAATGAATGGAGAACTGAACAAACAACTGAAAGTCAGATTGCTTCAAAACAATCGGCCACAAGATCAGCCTTCAAGAAGCGAGAACACAGACGGGTAATCTCCGACTCTCATTTGGATTTAAAAAATAAAACCCACTAAAACACGTTGTTTACCTGCATTTAGATTAATACATGTAACTTGTATTGTGTATTTAAGTTATCGGTAAAAGATTATTTAATTTGCTTCAGAATGTGATTGTCTCAGTTCATCTGATTATTTAATTAGCTTTTTACATTCTATAAGTGAAAATGCATGCATGTACATGTATGTTGCATAAGTTATAACACCTATCCTGTTTTAATGAGCGTCAACCCACAATCAATGAAGTCAAATCAGTCTTAGTTGAGCAAGTCGGTAACGGTATATCTTACTGTCACCATAAATTTTTATTTATATGACTTTGGTTTATAGCTGTCAAAGGCCTCGACCTTAAAACCGGTCACCGATGTGACATCACACACTCAGGGCTGGCTGGCTCAGCGGGGCAGCTCAAATACCAACCTTGCGGTCGATTTTAACTCGCAAAAATGTATATTTTTTTAATTCCCATTTATGCAGCATACAAAGTCAAGGATGGAGATTGGCTCGTGAGCGGTCCGGAATCCTACAATACGGACCTTTGGCGACTCGCTCGTTCACAACAAACATGGTAGCAATCTGTCATCAACATTTATTTTCGCATTTCTCAGTATAATAGCATTAATTTTACAGCATGGATGGCGATAACGACAGTCTTCACAGCAAAAGTGAGTTTTACTACCCTGATGAAGACGAAATAAAAGAAAACATTTCAGGAGAAAGCCGAAAACCTGTAACTGTTGCTAACACCAAGCAAAAACATGGCTGAATCCTGAATGACTCAATTTTGTATAAATAGAGGACTACATAGGCGGCAAAATGTAGTTTTTTCCTTGCCATGGAAGTGCACTTGTATACCGAGGAGGAAGCCATTACAGCTATGAATGAGGATTCAAAATGCCGGCTCACCTTGGCTTTGTTTTCCCTTTTGGGCGCTCTCATTTCCTGTTAGGATTTGGTAAAGAAAAAAATAAATATATTATTTACCAGCTTAAGAGTGGTCCGTATCATGAAATACCGTGACCTCGGCCTTGAATACTGACCTTGGCCCAGAGGCCTTGGTCAGTATTTTCAAGACCTCAGTCACGGTATTTCACGATACGGACCTTCCAGGTGGTAAATAATATATATTTATTTTAACTCTGTGCCCTTTTAACATCTTTGCTCCCCAAAAACAATGCCTTTCCTGGATACTGATTTTGTACCAAATCATGATTACAAATCACCTGTTTCAATTCACGATTTATTGTTTTACCTCATTACGAACACTAAATTGCCCCATCTCAACATTTTTGGAATGTGTTCCAGGCCTGAAATGCAGGAATGGATGCATATTAACAAATATGAGATGAAGTTGACCAGACAAAACATGAAATATCTTGGGTTTGTCATGTCTGCAAAGAAATATGTCAAAAACACATTCAGAAGTTACTGCTTTTTTTTTTTTGCATTTTCCACACCTTCCTGACTTTTTTTGATTTTGGGGTTGTACTAATGTATCTAGTCTGTCATGGTTAAATGCAACTCATAACTGATTATGCTTGCTAGCACAGTGATTCTACAGTGATTACTAGTAGTGATGATACTTCCCAACTCCCTTTCTGGCTCTTGTCATAATGTCTAATATGTAAAATTGGAATCATGTTAAGATCACCAGCCACATAAGGTACTTCCATCAGCAATTTGGGGCCACTGCCTAGCATCAATCCAACTACCTATGTTGCTGTCACTGTCAGCAGTTAGCAGAGATGCCAACCTTTTGTGAAATCAATGTGTAGTGACATGTATACGAGCGGAAAATTTTGGAAATTGGTGCTTTTTTAGGGCCATTCTGAAGTGAATACAGGTGACTAAAATGAACTGGGACATGTTGGTTTTGGGGGGAGAAAATTGTTGATTTGGGTTTTTTTTTTCAATTATCTGAAAAATAAAACCAAACCACAATCACTCATGATTTTCTCATGAATGATACTCATAACTCACCACAGTCACACAAAGTAAAGACTTCTCTGGTAATTTGTATACAATCAACTTTCAAACAGTGAATATTTTCTTAACTTTACTACACAAATGCAGATTACATACCATCAATATTTATAGATAACATACTGGAACACTCAATTAGCAAATACTCAAATAGTTTACTCAACAAATGCAGATTACATGCCATCAATGTTTATAGAAAATATGCTGGAACACTCAATTAGCAATACTCACATAGTTGTACTGGAACATGTCTCTTTCCTTTTTATTCCCACGATTAATGTCAAGTCACTTTGATTACTTTTAATTTTTATCAACTTCCTTTCACTTTTAATCTCATCAATATCAAGTCAGATTACTTATTCAGTTCTGATTGATTTACTTCAGAAGATGACTGTTTCAGTTCCAACAGTGTTTCGTTTCTTTTTGCGAATATATCGTGAAATGTTCATTGCATATTCGGAACATGGTGTTTTGGGTGGATGACAACCCTGATTTCATGTTTTGAGCAATAGTTTGTGAGGTTACAACACCCCGACAGCCCCTCAATACCTAGTGACATGGGCTGCTCGACATTCCATCGCGGCATCGATAATTAATTCGCGCACGCGCAGAACGCTTGTCAACAAAGATGGCGGCGCCCATCGAAGCAAACTTTGACCATAAATACAATCAAAATATTGAATTATCAAGCGATAATTGGCCTCAAATGTACCGAACACCGGCAAAATATTGTGAACCCTTATAGATTCACGCGTTTCGAACCGCATCTGTGCTAAAATCGTATGAATCCCATATAAACTGAATAGACGGTCGTAGCCTTGTAGTGCTACTGTCAAAAATGTAGTGACTACGCACAAATCGTAGTGATTGGCATCTCTGAGGTAGCAGCACACACACGGAGTCCCTACGACTGCCTTCAAAAGAGAACACTGTTGCCTCAGTGCCATAGACAGGTGTCTCAGAAGGCAGGACTTTCGACTGAAGGCAGCTTCTAAGGATGTTCATATGAAACGACCTTTTCAGAAAGCATGATGTGTGACTTCAGCCCACCACGTAACCTAACCAAAGGGTTTGACAGTTTGCTAACAGATGCCTCACAAGTCATACCAAACGAATTTCTTTGGTTACTCAGAGTTATAAGAGAGTACAATGTTTTTTTTTTCTCTATAACTTATCAAAAATCTAAGCCAAAAAAAAATCCCAAAAACTTGTATTTGTATACAAATTCACTTTTCTGTGAAGTTCAGTTTGCCATCTTTTTTTATTTTTTCCATTGCTTGAGGGAGCTGCTGCACAGATTTATGGGTAATTGTCAGCATCAAGGATACATCAATGTTGCCTTCAACTGGGGGCAGAAGACAGGAAATGAGATTTCGATCAGTATCGAACAGTCTGCCTGGCTGTCTTGCAAGACATCCTCCTGAGGCAGCATTTTCCCTGTTATGAATGTACCCTACAACTTGCCATCGCAGTAATGGCGGTGTCACTAGATGGTGGAACACACAAATTGGATTCGCCTGTGTGTTTAGCCTTCCTGTGTCCTCTGATGAGCTTTAATATACTGCACTATTGAATGCATTAGTTGATACAGTATATCTATGGTACAAGATTCTTTTGCTGCAAAGTGCTGTAGAACATTCAAAATTAGGACCCACTAAATGTTAACACACACATCTACCAGGAAAAACCCTGTCATCTTATAATGACAAGCTGATAAATACTGACAAAGTAAGAGATTTAATGGAAAGATTATCAAACATATGCACACAGTTATCAAATCACCCCTAGTATGCACTGTCCCAACCACATACTATTTTAAGATTTCTTCATTAAACACTTGTGCTTAAAGGGAATAAACAGAGACTTAAAAAGGATCATTAGGTCTCTACTCCCTCTGTACCCTACCTCTCAACCTTACTGTCCACATGGAACGTTCTTTCAATAACCGTCGTCCACTGAAGGCAGCGTATAACAAACGTATTGGGACGTGGCCGCTCTGTCTTCATCAGCTGGCATTCTGAAAGAAAACAAAAAACACACATTCAATAGCAGCTCATTAAAACAGCTCAAAACACTCAGTACTGCAGGTGTGATTTGATGTTTACCGGTTGTATAAAAAACATACACACGCATCACCTCTCAGTTCATCATCATGCACACCAATACACACACCTGCTACAGAAAAGTTGTTGAGGGGGGGCAGGTTTGGCTCAGACACATCAGGTTTCTCTTTATAACCGATAAACGACCCATCACTCTTTAGGATAAAATACCGCGGCCTCCATGTCTTAATGTATTCACCTACAAGGGAAACCCAAGGAGTGGGGGAGACAGACACATACGGGGGGAGAGAGAAGCTGGTAAAAGATGCAAAAACTCAAAAAAAAAAAAAAAAGCTTCTGTAGTTTATGAGTCAGTCCATTAAATTCTATCACACCAACTCCATAGTGCTATAGATTATAGACTATGTATAAACATGTATTAATCCAGTTTTACAGTGAGTGAACAGTGAGTTAGCAATGTTACTCACCTCTCTTGTGGAGCCAACCTTCTCTGACCACACTAACCTCATTCATGCTGTGTTTGTGTGTGTCCCAGTGTGTGTCTGTATCAGTGTGTGCGCAGTTCAGGGCGAAGGAGTCGGAGGATCAGCAGGACAGAGTGAGATGAGTGATCACAACCAGTTACACACACACACGCGCGCACACGCGCGCACACACGCACACACACGCACCTGAAAAGACACAGGAATTACACGCTCATTAATAATAATAATAATAATAATAATAATAATAATAATAAGGCATGGAACAATATATCATGCGAAGACAAACTGCAATACAAATGTGATTATCTGAATCAATTAAATAAATTAATTGCAATTATTATCTGGCTGCATTATCTCAGTTTTTCCAAGCTTTAATTGCATTGTTTAGATAGCAGAGGGCGCAATAATGTACAACTGCAGGAATGCACGTGACTTTATCCTAGGCAGAAGTAACAGCTCTAATGCCACCAAAAAAAAAAAAACCCACCACCATACATTACACAGATCTAAAGTGGGAAAGAGCTGTTGTGGGAGTGACTATACAAATAGGTTTAAAAAGAAATTGGAGCCCTCTTTACAGACTGCTGAAAACTAAAGAAAAATAGAGGTAGAAGAAATAAGTTTATTAAGAAAAAAGTCAATTTGTTCATAACCTGGTTCATTTTTAATAAAATGAATAGTTTCGTTAATAGGTTATTACATTTTACAACCTCAACAAATGTGGGTAAATTATTGTTGGCTATTAAGAAAATGAAACAGTTTTTTTTTTTTTACACTTAACAAAAGGAATATTTAGGCTAATAAAGAATAATAAATAAATGTTGCTTTTTTTTGTAATACAGGTTCTCTTTAAATTTTTTTTCCCCAAAAAATATTGTGGGGCAAAATTTGATCATGAACCCAATATCATGAATAGAATTGAATCATGACATGCCTATTAATGATATTTCTGTATGGTATAAACTCTACAACAGTTGTGTCAGTGAGTTTCCTGGAACACTGCCCAACCACCATGAACACCCAGCATTACACAACTCCAGTTACCAACACACACACACACACACACACACACACACACACACACGTGTAGAACAGAATAAACAGTGTTGAAAGACTGGGACCTCATTCATCAGGACTAGATAGTGTAGATGCACAGGATTCAAATTCAATCTGACACACTGGTGTCTTGCTATGATACATTTTCAGTCCAGCAGAAATAAGCAGTGCCTGAATGCATGTCTAAGGTTTCCAGCTTGATTTCTCCCTGATAGACATAGAAGCCAATAAGAAACAAGAATAGGCAGCTCCTTGACTTACACGTCCTCCTAGTCTTGCTTGGCAACACAACAGCATGGCTGAAAACATGGAGGAGTTGGTCGATTGCTGGATTTTGCATAACAGACATGGTGCACACAATGTTTATTTACAAAATACACAAAGGCAAGATTCTCATGTCAATGAAACAAAAACTACTTTCACCACCAAGAAAGCACCCCAAAGAGCGTGCTGAAATCTAGACAACACGGGGAGCTCACGTGAATAGTTAACACCACAACCAAACAGCACTGAAATAAACACCTTTAAAAAAAAAAAAAAATGCACTACTTGTGAGACAAGTAAACACTAGAAAGACAATCACTGATGCCATGACCTGGCCAAGGATGATCATAAAAATGAATGAGATTTGAAATGACTTCTAAAAATACCTGATTCTCGTCCAAACAATGCAGAGAGCGCAAAAAAAAACATGAATTGCTTATTTAAAAAAAAAAAACATTAAATAGAAATGTAAATTCAACTTTGGTTTGAGTATTTAAACTCACTCGCCTGCCAATCACCTTTCCATTTATTGCATTGTAACACTCAATATGAGTAGAAATTACAATTACATTTTACAAGTAATTGTAAAGGGTGGCACAATAGTGTAGTGGTTAGCGCTCTTGCCTCACAGCAAGAAGGTCCGGGTTCGAGCCCCGTGGCCGACGAGGGCCTTTCTGTGTGGAGCTTGCATGTTCTCCCCGTGTCCGCGTGGGTTTCCTCTGGGTGCTCCGGTTTCCCCCACAGTCCAAAGACATGCAGGTTAGGTTAACTGGTGACTCTAAATTGACCGTAGGTGTGAATGTGAGTGTGAATGGTTGTCTGTGTCTATGTGTCAGCCCTGTGATGACCTGGCGACTTGTCCAGGGTGTACCCCGCCTTTTGCCCGTAGTCAGCTGGGATAAGCTCCAGTTTGCCTGCGACCCTGTAGAACAGGATAAAGCAGCTAGAGATGACAAGTAATTGTAAAATGTTGCTTGCAGGAGTTTCTCCACTCCCTCTCTCCATTCACTCGAATGTACGTTATTCTGCCCTCTGCTGTCTTAACAACACAATTACAGCTAGGAAAAACAGTGATTACACAGCCTAATAATAATAATAATAGCCATTAGTTTATTTCATCAATTCAAATCATCAAAAATTTAAGCGCAATTAATTGTTGCACGATACATCACTACATGCCTGGTACAAATAAAATCATACAAACAAGTTACAAATGAATCTGTTTGTATCCTACTTGAGAAATGAGGCCCATTGCCTCAGGCTCCACAATCAGCCATATCAGTTTCTTTCAGCATTCACACCAAACTCAACACCAATTCACATCAGACATGTTTCTGAAGCCCCCCACAAAACAATAACAAAAATGACAGTTACACTTCCAGCTGCAGGAGACACACATCAATGCTGGTTTAGACTTCTGCGTTGAAGCATGTTTGTGTCCTAACGCAGAAAGGGGGTTTATGGGCGAGTGTGCCATGCAGAGGTGTACGGACGAGCTGATGTGCACACCTTGAAAGGTTTAACAGCATATCATGCATGTCTAAAACATGGCCCGTCAACCTGCTTTCAATCCAATCCGTGAGGAGGTACGTGGCTGTATGCCCGAAAACATTGCAAAGAGACGATCAGACCCTCTTCTCCAGGTTTTATAATTCTTTACTCTGACTGCAAACCCTGCATTGTTCCGAAGCAGTACTACAATTCACCCCAAACCAAGGGCTGATGTGCAGAAAGCTACAACCACAAATCAGAAAAAGTTGGGACAGTATGGAAATTGCAAATAATTAAAAAAAAAAAAAAAAAAGAGCAAAGCAGTGATTTCTTATTTTACTTTGACCCGTTTTTCATTGCAGACAGTATGAACCCAAGACATTTCATGTTTTGTCTGGTCAACTTCCTGCGTTTCAAACCTACAACACATTCTAAACAAAGTTGGGACGGGGTAAATTTAGGGCTACTAATGGAGATTAAACAATTAAAATCATGCGATTTGAAACAGGAGATTGTAATCATGATTTGGTATAAAAGTAGTATCCAGGAAAGGCCGAGTCTTTGAGAAGCAAAGATGGGCTGAGGATCAGTTTGTCAGCAAATGCATGAGAAAGTTATTTCAATGTTTATTTCATTTGGATATTCCACCCTATACAGTGCATAATATTAAATGACTCAAAGAATGTGGAGGAAATTTGGTGAATTTGGGCAAGGGCGCAAGCCTAAGCTGAATGCCTGTGATCTCCGATCCCTCAGATGGCACTGCATCAAAAATCATCCTTCATCTATAACTGATATAACCACATGGGTTTGGGATTACTTCTGCAAACCTTTGTCAACCACTACAATACAGAGTTACATCCACAAATGCCAGTTAAATCTTTACTGTGCAAAAAGGAAACCTTATGTTAACCGTGTCTAGAAGTGCCATCAACTTCTCTGGGCTCGGAGGAATCGCAGATGGACCATCATACAGTGGAAACGTGCAGTAAGATGAATTAGTATTCCCTGTCTTTTTTTTTTTTGGAAGGAATGGACCAAAGTTGAAAAGGACCATCCAGCCTGTTACCAACAAGAAGTCCAAAAGCCAGGGTCTGTCATGGTATGGGATTGTGTCAGTGCCCTTGGCAAAGGTAACCTGCACTTCTGTGATGGCAGCATTAATGCAGAAAAGTACACTGAGATTTTGGAGCAACATATGCTGCCTTCAAGACAACATCTTTTCCAAGACAATGCAAAATCACATTCTGCACACATTACAAAGGCATGGCTGCGGATAAAGAGGGTGCCTGTCCCCTCTGTCCCCAACAGAGAGCGAGTGGTGAATTTTGAAGTGAAAAATATGACAACCACCCTGGTTTTTTGGACACCTTAAAACCTGTTTGAAGGAAGAATCAGGGCTTGACATTAACTTTTAAATCCACTTGCCCTGGGGGGCAAGTGGGGATTAATTTCCACCCCCCCAATATTATCACTTTCCCCCCATCTTGCGAGTACTACTTTTTTTTTTTGGAAAACCATAGAATAGTTGTGAATTGCAACATAAAATTATCACAAATTGAGTTGAAGTTTGGTTATTGATTACTTTTTACTTGTAAAGGACAATAAGAATTTTATCCAAAATTAGTTTTTCCTGGCTTAGTTGATTTATTTTCATTTCATATGCATCTGTTGTAAAGTTTGGCGTGTTTGTGTAGAACTCTCTGACTGCAGGTTCATTAATCGGTAATGTAGAAATCATAAAACAGAAATCTATAACAAAGTTTGTATGAAGAAAACAGGGTGCCAAGACTTTTGAACAGTACTGTGTTTGAGAATATATCCCTTTTTTTTCTTAAAATACATCATCCACCTCTAGGTTTAAACACCCCCCCCGCGTGCTGCGTTATAACAGACAGGATAATGTTTGAGTTTAAAATTATTGTTTAGTGCAGGGGTCGGCAACCCTAGGCACGCGTGCCACAACTGGCACGCCGAGGAATTTCCAGTGGCACACTGACGATGATTCACAAACCTAATTATTCAACACATTAAAAATGTTCAAATGTCATCTTGAACTGTCATTTGCTGTAGCATGGCGAGCCTGCTCTTTTAGCATGACTACACAACAATATAGCGCCCCCCTCCCAGTGTTGCCAGATACTGCTGACGTTTTCCAGCCCAAAATATGTTCAAAACCTGCCAAAATGCACTTAAAACCACCCAATCTGGCAACACTTTCCCCTCCCCATATTTCTCACGAGACGGGCCCACTTGATGCAGCAGTTGCGCTAAGATGGCAAAGAAACCGACAGTTCGGGCTTTCCTCTCCTCGTGGACCAAAGAATATGGGTTCGTTTCTCAGAGGGACCGTGCTGTGTGCACGTTGTGTTTTGAAAGTGTTGTGTGTCGAACATCCAGTGTTAAACGTCATTTCGAGGCAAAGCACGAAAAGACTTTCAAAGATCAGGCAGATAGGGACGAATCAATCTCACGCGCAGTATGCAGGTATGGGAAGCAAGCCCACACTTTAAAAGTCTTTGCCTCAGCTAAAAACAATGCCACTGAAGTGAATGCAGTGAATTTCTCACTGCATAGCTAAACATGGAAAGCCATTCACAGACGGTGAATACATTAAGGAGGCCTTTCTCTCCGGTTCGGATAGTCTTTTTGAGGGGCTGCCAAATAAAGAGACAATAAAATCAAGAATAAAAGACAAGCCCGTATCAGCCAGAACTGTTGAGCGACGAATTGGTGAAATGGCAGAAAACGTAAGGGTGCAGCAAACAACTGGCATAAAAGATGCAGCGGTATTTAGCATTGCGCTTGACGAAAGCGTAGATGTGAATGATGTGGCACGTTTGGCAGTGATGGCAAGATATTGTGATGTGACTGAGAGAGGAGCTCTGCTGTTTAAAGCCAATGAATCCTGCTGGGCATCTTTACCCGAAAAGTTCAACTGTCTTCGCAATATCGCACTGGCTTTATTGTCAGTGTTTGGATCAACATATCTGTGTGAACAGATATTTTCACACATGAAGAATGTACTTTGCCTCTCCCGAAGTCGTCTGACAACGGGCCATTCGGAAGCATGCTTCCAACTCAAAGTGGCCAATTACCACCCCCCCTTTCTCGGAGCTAAGTAAGGTGGTGTTTACATTAGACCGTATCCGTCTCGTTTTCGTCGCGGATGCACTGTCCGTGCACATTAAAAAGCGGGGGAAACGACTCCACAGGCGGAACAACTTGAATCCGCCAGGGCCCACGTATTCAACCCAGTTCGTATCTGATCCGGTGCTGTGTAAACATTGAGGAACGAGGAAACGCTGTGCTGAGCTCTAGCTGACGTCGTCATTGGACAACGTCACTGTGACATCCACCTTCCTGATTCGCTGGCGTTGGGATCACACACACAGCAGCTCAGTCCCGAATCACTGCTCGTGCGCTTCACTCGCTCGCTCTGTGAGCTGCGCAGGGCCGGAGTGCGCACCCTCCAGAGGGCACTCGCTGTTCAGGGCGGAGTGATTTGGAGCGCAGGAGGAAGCGCTGAGCCGCACTGAGGTTTATTTACACATTTCAACTTATTTACCTCCTTCAGGCGCTTAAACTCAGTGAGAACATGAACATAACAGCCAGGTGTGTTTATCTGCTGGAGAAGGTGTTCGCTTGCCATCCTTCCACTTACAAGTGGTGAGTGACTTGTGCATGCCCGATATGCACTGGGATCATGTGACGTGCCGTCTAATTAGTCACGTGATTAGCGTATCCGTGTATTGGCGTTGCTGTGTGCACGCGAATCGTGTATTGGCGTTGCGGTGTGCACGCGAATCGTTTTAAAAACGTTAATCTGATGATCCGCTGATACAGTCTAATGTAAACACCACCTAAGGGGGAGCAGGGCCAGGGATCACATTGGCTGATAGACAAAACATTTATTTTGTAACAAGGCTACTTCAAATTTGCAGTTTATTGTTAAGCCACTTTATGTAGGCTACTTGTCAATGTTCTCTGACACTCATTAATTTTTTTCTGTAGTTTTATTATTCATCAGTTCCATTTCCATTAGGCTGCTACGTCTTTATTGTGAATAACTTGGGCCTGTTACCTACTGAAAGATTTTGGATGTTATTTTGTGAATTTGTATAAGCTGCTTACAATGTTGTTATCCAATGTGTGTGTGTGTGTGGGGGGGGGGGGGGGTGTCTTAAACCTTGTGTGTGAGGTTAATGGCATAAAACAAGTGCAATGGTGTTTTACATTTGCTCAATGCATTAAATATTCATATCCGTCTAAAATGTGTGGCGTCTAATTACACATAGTTAACAACACCTATTTGAATGGCACACTAACTAACAAGAAAATTTCTAATTGGCACTACATGGCAAAAAGGTTGCCGACCCCTGGTTTAGTGTGTTTTATACAGACCTGGCAACCTGCAACTGAATCAGTGCAGCCGGTCTGTCATGACGCAGCATGGGGTTTTGTTTTGTTTTTTACCTAGAGATGGATGATATAAAAAAAAAAACCCAATATATAAAAATATTTAGCACAAGGCTGTTCCTCTGATAACAGAAACAAAGCTCCAGCTCTCTCTGCTCTTAATCTGTTCTTTCAGGATTTATCACGCATGTCGCTCCTTATTGAGTTTTTTATGCCCAAGTTGTTTGAAACCAATCTGGGTTTTCTGTGTCAAATAAGGAAGCTGCTTCACCTGTAAGCAAATCAAACACTTTCATGACAGCGCTAACTCTAATGCGAGCAGAAAAAAATAAAATAAAACGAGATTCTTAAGCAAACTCTTCCATCCTCACTTCCGACTTTGTTTTTATAAAATGCATTGTATACAATTGTGGATTTCTCTGGAGTTTTCAGGCTTAGCTCCTCTCTTCGTATTCTTTAACCACTCATTTCCTTGTTATTCTTGAAGCATCTGCTTCTATTTTTCTTGATAGCGGGGAGACGGTTATGCCTTTTATCCATTTCTCTGTTTGAACAAGCAAAAACAGCGCAAAAATTAACCATACTGAAGACAGAAGACATGCCTTGTTTGCATGAAACGACGGTGTCTGTCTGACCCCAGCTGTAATTATCACGTGATGTGTAACATCATGCACAAGGGGTCTATAAAATAACTTGCAAATCAGTAAATGAAACAGAGACTAAGAAAACAGCCAAGATGTAATGGCAGATACGTAGTGAGGGATGCTTTTAGGAACTGAAATAAAAGATCAAAAAGCCTAATTTTTGTGGTGCTAGTTCGTAATATATGCTCATTCCAACTTGCCCAGTCGGGCATGTCAGGGACATATTCCACTTGCCCGAATGCATGTTTCACTTGCCCTGGGCAATCGGGCAGTCCTTAAATGTCAAGCCCTGAGAATGGGACAAAATAACACCTGAAACACCATCACTTGGTGTCTTCAGTCCCTAAACATATTTCAACATCAAGTGTTGTGAGAAGAATGGCAACATTACAAAATAACAATTGCTTCACCATCCCAACTTTTTTTGAAATGCATGTTTTTTTTTTTTTTGGGGGGTGGGGTGGGGTGGGGGGTGGTGGTAAAATTCATGAGGTAAAACATCAAATGTGCTGTTGTATTGTTTTGAGTGCCAGGCAGGTCAAAGATTATTTACAAACCCTTGTTTTCATTTTTAATTTCAACATATCGTCCCAACGTTTTCAGATTTGAGGTTATAGATGGATAGACAGATAGACAGACAGATGGGGGGGGTTTGTTGGAGGAGAGAGTTGGATCCTCCTGGAAGCATGCACACAAAATGCTCACACATTCACACTCGCCAAGGTACCAGAGACAAGAAGAGTACACATCTGCGCTAGTCTTTTTTTTTTAATAATAATAATACCACAGTTAGTTTCAGTCCAGTAGTTTGATTTCCTATAATCACGCTCAGACATTTCACTGTGTGGATCACTCCGCTCATCCGTGTTTGCCATGCAAAATTCCACTTCTTAATTCGAACCAGTGTTGGCTCAACAGTAGAGTCAGTGATATCAATGGGCAAACAAGACTCTTCAGAAATATATATTTTTACTTAAAATGTGAAAACCTGTTGGAGGAAGACAAGGGGAGAAAAAAAAGGGGGGGGGGCAGACACCAATTTACCCAGAAGCACCTTTGACGGGAACGTACAAAACACAAGTGAGCTAGTCAGTTAGCTGATGTGCTATAAAGTGAACATCGCTTCTTCTGGAGCTTTTTCTGCTAACAGAGCAAAAATAAACAGAACATTTGGCCATAGTGTCTGAAATGTCAGTTATTCTAAATTCATTTCTCGTTTATAAGTGGATCGGTGTGACCAAATTTAAGCAAAATTGCACTTGCGGTCTTGAAGTTATAGTGAATACTGGCACCGCTGTAATTACCGACTGCACTCACCCTGCATGCTCATGCCTCCAGCTGCCTATAAACACACTCTCCCATGTGCGATTTGCCTGACTGATAAACCTCTATCATCATCTAAAATCTAACAGAACTGGTGATTTTGAACATTGTGGTAAGTAGCGAATCTCAGTATTTTATTGCACCCATTCATCTGCTTGTTCTCCATTTAAAATACGAGACTTTGGTTTCATTTTTCATTTACTTCACCCTGGTGGACAAGTTCATTTGCACACGAGTATGATGATAGACAGCTATGTTCACAAATAGTTTGGCTCTTTTTTTATGCATTGTCATACTATATCTTTTTATGCATGGTCCTAAGTGAATTGTAAAACTCTACAGAAATTAATTTAAATGACAATCATACTTTCCACAAGCGGAACTTCACTTAAAACAATCTACAAAGACGTTGCGACTGTGCAAGCTGTAGATTTACAGAAAAGCGATGAGTAGTAGTCATGCTTATTAATGAAACCAGAAAAGGGATGAACAGCCTGTTTATTCACTGCCTTTACTGTGTTACACTTACAGCTGGCTCAGCTTCATCTGTCCCCAGAACACAGGGGCAGGGTTGGTTTGACACCACAAGTTTGGGTTTGGTACGGTATGGTATCTGGCATGGTAGAATGGCAACGGTACTCGTTTGGTACCAATGCGATCAATCAAATATTCATACAAACTCATGAAATTAATACAAATCAAGAGTTGTATTGGTTAAACACTGCATTAAATGTGTGAAAATATTGACTTCCTGCTTGTGTCTATCTATCTGTCTGTGATAGATGGATGGATTTATAGATGGATTTATAACTCTATATTCACACCAAAAACACAGCGAGTGTGTCAACATTCGCTCTGGCTGCCCTGCCAAAGATGCTGGTAAGTTTGTGGACACTCGGACACTGATGAAATAGGTGGCTAGAAAGTCGTTCAGAAAGCTTCGTCTTGAAAACTTCATTTAAAATGGCTGCAAAGCCAACACACGTTAACCGGTACATCTTAATAAAATAATTTTAAAAATTTAAATAATTAAAATTTTTCAAAATTAACAATACCATTAGAGACCAGGTAAACTTTTTTTTTGCCTTGTTAGGGTCTAAAAGGATTTTTAAAAAGTATTCTTTAGAGCTGAGCACTTCTAAATTCTGATTGGTTGCCGTCGAACTGCATCATAGCTCATTACCATAAAGTCACCCGGACTTCAACTTGATTCTGACACTCCCACTGCTCAAGACGCACTGCCAACGATTCTGCCACCAAGAGATGCTGTCTCACAGAGAAAATGACTGACTTTTGGTCGTTTTGACACCCTCACTGCATTTGACATGAACGTAGGGTTAGTAGGCTAATTTTACAAAACACATGATTATTTCTATATCCTCATTATTCTTTCGCTCATTAATTCATTAAGGAGAACACTGCTAAGTCAGCTAAGGCTACATCCACACTCATACATTTTAGTTTTCAAACGAAAATCTCAAGCAGCTAAAATGCTCGTCTGCACAATCAAAATTCATCTCTGTCCATAACACACCTGAAAATACATATCACATGACCGTTCACATACACTTGGCATGCACGGACCAGCGTAAACAGCTGATGCAGTTTGTTTTGTTCCGGAAAAGGGTCACGCGACAGAAGCGTGACGAATCACGGAAGGATTCAGTCACGACGCGAATGTGGATGTCTGCATCATCGTTTCCAAATGTCTCCATTTTTACCCGTCTACACTAAAACACTACATGGAATTTTCACACTAAAACGAGACCAGCTGCATTTCCGAAAGTCTCCGTTTTTGAGGCCCAAAAACTCTGGAGTAGTGTGGATGCCATGCATAAACATGGCAAAAGTGATGCTTTTAACACTAAAATGGTATTAATGTGGACGTAGCCTCAGATGACAAACAGCAGCCTTAGTGCCATCATCACAGTAGCTGGCTGCCAGCTCGCCCCATGGAACATCAGGTCGGCTAAACTTACATTACAAGCTGGCGAGCCTGTCAGCTACATCCAGGACAGGAAATATTGTGAATACACATGGACAAAAGGTCAATACCCATCCTTTAAACAAGCTTATTTTCATCAATTTATTTGTGTGGTCATCATGTGCACTTTCCATTCCTGGAATACTTTGTACCAATTGGAATGTGCAGTATGTGCATTAAAGGTTTCATTAGATTAAACATATTGCCTCCTCCCACCATACATGACCTGAGGCACCGTTTGCACAAAGGTGTAGAAGGGGACTCCGCCTCGCTGCCATCACTTGTCCTAAAAGAAAAATAATCACCATATATTATATGGACACGAGTGTTTTACTGTGAGACATAACTCTCCATATGACACCCGTGAGGAAATAGATTAATTGCTTTGATAAATTTGGGTACTTTGTTTGTGAACGTGTCTACATAATAAAATAGGTACCCTATGGGTACATGTGGTGGCTACTTATAAATAAAATTGTTTTCTGATACCATGTCCATACAGTAAATATAGCATACATATTTACTCTACGAGGCAGTAGCCACAAAAATGAAGCGTAATCCAAAAATGAACAATTTAAAAGTCACAGAAGTAAAATATACCAAGTGTCTGTACTTTATATTATCCTACTCTTACAGTTTTCTAAACTGAAACCTCCAAACCGAGGCTGACATACACACGCTGTCGCCATTACCGAAACTCTTATTTCCCGGAAAAGGCCCAGCGCTAGAGCTCAGTGGTCTCAATACGCTTTTCGACAACTTCCCATAACAATTCGGAAGTGCGTCACACCTACATCACACATGGGACCACTGGCTGAAGAAGGCACGAAAAAGGGGCCAATCTGGAGTATACGAGTATTTTAAAATAGGAACGCACTTTACCTCGGTAATAAGCATAAACATGTCGGAAAGCGATTTCTTTAGTCCATTTATTTCAAATGGTCAACCGAACTGTACACACTCTGTGGCCATTTTAATAGGAACACCTGTATGCGTCTGCGCAACGCACGATTGTTACACTCATTCTTACAACACAATGATATAGTAGCTCCTGCCTCTATGAGGCAGTAGCCACAAAAAAGAAAATCACACATTGGCTTGAAGATATGAAGTTTATCTTCTCATGTTTCATATGAAATACACTACAGATCTGACTGACATTTCCTGATATTTCACTCTGATGACGTCACTCCCAGCGTTTTTCCCACTGACTTAAGGTGCGTTGTCAAAATGGCAAACCAGTTCAAAATTTAAATTCTTTTGATTAACTTGCTTTTTTTTTTGGTGGATGCGTCCATATAACAAAGAACATTACATGGTGGCACAAAGATATGAAGTTTATTGTCTCATGCTGAAAATATTCTCACTTGTTCGCGTCGCTCATGATACACATATTCACCAATTTATATCTTCATGCAACCGTGTAATATCCTCAATATATATATCACAGCTCGAAATTCGCGGTGGTCCGGTTGCCCGAGGCGACTTCATTTGTCATTTGGCGGGTAATTCCTGTCACTAGCCAGCCGGGCTGGCTAGGTGAAAATAAAAAACATATGAAGCAAAGATTCAGACACACCGTCAACTAAAGCCGCCACATATTAAGCGTGTGCCGTGTCTGTGTTAATCGATGTGTTTATCAGCAGGACGGAAGATACCGAAGAATTCCGAATCATATCGTGTACGAGTCAGGCTGTCAGTTTTTTCACTACTGTGCATGCATATAACGCATCTCGTTGAATATCACGGTAATCACATGTAGTATTGGACCAGGTGGGTGGAGCACAGAAGCACGGCAGGCCAGAACTGAGTTCTCAATGAACTATTTATTGCTAGCTTTTCAGCCTTTTATCACTTCCCAGCCCCACGCGCGCACCCACGCGCACATGTGTTCTGGTTGGAGAGAGAGAGCTCCCTTTCTCTGCTCTCCTCTCCTTTTAAAGGGCGCAGTCACTGGAGAAGACACACAAACACAGGTTAATCCCCATCAGGTGCAAGGATTCCACCACTTACCTTCCCTGACTCCGCCCTCCATTTACAGACCGCCGCTTGGCCACGCCCCCACTGCCACATCACGTTATCAAATTGAATAGATGTGGCCACATTATCACCCATTTAAACACGTGTTTTTGTTGTTGTTTACATCTATATCTGCCAAAGCTACGTTGCGATCTGGAATTTTCTGAAAGGTATACAGAAACCGCCAGAGATGGGGACAAAGCGACCTCGGTCTGAAGAGGAGAAACAACAAAGGACTTATAAGCAAATGTGGGAGCAGGGTAGGCCTTGGCTGCGATACGATTTTTATGGAATAATTAATTTTTTTCAAGTTGATTCCTAGTCAATATGAAGCTCCTAATGCTTTCTCTCTCATAAATGGTTAAATACAGAAAGCATATTGGACATATTTTGGGTGCTATAGTCATGATTTGTTTTCAATACTCATACACCAAGTTGCCAAGTTTTCCAATATATTATTATTTGTTGATATTATATTATGGTGCTCTGTGTTGTTCTCATTTATGTGTTTAACAACAGTATCAAAATACTCAGGTCTTGAAATAAATGCACATTAGTCATGAACAATGGTAACTACTCTCTTTTGCGTTATTTTTGACAGAAGTAAAATTCATACATGAACAAATTTTGGCTAGTGGAAGGTAGGGATGTTAACCGATGACCGTTTGACCGGTGGTTGACCGAATCAACGTCAACCGGTTAATTTTTTTTGGTTGTCGGTTAAAAAAAAAAAAATCAATCGTTTTGAAGCTGCCGATTTTGGAGCGGAGAACCTGAGAATTCTGTGTTGTAAACGCTTGTGGCATGTCATGCGGTGTAAGGACGACAGCTGACAAATCAGAAACACCCATTCAGTCATGTCCTGCCCTCCCGCCCCAGTTGAAGACAGCTGACAAATCAGAAACACCCGTTCAGTCATGTCCCGCCCTCCTGCCCCAGTTGAAAACAGCTGCCACTCAGCGAGAGAAAAGTGTAGACACAGGCTTTTTAGCTTACAAATTACTATTCTGTTTTTTTTTTTTTATTATTATTAGAAGGCACATCGAGTTTAGTCCTGCCTTGGCCAGTGCATTCTGAAAGTATGTTTCGGTCTGTAGCCAACAATGCATGTTATTGCAGATCATCTCTCCACACAAACTAAAGGCGCAGATGCCGACTTTTTCACGGCTGAATCGTGCAGATCCGATTTTTTTTTAAGGGGGGGCGTTGGAGTGTCTGAATAATTTCATCAGAGTAAATTCTGTATTAAAATTACTAAATAAGCAAATGCCGTTGAAATTATTCAGACACTCCAACGCCCCCCCCCCCCCAAAAAAATCGGATCTGCACGATTCAGCCGTGAAAAAGGCGGCATCCGCCAAAAGGCGCGCCGTTTGCATCCCTGTTTAAACTCATAGGTTAACCGACTTTAACCAGCTAATGAGGCTCGGTGGTCGGTCAAGATTTTTTTTAGTTTTCGCCATCCCTAGTGGAAGGTAACTAGTCCGGCTGACTGGTGAAAAAAATATGAATTTCTAGGCCTGTATATATAAAAACTCAGAGAGCCTTGTTTCTTGACAAGTTTCAGCAATCTAGCATCACTAGTTGCTGAATCCATAGCATTTTCCCAAACTTAGCTGGATAAGTCGAGGCAGTGTAGCAGGTCACTAATCAGAGGGAGACGACTGTTAGTGTTAAGACTTGCATCATGAGCTGCCGGCTTAGTTTTAAAGGGAGGGCGAAAGAGTGAACTCAAAGGCGCTTTTCAAAGTACAGTGAAAGAATCAAAATGCAGTAACGTTAACTACCAAAATATGTGAAGTGATGACACTGCATTGTTGCAAATATCAAATTTACTGGTAACTGGAGCAATCCTACCAAGGGGTTCCCAAACTTTTGGGCACACAACCCCACATGGACATTAACAACCTTCTGCAATTGCAAGCCTTCACCAACCAGCTTTTTGAATTCAGGTTTAATGATATACAATTACTGCAACACTGTGCCAGTAACATATGTAATGTTTAGCATACGTGATTAAAAAAATTAAAAGGAATATTGCCTGCACTGATTCTCCAGTCTACTGGGAAGTGTTGCGTCATTCTAAGAAAATAATCCACACCGGGGTGGTGTGATACGGCCCAACGCAAAGCAGCCGGATTTATGCGTGAAGCGCGATTTTGTGTACATATACAGAAGCAGCATCATTATTCTTCACACACTTGTTGCATATCTTATGTATATGACGGAGGCAACATTTCCCAGCCTGGTATTCCAACTGCAGCTGCAAAATAGTGAGCAGTTTAATCGCAGGTTGAAATTAAACACAGACCAGTGCCGTCTCCATTTAAATCTTTCTGCTGTTGTCATGGGCTGCGTCTCAAAATCGAAAACTCTGACCTTATATTCACAAGCAGTGTGGGAAAAGGCAGACATTTACCAGTATTGTTCGCATTTGTCCATCTGTATTTCAAAAGCATTGGACCAGACGGCCCATGAAAAATTGTAAAGATATGGGTCTAATCTACTTCCAAATGTTACGCTGGGCACATTATGTGTGACACATTATGCCAGACACATTATGCCATAACACGGCCTGTGAAACAGGGGCCCCCACAGGCGCGACTTTAAAAATTCATAATTCCACGTTTTATTAGGCTATCCCTAATTGTTGGAAACAAATGCATTGCTATGTTGTGGAAAAGTGATAACCCACCTACTGTCTCAATGTGGCTTAAGGAAGTTGCATCATACATTAGTCTGGCTAACGCAACTTCAAAGCTCTGCGAGCACTGGTTTGGCAAAGATATTAAGCCCAACCGTTTCCCAAAGCGTGTGGTTGACCCGCCTCCCTGAAATGCCTCAGTTTGCTACTGGTCGAAGCCAGAAAAGGCTGTGATGAAGCTTAAACCAATCACATCACTCTTTCCTCTGACGCATGTGACGCGACGGAAACTGCTTGAGTAACAGGAAGAAGATAAATACCTCCAGGGCTGCTCTTTGCTCCGTTTTCAATGAGAACTTCCCGTTGAATGCTTTCAATACAGCATCTACCGCTGTGTCAAAGGCTTGCCGCTGCTCCATGTTCGTAATGTTTCTAGTGAATGAAGCGCTTCCGGCATAGATTCTGTAAACAATCTATGGCTTCCGGTCGCAGTTCTACTACGTCACTGCCTTGAACACGCCTCTACCCAGGGCCGTTGGAGATGCTCAAAGTTGATTGGCTCCCGATTTTTCGGGAGCTTGGAAGAGCTGGAGATAGCTTGCCTTGCCAGACTAAGTTCGCAACAGCCCCCGTGTTGCGTCACACTTAGGATGGGCGGGCCCAGGCTAATCATACATGGCCTCTGAAAAAATTATGTTCAATGTGAAAAAGAAACCCCATCTCTTTGACAAATGCTGGAGTGACTTTAAAATGTACCTGGATAACTTTTCACAGTTAACTAGTTGAGTTCTGCCAATGATGTGGCGGTGGTCGTTGGTTGTAGCACACCTGTAGGAGTAGCTGCGCTTCTCCATTGCCAATGTCATGTCCTGTGCTGCACGTAATTTGCTGTGCTTTGTATTTTCTTTATCTTATGGTTTTAATTTATTTTCTTTATTATTTAACTAATGTATTTAGTTATCATTTAATTGATTATTATTCCTTTTTTATCTATTTTTATTTATTTTCTTTAGGGATGAAGGCAAGAGTTGGCCTACGGGGTCTTGCTTGGGAGGGAGGTGGGTCTGGGTGGAATTTGAAGCTCTACTGCTGTTAATGATGCTGTGAACTGTATATGAAAAATTTTAATAAATAAAATTGTTTAAAAAAAATTTCATAATTCGGCTACCCAAAAAGTCCCAACCCCACCAAACTTTATAGGCACGTCCCTCTCCCCAAGACCTTTCGAATGAGACCAGGCACGGCCTGATCCAACCCGACATCAGGAGTGAGCGTGGATCGCGGAAAGCTTTAGCACGAGCCCTTGCTCCAGCCGCTCTTGTGCGCAGGGATTTTAAAAAAATAATAAAAAATCATAACTCGGCCACCGATGGTCCTAGCCCCGCCAAAATGTACAGGCACCTCCCTCTCCCCAAGCCCCTTCAAACCAGCCCAGGCACGGCCTGGTACGACCCCGCCTTGGCCCGTTATCCGCTCCCAAAACTCCCATGCTTGTGCTGCTCGCTTAAAACTTTAAGTCATGGCTCGAGCCAGCCTTTAAAAACTCAGAACTCAGCTACTCAAAGTCCTAGCCCTGCCAAACTTTACAGGCACCTCCCTCTCCCCGAGTGTCACACAAAATAAGACAATAATAATGCACTCAGTATTCACTGTTGTTTTTATTGTACGATGCAGCTGAACTGGTGTTTTTGGTTTGATAGTATCTGATCCAGTCAGTTGATTATGGAGTTCAGTTTACATGAAACTTTGCAGTACAGTATTAGGTTAGGTGCCAAACTGCCAATCAATGGTTGTGTGCAATTTTTTAAAATTCATAATAAGAATGACAGTTATAGTCATGTGCTTTGTAGGATGTAGATTTATATTTTCTTCTATTTTCTAAGTTCGAGTCCAGCAGATTTTAATTTGAATGCCAAATGATATTACCATGTCTAGTTTTGAGTCATTTTAAAAGTCATTTTGTTACAAATTACTTGGAATTTCGTACTCAAAATTTTAACTCTATGTAAGAATAGTTGTGTTGTTAATTACTAAATTTCTTATAGACCTATTATAAACATAGTATAAAAATAGTCATTGTTGACATAATGGTTCATGAGTGTTATTACAGCACCTATATATGAGTCCCAGTAAATTGTAACCAACTGGAACATCCTTGCCCCCCCCAATACTTATTTCTAGACGTGGAACTGATCAGTATGTACTACTGTTTTCTTGGGTATAACTTTAAGCATGTTTTTATTGTAAGTTATATTCAATTTGTAGTGTAATTAGCAACTAATGTCTAGTGTAATTTGGTCTTTGAAGATCACAAAAATGTGCCTGGAAATAGATGAGAAGCCATCTCCAGGCATCTAAAGCCCTTCAGCGACCCTTGGCCACATTGTTCTGGGCCTTTGGCCCGTCATTCAGACAAGCGGACATCATTTCAGACTTGTCTGTCCTGTGACAGTCTGCTTAAAATTCCTTATTTCCCATACTGGGCGGCACGGTGGCGTAGTGGTTAGCGCTGTTGCCTCACAGCAAGAAGGTCTGGGTTTGAGCCCCGTGGCCGGAGAGGGCCTTTCTGTGCGGAGTTTGCATGTTCTCCCCGTGGGTTTCCTCCGGGTGCTCCGGTTTCCCCCACAGTCCAAAGACATGCAGGTTAGGTTAACTGGTGACTAAATTGACCGTAGGTGTGAGTGTGAATGGTTGTCTGTGTCTATCAGTGCGTTTACATGCACATCCAAATCGAGCTACTGTCGGTAATCGAGCTAAGGGTCCCAGCAGGGGTGCCAGAGAAATCCAATCCTACATGCAGACAAGGAAATCGAGCTATTGTGTGAGGTACATTGTGCACCCGAGCCACAGGTGGCGCTACACGCCCCATCGTGTTGGTACACTTCCGGTTGTCGTCATGAAGAAGAGCTATTCAAGAGTATAAACAAAGTTATCAGTTCCGTGTTCACAAGAAGAACGACGACAAGGACAGCAACCAGGGCTTAATTTGAGCCCGAACATGACGGAACAAGATCCGTAACCTCCGTTGTCGGATCCGGCAGCTATTTTCATTTCATTCTGTGTTCCGGCAACTATTTAAATGGATCAGATCACCTCCGTGACCATCACAAAGGGAAAAAAAAATCAAACAATAAATTAAATAAGTAAATAAAAATTTGTTTAGTGTTCGGTTTTGATTTTGATATCTGTTGTTGATTTCTCTCCTATGACATCCACAAAATCTATGCGAAAGGGGAAGAGGGAGGGACATGGGGTGTATACTTCCGCTCAATAGAACACCGGGTTTTTTGTAGCCGTTAGCTTGCGCTGTGGAAAAAATGGCAAAAAAACAAGAAAGCTTACTAAAATTTTTTAAATGAATTCTCCAACTTGTTTTGTAAACCTTTTATTTCTTAACTATTACTTGAATTGATTGCACTTATGTTTGCTGGCACTGCTTTTAAATTATTCTCTTTTTTGGGCTTTTTCCACCTTTATTGGATAGGACAATGTAGAGACAGGAAAAAAACAGGGAGGGCTCGGAAAATGACCGCAGGTTGGAATCGAACCCGGGTCCCCGGATTTATGGTATGGCGCCTTATCCACCTGAGCCACGAAGTCCTGCTGGCACTGCTTTTAAATACCCTACTTAAATCCTTAAAATGAGACATTTAACTCATGTCTTGTGCGATCTGATCTCCAATGGTGAAATAAACCGGTTGTGATATGAGTACAGTCTTATTTTAGAAGATAAATTTAATATATAATTTAACATATAGCCTAATAAAAATAATATTTTATAACACATCACGACATATTACTGTCTGTAACTGTTTGTCACTAAAGCGTTTTCTAAGATCATAATGTCTGATATTTTTTTTTTTACACACACAATAGGCGTGTGTGCGCAAAGTTATAGTAAACCACCCCCCGCCTTTTTTTTTTTTTTTTTTTTGAGTCGCCGGACCCACCCACCTCCTGCGTTCCAGGACCTCCCACTTCACAAATTAAGCACTGACAGCAACATCGATATATATATATATTCAACTCCTTAAGCTGAACGAGCATGAACTCTATCTCCTCATTGCTCCAGAAGTGCACGTTTCTACTACTGTTGTCATGCCGACCGAGGCTGTTGTGTTTCCTGCTTGTGGTCTCGTCACTCCCGGAAGGGGCAGTGCTGAAGTAAGTAGCTCAACTACGTAGCTCGATAGGGTTTACATGCACCAAGTAGCTCGGCTACAATCGCATAATCTAGGTCGCGTAGCTCGATTACGAGAAATCCAGTTCGGTTCGATTTCAGCCGAGCTAAGGTGTTTCCATGGCATTTAGAACTTTGATTTCAGTCGAGTTACAGTAGAAATTCGATTTTCTCTATGTGCATGTAAACGCACTGAGTGTGTCAGCCCTGTGATGACCTGGCGACTTGTCCAGGGTGTACCCCGCCTTTCGCCCGTAGTCAGCTGGGATAGGCTCCAGCTTGCCTGCGACCCTGTAGAACAGGATAAAGCAGCTAGAGACGATATGATATTTCCCACACTGCACAAGTATTTACAATTTTTGAAAATCCAGAAACCTGCCATGCAAAACATTTTTTGGTAGGTTTGAAGGTGACATACAAAATTTTGTTTTTAATTCAAGCACTAACTTTAATCGGAAAACCAGTTACTCAGTACTCAATAACTGTAAAATAGTACACAAGTGTGTGATTTGAAACCCAATGCTAGTTTGCTTTAAGGCAGTAGATGGATGGCGTGAACATGTGTCTTTTTTTTTTGCTGAACTGCACTTGTGCAGCATGTCAGGATGTTAGGAGAGTGAAAAAGACAATTCATTTAATAGTCATGGCCTGTCTGAATGTGACTCCCACTAACATGTCAAAATCCATCTGCAATATTTTTTTAATATTAATCTATCAAATAACGAAATGAAAGGAGGAAATGATGTTCTCTTGCAACCCTATTTATAAGTAAGCTGACCCCGAGTTTGGGAAATCCTGCCATCATCCATGATTCATTGACCTGGTTGGAATCCTTTTATCAAAATGAAGCATCACTCCACAGATCACCGCATTATGCTAATAGAGCAGCAGCTACAATTATTGACAGTCCATAATTATTGACACCTTTTCAGATTTACCAATTAAAAAAAAATAAATTTTTTTACAAAGGTGAGTCTCAGGCTACGTTTACATTACGTCGAATCAGCGGATCATCAGATTAACGTTCTTAAAATGATTCGCGTTTACACTAAAACCGTTAGCCGTGCACACAGCAACACCAATACGCGGATACGCTCGGCTCCGCAGGCATCCTGCGCTCCAAATCACTCCACCCTGAACAGCGAGTGCCCTCTGGAGGGTGCGCACTCCGGCCCTGCGCAGCTCACAGAGTGCGCGAGTGAAGTGAACAAGCCACGATTCGGGACTGAGCCGCTGTGTGTGTGATCCCAGCGCATATCACTTATTACTTGCAAGTGGAAGGATGGCAAGCCTAAAGACAATCATAACTACACAGTGGGCAGTATTTGCATCAATATTTGCAGTATTTTCATACTTTTATACTCTTTAATGAAAGGTGATACAAGGCGGAAGTCCGCGCCGTTTTTCAGCAGTCGCGTCACATGACCAACGCCAGCGAATCAGGAAGGTGGATGTCACAGTGACGTTGTCCAATGAGACGCCAGCTAGAGCTCAGCACAGCGTATTCGCGTATTCTGAATGTTTACACAGCACCGGAGCTGATACGATCTAGATTGAATACGTGGACGCTGGCGGATTCCCGTTTCCCCGCTTTTCTAGGGGGGTTAATGTAAACGGACAGTGCATCCGCGAAGAAAACGAGACAGATACGGTCTAGTGTAAACGTAGCCTCAGTTACAACAGTTATTGGTTAATCAATCAACCAGAAGACCCCCTACCCTTTGATCTTGTTGTCTGATGACACAGCTCGGTACCAGAGACGGATTTTTTTTCACGATCAGTAATTTGAGGGAAACCCGGACGTTATCATCACAGGTAAGCATGGTGAAAAGCTCATGGACATGTTTTTACTTATCAAATTCACCGAAATTTCATGATGTCCTTGTCAAAACCTACTTTATTTCTTACCCTTTCATTTGACAGTCACCATTTTGTATCTAAACGTGCGTTTGAGAAGTCACGTGAGGTATCAATCACTTTCACCGGTGTCTACCATTATCGACACCCTGTGGAATTAAGTAACATTTACAACTGTTATGGATCAATCTTTGTGTAACATTGCTGAAGTAAATCAAGTACTTTAAAAAAAATAATTGCTATGATTTATAATTTTTTTCCCCTGATTCATAACAGAATGGAATGCTTATAGAGTATTTGGAATCCTATTGCAATAAATAGAATTAGACCAGAATTAAATTCCTAGCATATAAAAAAAATTACATGCTTGAAATATTCAGTTTTTTCCATTCTGTTCAGAATTTTTTATTTTTTTTGCAGTTTGTTGTAAATATCTACCACATATCAGCAGACATTTTATATTTTTTTGCAGTTTGTTGTAAATATCTACCACATATCAGCAGACATTTTATATTTTGGTTTGAGAATGATAAGCGACCCTTGACCTGGATTTTCATGTGGTTACAATGTCAATTACCTGTTGAGATTTATTGTTAAACTATAAAACTAGAAATTAATACAAACAACGACCAATGATTAACAAAACGTGATCTACGAAAATACTTAGAAAGTGGAACAAAAAGATTTTCGGACACAGGTTCAACATTATCAGTTCATTTGTTTACAAACAGAATTACTTCCTCATTTACGTAAGCACCGACATGGATATATTTACATAAAAAGATTTTGTACTAAATATAAAGTCTATGTAAAACAACTTTTAAATAAAACTATGGTTTTGTTAACTTAATGCCACATACCGATTATTGTTTTATAATCAATCATCTCGGTGTCAATAATTGTGGAACGGTATCACGTGATCTGATACGCCAAGTAACCTGGAACCAACTCGTTCCCCCCCAGTGGAAGTTTGAGTAATTATTTATGCACAATTTACGTATTGAAAGTCTTTTCTACTTTTGCAATGGCCAAAAGATCATTAAGGTGTCGATAACTGTAGCCGCCGCTCCATTTCTCTCTCTCTCACACACACCTAGTGAAGGACTCCAGCTGAACTCGACTCCACGGGTTTAAACAGAAAGAAGCTCCAACTATCGGAGAGCTACTTCACATCACCTTAACTGCTCTACAGAACTACAAAACTTAGCTGAAGTATAATAAACTTGCAGAAGTACAACTTACAGAACTATAAATACAAAAACTGTACACAAGCAAGTTAATTAAACAAAACAAAACGACTATCCAGATAGTGTTAACCAGCAAAGTGCGGACTAAGCTAACAGGACAGCAGTGAGTAGGCCTAACTTCCACTCCAGGTCGCTGAACACATTTAAAAAATAAAAACGAGAACTAACTCTCTTAGCCGTAAATTTGCTAAAGCGCTCTCCTGCAGCAAAACATTAAACCTAAATCTGCTTCGAACAGGAAAAGTTAGCATGCAGAGCTGCGAGTTCTCCAGCTCAGTTAACATGCTAGCAGCTGTCCCACATTTCCACTCTCACAGCTTCCCCGCTTTAAAATGGAGGACACTGCGTGTGTCAGAACACCACACACAAGGAAATAACGAAACTTCACTCGGACGTAACATTTCCAATCCCTTTCCCTGATCACTTCAATTAATCAACTAATGCTAACGCTAGCACAGCTACTGGTTTAGCCGAGATCACTTTACTTTTCACGGCGTGGATTAGCTGCTAAACGCTAAAGCGACTGCGCTCATCAACAGACACACAACGGATTCTCGGTGTTGAGTTTCTTTCTTTTTAAGTACTATTATAATGAAGCGTTAACACTCTTCACTGTTAATTTCACTTACCACAGCTCACACTCCACCACGCCGGTCTCGCTGTTAGTTTAGTTTATAAATCTACTATGGAGCGGGTTTTTTTTTTTTTTAGGCTTCAGGCCTTCAGCTCCTCGCCAGAGCACAAACAGGATGTGACGTCACATCAACGTCAACAACAATAAAAACATCCCCCATTTTCTCACGGTTTCACTATTACTCCGTTTTATTTTCTTCATATTTAACTCGGTTGATTTGAGTGGTATTGAGGTTAATGCACCCCATATGCTGTAACTGCTTAAATTAATTTTTAAACATGTATTTTTACATTATTAATGAGGCCTGAGTCACCAAGCAGGGTTGATATAATCAGGGTTTCAAGGGAAACATGAAATGCTGTATGTGTGGACAGAAAGAGTTGAACATTCAGCTGAAGTAGCCACTTTATCCTGGTCAGGGTCGTGGTGGAGCCATCACATGGCATCACGCACAAAAACATTCACACCTAGAGGCATTTTATAATCAGTTTGTGAAGATTCTCAGTCATCCAGGTCATGGTAAACTCGTACTGTGGGTGGTAAAAGAGAGCAACTGGACTTGCTTGAAGATTCTTGAAGACGTTTCACCTCTCATCCGAAAGGCTTCTTCAGTTCTGTCTGACTGGTAGGGAGCATCAGGTCACTGATTCTTGGGATTCTGGATAAAACAGGTTTTAATTTTGAAAATAAAAAGTTACTTAAATTACAAAATCTAAAAGATATATCATTATAGGACAAGGCCTTGGCTGTTCAGCAATGTACCGGTACAAGCTCCTCATTTTGTATTTTTTTCATAAAATAGGCATTTTTTCAGCTATTACTTTGTTTTTGTCAACACCGTCAGACACAATAAAAAAGCAAATTATTTTGTATATATTTGGTCTAATATGTATTTAGAGTTTTTAAATAATTGTCTGGCATTCTTAGCACACATACACTTAAGTTGAATATTCACTTTTATTAAATTTTTATACACTTTCACGTGGACTCCTTTAAAGATCTAATATTATACAATATTTACTTTCAGCCTCAGGAGACAAAGTAATGTTTTTTTATTTAACAAACTTATTTTTGCATTAAAAGAGACTATTACTTTCATAACTCAACAGCAGTGAAGAAACATGTAAGCATATTCATTTAAAGCAAATAAAACTCCCTGTGACGATGGTGACTTTAGAACTGACGGTGGTGACAGTGGCCTCATTACAACATATAATTCCAAATTTCAATTCCAAAGTCAATGGCTTTTTGCTTAACAACTTTATTTAACTATTTGGTCCAAAAAAAACAAAAAAAACAATCCTGAGCAATGTAATAACATTTTTTTAAGGAATATAGGCCTAAGGTACAATTAAGCAATATAATTTTTAAAAGTACTCCATCCCCATATCATCAAATATCAAATCATCATAGTAAGAAATAATGTTATTACCAGTGGGAATAATGTACAATGCATCACTAACATCTTAAACTGTCATCTAGTGCCCCCTACTCATAAAATAATACATTAGATTCTTCTGTAAACTGGACTGTAAACTGTATTGGATGTGAACAGATAACAAAACAAAAACAAACTATATTTGTTATTAACTAAAAACTAAAAAATAATTATTGTGAGCAAACATTCAATAAGAAATTCTGTGTAAATACCACAAAACACTGGGCTGTCTGGGGGAGTTTCTGGGTGATCTGAGACCTTTCTCTTACTGTACGTTCTCTTGATACTTGGTGCCTACGTTTCCAAGCCTTTCTCTGACTTCTCTTTTCCCTTTCATTCAAGTCATTGATATTTTTAATCTTCCCTTCCTCCACTCTCTTCTTCCATCTTTGCCTTTCTGTACTGAGGTATTCCTTCTTTAGCTCTGCATCACTGTTTATTTTCTCTCTGCGCTTTTTTTGATATTCCGTTTCTTCTCCTTCTCCCCTCCACTGATAGCTGCTGCCTAGCCATAACTTCCTAAAATACATAAAGTCAAAGTTGAGTGTAATGACTATGAAATTGAGGGAGATGTTATGAATGTTGGATTTGGTTAAAGGTCATTCCATTTCCATTTGGCTTTAGTCATTGGAGAAGGGACACTGTATACTATGTGCTATATAGGTAGGTAGTAGGTGCCCTATGTGCATCCCAAAAGACATAAGCCAAATGAACATGGTATAATAGTGAATTGAGAGAGAGAGAGAGAGAGAGAGAGAGAGAGGAAAGGCACTACATCCCCTAAGGGTTGGACAATAGGGAAGAAATATAGGAGGAATTACATAAATATAAATATAGAAGAGTTTAATGAAACGTCACGTCATATTGGTATTTATTGTGATCAACAATTATGTTCTAGCCTCCGTTGAGGGCCATTTGGAGGTTTTTGTCACCACCGTCAAACAGAAAACCTGACGGTGGTGACGTCTGATGGTGGTGACAAAAACCTACTCTTTCACATGATATGCAGGAGTTGTTCACATTAGCCATCTTGTTTTCCCTCTGTTGCTAGCTACTTTAGACCTCTTCTTAAAAAGTATACATTTATGTCATAATCTAATATTTTTTAGACAAGTGATGGTGTTGACATGCTATGGTTGTGACTGTAGCAGTGTCCAAAAATATGAACAAGTTTAAGAGAAAATACCAAACTTACAGGAGCTTGAGTAATCTGGAAGCATGCAGTACAGCTGAAGGTTTGAAAAGAGGGTCTTCAGGAATATAGTTGACCTTGTAGTTGCCTGATTTTATTGCTTTTTGTAAATATCTGATGGTGGTGACGAATATGTGGGACACATTTTGAGCAACCACAAAATAATAGTAAGCATCGTTCAAAACTCACTGTTTGCAGTTTTAAATACATATAACAATGTATTCTTTCATGTAGTAAAGGTATTATTCAATTAAATTATTACTTTTTGTTTTTTTAATCAAGTTGAAATGATTAGCTCCTATCCGAGGACAACTGATTTTGTAGGCAGTGACCAGCATATAATCATTAAATTAATAAAAAATAAACACAATCCTATAAAAGAACCGTACATATGTGCAAAGGACCCCCTGATTATAACTTTAATTTTTTTTACTTATGAAAATGTTATTAATTTCCAACAGACTTGGCACTTTTCTTAGTGGGACATGTTTTTGCCAGAGTTTCAAGAATCAGTGAGGTATTTATCCTCTCATGGATGAAAAGCTCATCTAAAGGCCAATTTATGCTGACAACCCAGTCCTCGCAAACGGTGTCGCAGATGGTGTCTGCGTAGCCCCCCCACCTTCGCAGACGCTCTGCGCGCACCTCCCAAAAATTGTGACCACCGCAGAAGCCTCGCAGACAGCGTCGCAGACAAGAGGGCTCTGATTGGTCCACTCTACATCCGCTGTACACGCACTTCCGCTTCCCTTCTTTCCCGGTTTGGTTTATTTTCACTACCGTCATTTTTAAAAACACGAGCGAAGATGGAGCACGAAGAGCAGTTGATCGAGGAAGTACGTACATCTATACGACTCCAGTTCTAGTCATTATAAGTAACCGGAGGATAAACACTCCACTAACCACACCCACCAACTACTCCTAGCGATTTCGTGACTTCGCACCCCCTTGCGTTGTGGCGGTGAATAACATCGCGCACGCCTATTACTCCCCGCTCAACGATAAATTACAACTGTCTGCGAAAAGCTATCTGCGAAAGCCTTGTCGCAAGAGCATGCAGAGGCCTTAAGGTGTCATGGAGTCATCCTGTTGGTGTGGGTCACTGGGGGCTGGTTGTGAACGGCCTTGAGGATCGTTAGGATGATCAGTGGATTGCCCGTTAGGGTGATCAATGGAATACTGATTCTCTCTTGCCCCTTTTCCACCAAATCAGTTCCAGGGCTGGTTCAGGGCCGGTGCTTAGTTTGGAACCGGGTTTTCTGTTTCCACTGACAAAGAACTGGCTTTGGGGCCAGAAAAACCGGTTCCAGGCTAGCACCAACTCTCTGCTGGGCCAGAGGAAAGAACCGCTTACGTCAGCGGGGGGGGCAGAGTTGTTAAGACCAACAACAATAACATGACCGCGAAAGATCGCCATTTTTAAGCGACGAGAAGCAGCAGCTGTACAAACGCGAAGTCATCCATTATTATTATTGTTGTTGCTGCTGCTGCTTCTTCCATGTTGTTTTTGCTTTGATATTCATGCCAAGGTTTATGCAAATGTAGTGACGTAACTGACGTATACCACGACGTAATGACATGTCTCCCCTTAGCACCACGAGCTATGGAAAAGCAAACTGGTTCTCAGCTGGCTTGCAAGTTGAACGAGTTGTGAACCAGCACCAGCACTAGCCCCGAATCAGCCCTGGAACTGATTTGGTGGAAAAGGGGTATCTGTCCTCCTGTGAGTCACTGAAAACAGCTGGGTTTTGGTGTGCATTCAGTTGTCTGGGAAGTGTGCCAAGGACTGCATTGTAGGTGGCTGATAAATGATGTCTTAGACCCCCACCTCTGTTCAGTGATGGCCGTTCCAGGTTGACAAAAATGGCTTCTTTAACTCCTCGCTCATACCAACGATCCTCTCTGGCTAAAATGCATACGTTGCAATCCTGAAATGAGTGTCCTTTGTTGTTAAGATGAAGGTAGACAGCAGAGTCCTGGCCTGAGGAACTGGCTCTCCTGTGTTGAGCCATGCGCCTGTGAAGCGGTTGTTTTGTCTCCCCAATATAGAAGTCCATGCATACCTCACTGCACTGAATGGCATACACTACGTTGTCCTGTTTGTGTCTGGGTATTCTGTCCTTAGGGTGGACCAGTTTCTGCTTCAGAGTGTTACTGGGTCTGAAATGTACCGGAATGTTGTGTTTGTAGAAGATCCTCCTGAGTTTCTCAGATAGACCAGAAATGTAGGGAATGACAATGTTCTTGCGTTTGTTCCTGTTATCCTCCTTGTCCGTTCTGTTCCTTTTTCTGCTCTTGAGGAAAGACCAGTTCACTTAATAGTGTCACTTAACAGTTCACAGTTTATAATCAGTTCACTTAATGGTGTCGTGGTTAGCATTGTTGCCTCACAGCAAGAAGGTTCAAGCCCAGTGGCTGACAGGCCTTTCTGTGTGGAGTTTGCATGTTCTCCCCGTGTCTGTGTGGGTTTCCCCCACAGTCCAAAGACGTGCAGGTTAGGCTAATCGGTGGCTCTAAATTGACTGTGAGTGTGAATGGTTGTTTGTCTCATTGTGTCGGTCCTGCGATGACCTGGTGACTTGTCCAGGGTGTACAGTACCATGCCTCCCACCCATAGTCAACTGGGACAGGCTCCAGCTTGCCTGCAACCCTGCACAGGATAAACGGTTACAGCTAATAGATTGATGGATTAATCTCTTGTCATTTTGCCAGTTTATTGGTTAGAGGTCATCTACCTCAAAAGGTTTGCTTTAAGCTGTTAGCACTACAGTATGGAAGATTTAAAAAAAAAAAAACACACAATGATCCAGTCAGGTACTTTATAACATTTCTTAGCTTCCATCACAATTCTGTAATAGTAAATCACAGTCAGATGTTGAGTGGGAACGGCTAAAAAATTTATACGCATACATCATACACAAGCTTAGATACATCATCATCACAGCCCAGATCATGCACGAAAGAAGGCCGCCTACATTATAATTGGCTAGAGCTAGCAGCCAATCAGGAAAGAGTGTGGTCACATAATTAAAACAAAATGGAGTCAGAGAGTGAAATGGGAATCAGGGGGAATTCAGGACTGCTGAAGTTTTCGACCCTGTTTACATGTGGTTTTAACATGCATCTTGGGCGATTGGATCACAGATGGACGTCGCTAAATAAAAGTGCAAACGATCACCAAGACACATTTAAGACACATTCACTGAATGGCCTGAAGGTTAGTGAAGCAGCCTTGGGCCCAAAGGGTCATTGGTTCAATTCCTGGGACTGGCATGAAAAATATGAGGGAAATTGACTAAATGGGAGTTGAGCACTTGCCTCTGTATCATGGCTGAAGTGCCCTTGAGCAAGGCACCTAACCCCCAACGGGTCCCCGGGCACTATAGCTGCCCACTACTCTGGGTATATGTGTGTGCTTGTTGCTCACTTGTATGTGCATGTGTGCATTCACTACTTCAAATGGGTTAAATGCAGAGGAGTATGTGACTAAATAAAGGCTTCTCCTTCATTGTCAAACCACTTCCTGAGGCGGGAAAGTGAACGCATTTGACCACATATCTTTTGGAGTGGAAACACTAATGTATCCCTGACAAGGATGTAACAGGAAAAGTGATGTAGGCAGTCACAAAATCTGAACACAAGTTGTCAGCTTGACACTTTGGAAACGTGTGATAGACACAGACGTAAAAGGTGATGTGTCTCGGCTGTTCACTTGTTAGCCGATCGCCCAAGATGCATTTGAAAACCAAGTGTAAACAGGACCCATGATGGCTGCCTAATGAACAACGGAAGGTGTTGAGTTTCTCTGTATTTTCTGGGGCTTCTGTAACTGGGAACTATGATTAAAACTCTCCAGTACGAGGTTGAGAGATAAGTAATACTGCATGAGCAAGAGTGTTGTTATACCGAATATCAGCACAGCTATGATTTGGTTATATGAGAAGGTAATCATAGCCGTGCCAATATTCACTATAGTCACATGATTATAACACAATTACACACAACACAATACACTGTGTGCACAATTATTAGACAAGCGAGTACTCTGACCCTACCATTAATTCTATGCATATTTTCCAACCCCAAGCTACACTTGAATGCTAATTGGATTTAAGCATTCTCAGGTGGTATTTATTTGGGTAATGAGGGAGGGTGTGGCCTAAAGTCATTAACACCCTATATTAAAGTGTGCATAATTATTAGGTAGCTTATTTACTGCTGGATGTAAGGAAGAATGCATGTTACCAGAGCCTGAGCCTCGAGCAGTTGGCAACAGCTGGGCTGTGAATGGATAGGAGAAGGAAGTGAGAGAGGAGAATTGAAGTATGGCGGGAGCTATGAAGAGTGGGATTTGGTGTAAAAGAAAAGGATAAGTTTGGTTCTGTTGACTATAGATTTAATTTAGTGGGAAGGAGTGGAAAGGAAGAATATAAAGTGTTTATAAAATTAATATAAGCAGGTATGTCTTTTAAAGACTGGAATCCAATTCAGATTACAAAATGCCTGAACAAGGAAATTGGAGAGGTAAAAAGTGCAAAAATATTGAGAAGTGGACAACTGTTAGTATTTTGCAAAAACAAAGAACAACAGGAGAAAACAATGGGAATAAATAAAATAAATGGAAAGAATGTACAATGCGCATTGGTGAGTGGTGAAAAACGAGTCAGGGGAGTCATTACAGGAATCCCGGTAAATGTAAAAATGGAAGGGGGCGTCGTGGCTCGGGTGGATAAGGCGCCATACCATAAATCCGGGGACCCGGGTTTGATTTCGACCCGAGGTCATTTCCCGATCCCTCCCTGTCTCTCTCTCTCTCTCTCCCACTCATTTCCTGTCTCTACACTGTCCTATCCAATAAAGGTGAAAAAAGCCCCCAAAAAATCTTTAAAAAAACATTTGATGAAGAAAAATTGCCAGAAAAGGTCTATATAGGGTATGTGTGTTATGAAGTCAAACTATACATTCCACCTCCACTTTGATGCTACAGCTGTCAGAGATTTGGGCATGTAGCAGCTGTGTGCAGAAGCAAACTGAGATGCACCAAGTGTAGTGGCGAACATGAATATAATGAGTGTGACAAACCTACCAAGCCAAAATGCTGTAATTGTGGAGGGGAGCACAGTGCAGCCTACTGGGGCTGTGAATTCAGTAAAAGAGCAACAGAGGTACAAAAAGTAAGTCACTCAAGGTATTAGCTACTCAGAAGCTGTGAAGAAGGTCCCCAGAGTTGTACCAGTGTTCAATCAGAATGAGGTCCATAATGAAGTGGAAAAATGTGAAGGATGTGATTGGTTGGGAAGAAGCCTTAATCATTAAGAAAAATGACTTTGTGCTTTTTATGGCAGACATTATAAACTGTTCAGCTCAGATACAGAGCTGTAATGAAACGATAAAAATAATTGTGAAATCAACTGAGAAATATTTAGGGGTAAAGGGACTGTTATGGGAAATAGTTAGAGACTGCTTAAAGACACACAATCATCCCAGACAGGACCCAGCTCGTTTTAAAGATGTTAATACTGCAATGGAATGCTAGAAGCTTGATAGCTAATGGTCAAGAATTCAATAAATATATTGATAAACTTAGAGAAACCCAACATAATTTGTGTACAAGAGACATGGTTGAAATCAGAATTGGATTATATAATAAAAGGACTGCAGTTAGGAGGGATAGAGAGAATGGTAAAGGAGTTGCTACATTTATACAAAATGGAACAAGTTATACAACCCCTGGCAAAAAGTATGGAATCACCAGTCTTGAATGAGCACTCATTCACATGTTTTATTCTGTAGAACAAACTCAGATCACAAACATGATACAATAATAAAGTCATTCCAAAGTGCACCTTCTTGGCCTTCAGAAACACTAAAAGAAATGAAGAAAAAGCATTGTGGAAGTCAGTAAATGTTACTTTTATAGACCAAGCACAGGGAAAAAATATGGAATCACTCAATTCTGAGGAAAAAAAATATGGAATCATGAAAAACAGACAAACAAAAGAACATTCAAAACACATCACTAGTACTTAGTTGCACCACCTCTGGCTTTTATAACGGCTTGCAGTCTCTTAGCCATGGACTTGATGAGTGACAAACAGAATCTTCATCAATCTGGTGCCAACTCTCTTTGATTGCAGTTGCCAGATCAGCTTTGCAGGCCGGAGCCTTGTCGTGGACCATTTTTTTCAATTTCCACCACAAGTTTTCTATTGGGTTGAGATCTGGACTATTTGCAGGCCATGACATTGACTGGACGCGTCTTTCACCAAGGAATGCTTTCACAGTTTTTGCTCTATGGCACGATGCATTGTCATCTTGGAAAATTATTTCATCATCCCCAAACATCTTTTCAATTGAAGGGATAAGAAAACTGTCCAAAATGTCAATGTAAACCTGTGCATTTATTGAAGAAGTAACCACAGCCATCTCCCCAATGCCTTTGCCTGACATGCAGCCCCATATCATCAAGGATTGTGGAAATTTGGATGTTTTCTTCAGGCAGTCCTCTTCATAAATCTCACTGGAACGGCACCAAACAAAAGTTCCAGCATCATCACCTTGTCCAATGCAGATTCGTGATTCATCACTGAAGATAACTTTCATCCAATCATCCACAGTCCATGATTGCTTCTCCTTAGCCCATTGTAGTCTTGTTCTTTTCTGTTTAGGTGTCAATGATGGTTTTCTTTTAGCTTTCCTATATGAAAATTCCATTTCCTTTAGGCGATTTCTCACGGTTCAGTCACATACTTGTACATTGACTCCAGCTTCCTCCCATTTATGCTTCATTTGTTTTGTTGTACTTTTTCGGTTTTCAAGACATATGGCCTTAAGTTTTTTGTCTTGACGCTTTGATATCTTCCTTGGTCTACCAGTACGCTTAACTTTAAAAACCTTCCCATGCTGTTTGTACTTGGTCCATATCTTAGATACAGCTGACTGTGAACAGCCCACATCTTTGGCAACCATGCGTGAAGAGTTACCTTCTTTAAGAAGTTTGACAATCCTCTCTTTTGTTTCAAGAGACATCTCTCTTGTTGGAGCCATGATTCTTGCCAATCCACTTGGTCCAGCAGCCCTCCAAGGTGTGATAACTGCGCTGTTTCTAACTGCAGACTAACGAGCAGATCTAATCTGAGGCAGGTGTCAATTTAGGGAAAGGAAATTGACTGGGTGAGTCCTTACTTTCTACCTGAAAATTGAGTGATTCCACATTTTTTTCCTCAGAATTGAGTGATTCCATATTTTTTTCCCTGTGCTTGGTCTATAAAAGTAACATTTGCTGACTATCACAATGTATTTTCTTCATTTATTTTAGTGTTTCTGAAGGCCAAGAAGGTGCACTTTGGAATGACTTTATTATTGTATAATGTTTGTGATCTCAGTTTGTTCTACAGAATAAAACGTCTGAATGAGTGCTCATCCAAGACTGGTGATTCCATACTTTTTGCCAGGGGTTGTAGAATTATACTTGTAAATAATAATCATGAATCAATCATAATCAAGATATGGATAAACAGAGGTTCTATAAATGTAATTAATTATAATCCATGTGAAAAATTAAATGAGAGTATGTTAGAAAGTATTGTGGGACCACTACAAAACGATGTAATATGGTGCGGGGATTTTAATTCACATAACTCACTATAGGGAAGTAACAACACAGATACCAATGGCTCTGTTATAGAAGAGTTTATAGATAATCACAATTTAGTGTGTATTAATAATGGGGAAGGTACACAATATAATAGTTCAAATGGGTCCAGCACTGATTCTGTATTAACATTTGTATCAAATAGAATAGCAGGTAAGAGTACATGGAGTGTGGTTAAACAATCAACAATAGGAAGTGATCATTATCCAGTGCTGATTAAAGTTGGAACAGAGATGTGCTGTGAAAGTATGAAAATAATTCCCAGGTGGAAAATGCAAATTGGGAAGGTTTTTAAAAGAGCAGTACAATACAATGTCTCAAACTGGAAAAAGCTCAAGAAATGGATATAAGTGAATATAACAATACATTAGTATATGAAATAAGTTCTGCTGAGGAAACAATACCTAAAAGTACAGGAATTAGAAGCAATAAGAACGTACCATGGTGGAATAATGAATGTGGTAAAAGCAAGGAATAAAGTGTTAAAACTTCTCAAAAAATCCCATTCTCAAGATTCACTAATAGATTATAAAAGATCACAGGCAGTTGTCAGGAAAACAATCAAGAAACAAAAATGAACCTTTTGGAGAGAGTACTGCAATAGTATAGGAAGGACTGTGCAATTATCGGAAGTATGGGGCATGATAAGAAGAATGGGAGGGATTCGAGGCAAACATGAGTTACCAGTATTAATCAATGGAGATAAAGTGGTAATAAATAATTCAGAAAAAGCTGAACTCTTAGCCCAGACATTCAGGAAAGTACACAGCTCAGAAAATCTCACCAAGGAGGCTGAGAAAAACAGAAGTAAAGTTTTAGAATGTCATCCAACAGTTTTAAAAAAGGAGAGTTCAGGAAATCCATTGGATTTACCTATTAATATGTTTGAGTTGAAAAAAGCAATTAATTCCGTGAAACAGTCTACTCCAGAGATAGATATGATATGCTATAAAATGTTATCTAAAATGTCAGATAATACACTGGAAAAAGTACTAAAACTATTTAACAAGATCTGGGATGCTGGTCAACTTCCAACAGCATGGAAATATGCAACAATAGTGCCTGTACTAAAACCAGGGAAAGATCCATCAGACCCTTCCTAGTCATAGACCAATTGCGTTAACTTCACAATTATGCAAATCCATGGAACGAATAATCACAGTAAGATTAAATCACTTTCTCAAAATCAATTATCTCTTTTCTCCACATCAGAGTGGTTTCCATAAGGGCCGTAATACAATGGACTCAATATTATGTTTAGAGTCAGATATCAGAAAAGCACAGACTAATAGGAAAGTAGTAGTGGTATTTTTTGATATAGAGAAAGCCTATGATATGCTTTGGAAAGAGGGTTTATTAATTAAATTAGACAATTTGGGGATAGGTGGCAGGGCATATAACTGGATTCTGGATTTTTTATTTGATAGGATACAGGTAAGGGTAGGTGTGGAATATTCCAAAGTATACACAATAGAAAACGGAACCCCACAAGGTAGTGTGTGTAGGCCATTATTATTTAACATTATGATTAATGATATCTTCTCTACAGTTGAACAAGGTATAGGTAAATCTCTCTATGCAGATGATGGGGCCTTATGGATTAGAGGCCGCAATACATCTTGTGTCAAAACAAAAATGCAAACCGCTATAAATGAAGTAGAAAAATGGGCAAATAACTGGGGATTTAGATTATCAGTTTCCAAAACACAAGTAATATGTTTTACAAGAAGGCATAAAATCTCACCTATTTCTCTAAAATACGGTAATCCTCTTGAGCAAGTCAAGGTAGTAAGATTTTTGAATGAATGAATGAATGAATGAATTTATTTATTTCGAACATGTATAAAAATGTATGTAACTATTTGTACATACAAAAGAAAGAAAATGAAAAAAGTGACCAAAAAAAGAATAAATAAAACAACATAAAGAGCTAATACATTACAATACACCGCACATTGTTCGAAAAAGGAGTGGGAAGAAGTACAATACTTTTTTTAATTTCCCACCCCTTTTTAACTACCCCGAAATCCAAACTACATTAATACACCTATAAAAATATATACCATATATACACTTCATGATTATCCATATAAATATATAATTACAAAAATAAATATATACTACATACCATATCCATATACCTATATACATACATACACATATGCATCACATATATATATATATATATATATATATATATATATATATATATATATACACACACACACATACATATATACATACACACACATATACACACACATACATATACATACATATATACACATACATACATATACACACATTATATACATATACATATACATATATATACACATATATACATACACATATATACACACACATATACATACATATATACACATGTGTGTATATATATACACATACACACATACATACATATATATATATATATATATATATATATATATATATATATATATATATATATATATATATATACACACATACATACACACACACACATACACACATATACATACAAACACATACACTTCATAAATATCTATATTAATATATAATTACAAAAAAAAATCTACTACATACTTATCCCTGTAAATATGAAGATATCTATCCCCATAAATAAATATATACCATATACTAAGCTAGTTCTAATATAACAAATCAACCCTATTCTATTTATCCCTCATCATCCTCCATTAACTTACTTCCTCTGCAATATACTTGTTTAAAAATTTTTTTTTTGTACCTTTTTTTAAACAGATTTATATTTGCACTTTGTTTTATTTCTGTCTCCAGTCTGTTCCATAAAGTCACCCCACAGCTCGATACGCACATGCTTTTCATATTTGTTCGAACCTTTGGTTTTTTAAAATTTAGGTCTCCCCTTAGATTATATCCCCCTCTCTCTCACTAAACATTCCTTGTATATTTTTCGGCAATAGATTATTTCTTGCTTTGTACATTATTTGTGCTGTTCTGAATTTGACCAGATCCATAAATTTCAACATGTGTGATTTTATGAATAGTGGGTTTGTGTGATCTCTGTATCCTGTTTTGTTTATTGTCCTTATTGCTCTTTTCTGTATTGTACATATCGGCTGCAGAGTGGTTTTGTAGGTGTTTCCCCAGACTTCGACACAATAAGTCAGATATGGCAAAAATAATGAGTAATATAGAGTATGCAAAGATTTACAATCAAGAATATATTTTGTTTTCCACAGAATTGCCAAGCACTTTGCCAGTTTTGCTCGTACGTATCCTACATGAGGTTTTCAGCAGACTTTAGGATCCAAAATCACACCAAGAAATTTAATTTCCTGTACCATTTCTATCTTAGTATTGTCTATTATCAATTCTACATTACAATCTATTTTATGTCTCCCAAACAACATAATCTTTGTTTTGCTTAGATTTAATGATAATTTATTTTTGTCAAACCATAGTTTTAGTTTATTTATTTCAGTTGTGATTATCTCTAAAGTCTGCTGCAAATTCTCACCGGAACAAAAAATATTGGTGTCATCTGCAAACAAAACAAATTTCAGTTCTTGCGAAATTGTACATATGTCATTGATGTATATTATGAATAATTTCGGACCTAATATTGACCCCTGTGGTACCCCGCATTTAATGTTCATGAAATCAGATTTATGGTCACCTATCTGCACAAACTGTTGCCTGTTTCTTAGATAGCTCGACAGCCAACTCCACCCAACTCCCCTAACACCACACTTTTCTAGTTTACTTAATAATATACTATGATCAATAGTATCGAATGCTTTTTTTAGGTCCACAAATACTCCAATTGCTATTTTTTTTATTGTCTATACATTTTGTGATTTCCTCTATTAGTTCCATTAGTGCCATCGATGTTGATCTGTCCGTTCTGAATCCATATTGACTGTCTGTAAGGAGGTTGTGTTTTTCAATGAATTTGTCCAATCTATCTGAAAAAAGTTTGAGTATTTTGGAAAATTGGGGGAGTAAAGAAACAGGCCTGTAGTCTGTGAAATGGTGTCTATCTCCAGTTTTAAACAATGGTATCACTTTTGCAATTTTCATTTTGTCTGGAAATGTACCTGATTGAAAAGATAAATTGCAGATATGGGTGAGTGGTTTCACAATTCCCTCAATAACTGTCTTTACTGTTAACATGTCTATATCATTCCAGTCTGCAGAAGTTTTGTTTTTACATTTTCTTACAATTTGGATAATTTCTTCCTCATCAGTTGCAATTTTTAGGAGTTTGGTTTGATGAAAACCATTTATTCACTTGGATAAGGTAAAAAATAAATGCAAAAAGATACTCAATATTTTCCGGTGTTTGACAGGACAAACTTGGGGAGCAAGTAGAGCATCCTTAAAAAAACATATATTGGGCTCTTATGAGGTCTGTCTTTGATTATGGATGTTTAGCCTATATGTCTGCAGCAGACTCAAACATTAAAACATTAGATGTACTACAAGCTCAGGCTTTAAGAATTTGTAGTGGGCCTTTTAAAACATCCCCAGTGTCTTCAATGCAGGTGGAAATGCCATTAAGGATAAGAAGGCTACAATTGATGATGACATATTGGGTCAGTCTTCAGGGACATTATGACAACCATCCTGTAAAAAGTATTACAAAAGATTGTTGGGAACACTATAAATCTAATTTCCTAAGTTTTGGATGGATAAGTGATGCTAAAGCAGAAAGTATTGGTTTACATCAGCTACAGTACTGCCCAACAGTCCCATTATCATCAGTCCCACCATGGTTATTCCCAGTACCAGTTGTAGATTTAAATATTCATCAGGAAATAAGAAGGAAATCAAAGGATATCAGTAAGGGAAATTGTACAAAATTATTTGGATTTTTATTTTTCTAAATATTTGTGTATATTTACAGATGGTTCCAAAGACCCCAAAAAAGGGTGTGCTGGATCAGCAATGTATATTCGAAAGAAAGGAGTGACCAACAATGTGACGGTGTTTACAACAGAATTGGTGGCAATATTATTGGCCCTGGAATGGGTTCAAGAAAATGCAATAAATAAAACAGTCATAATCTCAGATAGTTACTCAGCATTGGAAAGTATTCAATTAGGTAAATCATTTAGAACAGATAATCAATGAAATCTTTATAACTTTGTATAAAATAGATTCAAAGGGCATTTCAACTAGTTTTCTTTGGGTACCTGCGCATGTTGGCGTGGAGGGAAATGAACAGGTTGACAAGCTGGCTAAGCAATCACTAAATAATATGAATATAGAACTGCAAATCCCAATCAGTAAGGCAGAGGCTAAGATTTACATCAAGTCCTAGACAAAGTCAGTCTGGCAGGAGTATTGGGATGGCAGTGAAACAGGAAGACATCTATACTACATTGAAAAACAGGTGAATACTGGAAGGATAGGTGGTAGGAGTCAGAGAGAAGACATCATGATCACCCAATTAAGAATTGGACATACAGGACTTAACTATTCTCTTAACAAAATAGGCAAACACCCAACCAGAAATTGTGAATACTGTAGCCATCTGGAATTAGTAGAGCATGTAATGCTTTACTGTAAGAAATATGAACACGAAATAAATGAGCTTTATAGATCTTGCAGAATGGTTAATCATCACAATTTCATGTTACCTGGTTTATTAGGGAGAACATCAAGTCAGATGTATTATGTTATCAAATTTCTGAAAGATTCAGAATTAGCTAAAAGAATATAAGGGTTTTCCCCCCTCCCTTATATCCCCTGTTCCACACTCCAGCCCAGTCGGTGGCGGTAATGCACGTTTAAGTTGGTTTGCCAACCGCCATAAAACCTTGAAGAAGGAGGTAGCTTCTTTATCTTGGGCAAAATGGGCCAAAAAAAAAATTTAACAGACACTGAAAAAAGACAAATTGTAAAATGCTTAGCAGAGGGATGCAGTACTCTTGAAATAGCTAAGCTATTGAAACATGACCACAGAACAAACAAACATTTTGTTGCAAATCGTCAACAGGGTTGCAAAAAACGTGTGGAGAAGAAAAGACGCAAATTGACTGTAAAAGACTTGAGAAGGATTAAACATGAAGCTACCAGGAACCCATTATCCTCCAGTGCCACCATATTCCGGAACTGCAACCTACCTGGAATGTCCTGAAGTACAAGGTGTTCGGTGCTCAGAGACATGGCCAAGGTAAGGAAGGCTGAAACACAACCACCACTAAACAAGACTCAAGTTGAAACGTCAAGATTGGGCAACGAAATATTTGAAGACAGATTTTTCAAAGGTTTTATGGACTGATGAAATGAGAGTGACTCTTCATGGACCAGATGGATGGCCCCATGGCTGGATAACTAATGGACACACAGCACTACTTCAACTTAGATACCAGCAAGGTGGAGGTAGAAGATACATTGAAAAAGATACATTCTTCAAGCAGTGGTACAGGAAGAAGTCAAGTCAAGTTTATTGTCAAATATGCTATACATGCTCGACATACAGCACAGATGAAATTTCAGTCCTCTCTGACCCACGGTGCAAACAGGCAATGCAATAAATAAAGATAGAATAATTGAAATACACAGTATAAACAGTCTAGATAAGAACTAGACATAGACTAAACACATTATATATATATATATATATATATATATATATATATATAAAATGAAGTACTGGTATGGGCTGCTATTATTAAGGATGAGCTAGTTGGACCATTTCGGCTTGAAGATGGACTTGAAATCAACTCCCAAACCTACTGCCAGTTTCTAGAAGATACATTCTTCAAGCCGTGGTATAGGAAGAAGTCTGCATCATTCAAGAAGACCATGATTTTTATGCAGGACAATGCACCATCACATGCATCCAAGGACTCCGCTGCTTGGTGAGCCAGCAAAGGCCTTAAAGATGAGAGTAAAGACATGGCCCCTTTCTCACCTGACTTGAACCCTATTGAGAACTTGTGGGCCCTTCTTAAATGTGAGATTTACAGTGAGGGAGGACAATACACCACTCTGAACAGCATTTGGGAGGCCGTGGTTGCTGCTGCACAAAAAGTTGATTGTCAACAAATCGAAAAACTAACAGACTCCATGGATGGACAGCTCATGGCAGTTAATGAAAAGAAGGGTGGCTATATTGGTCACTGAAGATTTTTGAAATGCCAAGTGTTTATTTGTTAATTCTGAGTTGTTTACTTGTTACACTTGCTCTAAAATTTAAAATAGACAAGTAAGACGGGAAAATTTTAGCTGTTCATTTAGTTGCATAATAATTCTGTAGACTAAATGTTGCCTAATAATTGTGCACACACATTCCCCTGAGAAAGCCTAAACTCCCTTTTCCTTTGTTAAACATTCAGGTTTTAGGTTTATGAACAATTTGGATTGACTGAGAGCACTGTATTTGTTCAACAATAAAATTAATCCTCAGGAATACAACTTGCCTAATAAGTGTGCACACAGTGTATTGCTTTTATACAACAGATATTTCAGACACAATTTGGCCAAATGTTCTGTTTATTATTTGCTCAGCTAGTGGGAATAGATCCCAAAACAGCCACACTTGTTTTATAGCATGTCAGACTGCTGGCTAGCTAGCTCACTTTAATTTGTATATTCCCGTTAAAGGTGCTTCCAGTAAAACTGTCTTCTCTTCATCCTTTTCATCTTCATTTGATGAGCTTTCATATTTTAAGTCAAATTATATTCCTGAAAACTACAGTTTGCCGTGTCTGCTGATGTCACTAACTCTACTGCAGTAACTGTTTTGAGCTATGAATTGGAATTTTACATGGCAAACACAGACAAGCGCTGTGATACAGTGGAACGTCCCAGTGCAGTTATAGGAAATATAAGCACTCTTGGAATGCCACTCAACCAATCAAATTATGCAAACTATATACAAGAAGAGTTTGAAAAGATTCCGTAAATACTTTTTTAAAAAGCTAAAGTTTAAGATCCTTTCACATGTTAGGACAATGTGTCATTAGTCACAGAGTTATGCAAGCCTTAGACCAAATGACTTTTCAAACGATTATCTATGATTTTGCAAAGACCAGGGACCTTGCAGTGCCACTATTTGTATGAGCCAAGACTAAACATAATATTAAACACATTTGATTTTATCAGAAAGTCTAGACGAGAAAAAAACTGACTTAAAACAGCTATCCTGACCACCTTACACCAAATGATCAAGATGACAGAAGCACACCCCAACTCGAGCAAAACTCTCATGATTTGATTCGGACACTGGAAATTTGTCTGTGACAATGATGTCACCTGAAAAATCATTTGGTGTAAGGCTGGCATTAGTGGACTGGAACTCACTGTTGTATAAATGAACATATCTTGATGGACCTCTGCACACTGATCAAGCACATCACTCGTTGGTACCATGACCTAGAGAAAAGCCAAGGCCATTTCACCATGGGGACAAAATAGAACACATTCTTCATCTCACTTGTCAGAAGAAGGACCTGTATGAAGAACCTTTTTATCTGGTGCTGAATTTTGCACCAGAGGTGGCAGGGAAATGTGCTGCTTATTTAAAAGTGGCAACTATTGAGAAATGTTCCTGATATAAACATGGTATACGCTTTCCTGCACAGTTTTGGACCACAGTCATGGTCTTCATTTTTAAGAATAGCCAGCTCTCAAACTCCACTAGGCTTCTAAAATTGACTTGGCTCAATTTTCTTATTATAATAATCCATCCATTTTGCACTGTGTTGGACATTTGGTTACATTATACTAAATGAGACTGAAACTGTTTCACAAAAATAGCATCGCACCTGTACCAGTTTAATTTCAAGAGGACATATTATGAAAAACTCACTTTTTCAGTGCTTGTGTACATGCATCTGAGTATCTGGAGCCTACAAAGCCACAAATTCTGAAACAAAACGACCCAGTCAGTTTCTTTTATGCTGATTATCTCAGAAAACATGTGCATCAACAAGCCGTTCAGATTCGGCTCTTCCTCCTATGTCATAAGTGGAGCTCATTATAATTACGCCACTTCCACATCCGAGTATCACCACTCATGGCTTGAGAACTGACTTTGTGAATGAATACTGATAAGGAAAGTGCTACATGATTGGTTGGTAGAAGAAGGGGTGGGGTGATCAATGGCTTATCATTTTAAGGAACAGGTACTCAAATCCCCCATTTAGATTGAGAGAGAAAGGAGCTGTGGTGCTTTTGGTATTTTGACAAAAAAATGTCAGACATTTCATTATGACCTCAGGGAATTGGGTCACCTTTGAGTGTGGTGGGAGCCTGTGTGTACCACTTTGTTCAGTAATTCCTAGTTGTAGATTTCTCACTGGGTTGGGGCTTCTCTTTGCTTTTTTTTGTGCCATGAAATGGTGGATGTTTACTTATATTAAGGGCACATGGTAACTATCATAGACTATCTCCCCCATTTTGACTCCAGAGACAAGTTTTTGTTTTTCTACACACACACACACAAAATAGCATGAGTCAAAGCTGTTCTATTATTCTATTGTTCTTTCCTTAATGAGTGTGCACTTTCTTTGGGGAAGTGGGAGGGGTTTTTATTCTTAAAAAGGTGTGTGTATTTGCCTTTCATATTTTTACAGTGTGCACACTTATTAGGCAAGTTGTATTCCTGAGGATTAATGTTATTGTTGAACAAATACAGTGTTCTCAGTCAATCAAAATTGTTAATAAACCTAAAACCCAAATGTTTAACAAAGGAAAAGGGAGTTTAGGCTTTCTCAGGGGAATACATGTGTGCACAATTATTAGGCAACATTTAGTCTACAGAATTATGCAACTAAATGAAAAGCTAAAATTTTCCCATCTCACTTTTAATTTTTAGAGGAAGTGTAACAAATAACTCAGAATTAACAAACACTTTTCGCATTTCAAAAATATTCAATGACCTATATTGAGGTATTTCACCTGACGTCACAGGGTCACGTGACGCCCCGGTGTCCACCATTTTGGACGGCAAGCTAGCTAATGTCAACAACAGTAGCTAGTATGTTACTGTAGCAATATTTACGTTCAGTCATTTGGATGACTGTTAAAACCTTTCAGTCTCAAGTTTTTCCTTTACTGGAGTTACTAGTTTACTGAGCTAGCGCGCGATGGCTCGCGGCCCGGCCGGAGAGCGCGCGATGGCTCGCGGCCCGGCCGGAGAGCGCGCGATGGCTCGCGGCCCGGCCGGAGAGCGCGCGATGGCTCGCGGCCCGGCCGGAGAGCGCGCGATGGCTCGCGGCCCGGCCGGAGAGCGCGCGATGGCTCGCGGCCCGGCCGGAGAGCGCGCGATGGCTCCCGGCCCGGCCGGAGAGCGCGCGATGGCTCCCGGCCCGGCCGGAGAGCGCGCGATGGCTCCCGGTTTGGCCGAGCGCGCTAGCTCAGTAAACTAGTAAATCCAGTAAAGGAAAAACTTGAGACTGAATGGTTTTAACAGTCATCCAAATGACTGAACGTAAACATTGCTACAGTAACATACCAGCTACTATGTTGTTGACATTAGCTAGTGCTAACAGCTAGTTGCTAGTACACTGCTACAACACAGAAACCGACCCTAATAATACAGTTCTTGGTAATTGCCTGGTAACAGCAAATTTATAACGGGCCATGTCTCAACAGACTAAGAAGTTATTTCAATGACATTTAATAACATTTTGTTTATCCTGAGGACCGAAAGTAAATGAAAATGTGAACAAACCTTAGCTGTAATCAGATGGCGACCACCGGCTCCAGGGACGACCCGCTGATGTAGGCATGTTACCCAGCCTGACACAAAATATTTGTAGGCATCCAAACTCTTATATGCTTTCAGATCAATACCTGTGTATGGCGATGGGTTTTTAATGACATAGGTATACAGATCATGTGGGCCGAAGTCAGGTAAAGACGAGGGCTTCGTGTACTTCCGTACGTCAGTGAACAATCCTGGTGGAAGCAGGTAAACATCGTTCTCTAAGCCTGCTAACCTCAATTTTTGCAAATACCTCTCCCTCTGCTCGCCCTGTAAATGCCCTACGTCGCTGGATAGTGAAGGTGTTTTCTGCATCTCGCTCCTTTTTCTTTTGTTTTTCGTTTGTCGCCTTCCTCGCATTCAAACTGATTCGAGCCGTGCCGTCCAAAATGGCAGCCTCACATGACTTGGTCACGTGAGTGAAATACCTCAATAGCCACCCTTCTTTTCAGTAACTGCCGTGAGCCGTCCATCCATGGAGTCTGTTAGTTTTTCAATTTGTTGACTATCAACTTTTTGTGCAGCAGCAACAACGGCCTCCCAAATGCTGTTCACCGTTTCAACTTGTGAGTCTTGTTTAACGGGGGCCATGTCTCTGAGCACTGAACACCTTGTACTTCTGGACACTCCAGGTAGGTTGCAGTTCTGTAATATGGTGGCACTGGAGGATAATGGGTTCCTGATAGCTTCACGTTTAAGCCTTCTTTTACAGTTAATTTGTCTCTTTTGTTCTCCACACGTTTTTTGCGACCCTGTTGACGGTTTGCAACAAAATGTTTGATTGTTCTGTGGTCATGTTTCAATAGCTTACCTATTTCAAGAGTGCTGCATCCCTCTGCAAAGCATTTTACAATTTGTCTCTTTTCAGTGTCTGTCAAACCTTTCTTTTTTTTGACCCATTTTGCCCAAGTTAAAGAAACTGCCGGATAATTATGCACACGTTAAATGTGTTATGACTTTAGGCCACATCCTCCCTCATGACACAAGTACCACCTGAGAACGCTTAAATCCAACTAGCATTCAAGTGTATATAGCTTGGGGGTTTGAAAATGCGCATAGAAATAATGGTAGGGTCAGAGTACTCACTTGCCTAATAATTGTGCACATCATGTAGTTTATGTTCTTACATGGTTCTTGTATTAGAGTGGTACAGACCTTGTAATCTAAAGACAGATGTGGTGCTTTTGACTAACACTTCAGACTACACCAAAGCTACAGGGGCAAGAAACTGAGAAAACTAAGAGGAAGACATGTCTGAAAATGATGACAAACCCAGCAAAGCACCTTCCCACCAGCTTCAACACATCTGTGTAAGCCATTTGATAGAAAGCGTGACCTCAATTTAGGTTTGCTAACGAGCCCTTCCCTACAATTCTCCCTCTTAAGAAAGGGGACCGGAGAGTGTGCTCCAATCTCACTTCTCAGCCTCCCGGGGAAGGTTTACTCCAGGGTACTGGAGAGGAGAATTCGACCAATAGTCGAACCTCGGATCCAGGAGGAACAATGCGGTTTTTGTCCTGGTCGCGGAACACTGGACCAGCTCTATACCCTTCATAGGGTGCTCGAGGGTTCATGGAAGTTTGCCCAACCAGTCCACATGTGCTTTGTGGATCTGGAGAAGGCATTCGACCGTGTCCCTCGTGGTATTCTGTGAGGGGTGCTTCGGGAGTATGGGGTTCGGGGCTCTTTGCTAAGGGCTGTCCGGTCCCTGTACGTACGGAGCAGGAGTCTGGTTCGCATTGCCGGCAGCAAGTCAGACATGTTCCCAGTGCATGTTGGACTCCGGCAGGGCTGCCCTTTGTCACTGGTTCTGTTCATAATTTTTTATGGACAGAATTTCTAGGCGCAGCCAGGGGCCGGAAGGAATCCTGTTTGGGAACCACAGGATTTCATCTCTGCTTTTTGCGGATGATGATGTCCTGTTGGCTTCTTCAAACCAGGACCTTCAGCATGCACTGGGGCGGTTTGCAGCCGAGTGTGAAGCAGCTGGGATGAGAATCAGCACCTCCAAGTCCGAGGCCATGGTTCTCGACCAGAAAAGGGTGGCTTGCACTCTCCAGGTTGGTGGAGAAGTCCTGCCTCAAGTGGAGGAGTTTAAGTATCTCGGGATCTTGTTCATGAGTGGGGGAAGGATAGCGCGTGAGGTCAACAGGCAGATCGGTGCAGCCTCCGCAGTGATGCGGTCGCTTTACCGGTCCGTTGTGGTGAAGGAGCTGAGCCAAAAGGCGAAGCTCTTGATTTACTGGTCAATCTACGTTCCGACTCTCACCTATGGTCATGAGCTTTGGGTAATGACCGAAAGAACAAGATCGCGGATACAAGCGGCCAAAATGAGTTTCCTTCGCAGGGTGGCTGGGCGCTCCCTTAGGGTGAGAAGCACAGTCACTCAGGAGGAGCTCGGAGTAGAGCCACTGCTCCTCCACATCGAGAGGAATCAGCTGAGGTGGCTCGGGCATCTCTTTCGGATGCCTCCTGGACACCTCCCTGGGGAGGTGTTCCAGGCATGTCCCCCCGGGAGGAGGCCCCGGGGAAGACCCAGGACACACTGGAGGGACTATGTCTCTCGGCTGGCCTGAGAACGCCTCAGTGTTCTTCCTGAGGAGTCTGGGAAGTTTGGGCTTCCATGCTCAGACTGCTGCCTCCGCGACCCAGATAAGCGGATGAAGATGAGACGAGATGAGAACTAGCCCTTTGGAACGCAAGTTATGGTGCATCTGAATCCTCTCCCAACTTTAGTTTGATGGATACAGTTTTCATGGCATTCACAATACTACTGTGAATCAATGAGATTTCCAACATGGTTCTAGAGGATTCTGTAGGGTGGTGTCACTGCCTCATAGCTCCAGGTTCAATCCTGAGCTGTTACTGTCCATGTGGGTTTCCTCTGTATACACTAGTCTCATCCTACCTCTCATGCATACCTGTAAGTGGACTGACCATGCCAAATTCTTCCTAGGTGTAAACAAGTGTCAGTGTGTGCATGGTGATCTGTGATAGCTCTGCTATTATAACTTGTATATCTTATTACATATTAATCTTTTCATTAAATGCAAATGAAAATAAAGTAATGTATTGGTGTCTTTCAATATATTTTTTAAAGCAATTTTCTCCTTTGTCAATTATGGAGGTAAGGTTAATGATGCATTTTTACTTGTGGTTGCCATAACCATTTGAACATTCCTACATTTTTAATGTTACAACCTGGAACTGAAATAATGGGATTATGTATCATGACTACACACACACACATATATATATAAAATACAGTGTGTGTATATATATATATATATATATATATATATATATATATATAAAAAATATAGTGTGTGTGTATATATATATATATATATATATATATATATATACACACTATTAAAAAAAAAAATATATATATATATATATATAGTGTATATATATATATAGTGTGTATATATATATATATATATATATATATATATATATATATATATATATATATATATATATATATATATAAAAAATATACACACACTATATATGCGTGCTAATACTAATGCCAGTGCCACTGGTTTCCTGAGAATAGTTTATCACCTAAATAACTGGATCACGAGTAGTTTTATGGTGGTCCCTTTAGCATCATTTCTCAGTCTGAGGGACATTCCAGTCCAATATTTTTCATACACTGATGGTGAACACAATTATGGGATTGTCAGCGCTTTCAGACTGGTCCAAAATAAGGATGCATAGAAGATGGAAGATGGCAATACTTAAATAACCTTAGAATGGGAACTTACAACCCCAATTCCAAAAAAGTTGGGACAAAGTACAAATTGTAAATAAAAACGGAATGCTATAATTTACAAATCTCAAAAACTGACACTGTATTCACAATAGCACATAGACAACATTTCAAACGTCGAAAGTGAGACATTTTGAAATTTCATGCCAAATATTGGCTCATTTGAAATTTCATGACAGCAACACATCTCAAAAAAGTTGGGACAGGGGCAGTAAGAGGCTGGAAAAGTTAAAGGTACAAAAAAAGGAACAGCTAGAGGACCAAATTGCAACTCATTAGGTCAATTGGCAATAGGTCATTAACATGACTGGGTATAAAAAGAGCATCTTGGAGTGGCAGCGGCTCTCAGAAGTAAAGATGGGAAGAGGATCACCAATCCCCCTAATTCTGCACCGACAAATAGTGGAGCAATATCAGAAAGGAGTTTGACAGTGTAAAATTGCAAAGGGTTTGAACATATCATCTACAGTGCATAATATCATTAAAAGATTCAGAGAATCTGGAAGAATCTCTGTGCGTAAGGGTCAAGGTCGAAAAACCATACTGGGTGCCCGTGATCTTCGGGCCCTTAGACGGCACTGCATCACATACAGGCAGTCTTCTGTATTGGAAATCACAAAATGGGCTCAGGAATATTTCCAGAGAACATCATCTGTGAACACAGTTCACCGTGCCATCCGCCGTTGCCAGCTAAAACTCTGTAGTTCAAAGAAGAAGCCGTATCTAAACATGATCCAGAAGCGCAGACGTCTTCTCTGGGCCAAGGCTCATTTAAAATGGACTGTGGCAAAGTGGAAAACTGTTCTGTGGTCAGACGAATCAAAATTTGAAAGTTCTTTATGGAAATCAGGGATGCCATGTCATTTGGACTAAAGAGGAGAAGGACGACCCAAGTTGTCATCAACGCTCAGTTCAGAAGCCTGCATCTCTGATGGTATGGGGTTGCATTCGTGCATGTGGCATGGGCAGCTTACACATCTGGAAAGACACCATCAATGCTGAAAGGCATATCCAGGTTCTAGAGCAACATATGCTCCCATCCAGATGATGTCTCTTTCAGGGAAGACCTTGCATTTTCCAACATGACAATGCCAAACCACATACTGCATCAATTACAGCATCATGGCTGTGTAGAAGAAGGATCCGGGTACTGAACTGGCCAGCCTGCAGTCCAGATCTTTCACCCATAGAAAACATTTGCTGCATCATAAAACGGAAGATACAACAAAAAAAGACCTAAGACAGTTGAGCAACTAGAATCCTACATTAGACAAGAATGGGTTAACATTCCTATCCCTAAACTTGAGCAACTTGTCTCCTCAGTCCCCAGACGTTTACAGATTGTTGTAAAGAGAAAAGGGGATGTCTCACAGTGGTAAACATGGCCTTGTCCTAACTTTTTTGAGATGTGGTGTTGTAATGAAACTTAAAAATCACTTAATTTTTCTCTTTAAATGATACATTTTCTCAGTTTAAACATTTGCTATGTCATCTATGTTCTATTCTGAATAAAATATGGAATTTTGAAACTTCCACATCATTGCATTCTGTTTTTATTTACAATTTGTACTTTGTCCCAACTTTTTTGGAATCGGGGTTGTAGAATAATCTGATTAACAGGATATGCTTTTGTAAAAACACACAGTAGCATTTCAAAACACACACACAGAGAACACAGAGGCATGTTGATGCAGCAGCAGCAGCTGTATTTGGGTATAAAGGCAATGCTCCAGTGTGTGTGTGGGGTGTGTGTGTTTCAGTGTAAATTAAAAAAAAAAAAAAAAAGGTTTCAATTATAGTTAAGCACAATAGAAAAACAAACCCAATCATCACAAACCCTGCCCACCAAAGAGATGTATTATATATATATATATATATAAAAAATGTACACTTACACTGCATATCTAGTTGCATACACATTTGTATCAAAGGCAATTTGGTTTAAACAGAAATACCATTATTTATATCTAGCTGATTATTTATATCCATTCACAGAGCTGGAAGCTGATCCCAAAAAGAGCTGATTAGCTGATTCCAGGCATTGGGAATCGAAAGTGATTGAGTTAAATCCATACATTAAAATGATTCAGCTCAAATTCACACAGAACATAGTTCAAGAATGTGTACTATTTAACTGTTAACATTGGGGGGGGAGCCTCTTTCCTTGGCAAATACATAAGCACTGTGGCAGTATTTTACTTTACAGGGGGGGAAAATAAAAGTCAATTTATGATAAAACGTTGCCAAAGCTAATGCCTTGAACCTGGCCAACCAAAGAACTTGAGAAGAGTCAGATATGTGGTTAAGTATAGGTCATGTTAACATTAGTTAATTCAGACATTAAACAAAATTCACAGGAGTGTATTATCAAGGACATGCAGCCTGTAAAAGATTGTGTGGAATCGGCTCCTTGAACACTTGGAATCTGAGTCAACTCCAATGGAGTGCTTAAATTGAAATATGTTGCAATGACATTTGAGTGAAGCCTTGTATAGTGACTATGGTGGTGTTCAAAAAGCACAAAGCGCCTTAGTGTGTTTGTTTTGTGTAATGAAATAATGAAATCCCCCTGAGAGATTGAGAGTGCGAGTGCACACGCGCATGTATACATCTCCACCGCTCTAGTATTGTTGGTGTGCATTAGCAGGGTCGATGACTGTCTAGCTTGACTGCAGTCTGACAAACATATCTACCACCCTATGTATCCAGCTGCTGTATTTACAGTGCTGCCTTTGTTCTCTCTACACCAATCATCTTCTTTTGTCTCATCACGTACACCCCATTACTCAGAGCTGCTTTGGACAGAAGTGTTGCTGAAAGAAAAATTTTTCACTAAATCACATCGCCATCCTAAAAGACTACATGGTTGTACAGAGACAAAAATGTTTTCAACTTTATACAAATAACTCCATCTAGAAACTCCAGGAACCTGTCAGGCTCATCAGAGAATCCATCTCATACCTCGGGTTCCTTACAGGAATCCGTTCAGTTGAGTATCTGCTTCAAACACTGATGTAAAACGCCTGGCCTACAAGGCTGGCTACATTGGCTAATATACAGTATCTCTATCCCAACTGGCAGCTAATGTTCTCAGCTCTCAGACTGCATACTTCCATAGTGCACACTGGGGAAATGAGTGCGATACAGTGTACTTTTAATACCTGGATGGTGTACTAGGACTGGGCAGAAATGAAGTGTTACACACTGGATACTTTTTATACTTGGTGGTTGCAGGCTACTCTAAGCAGCACAAGGGGCAGAGCCAAAAGAAGCCATTATGGTTTGAAATTTCCATAATGGCCAACAAGAATGCTATTACACCAGAAATGCAAATGAGAAGAAAAGAGGTAAAGTGGATTTTAAACGTGCAGTTGTTCTGATGAAGAAGTGTCATTTATGGGTTATGAAAAGCACTAGTGTTCATGTTCCTGTTTGAGAAAAGTCCAGGTAGTATTTCGTGTGATAATATAGTGCATAGTACGTGATTTGAGAGAGCCCTGAACTGAGGAAATGCCTCCACTGAAGCTACCTTGCCTGATTACTTGCTAGTTCCATAATACAGTTCAAAGTGAACTATGGCACAGATGCCTACTATTATTTACATAATATTTAGCTGTGCTCTTTAGGAGCAGCACAGTCTTGCATTTGGCTGTACTCTCAATATGTAATGTAGACAATACAGACTGGTGAAAGTGATGAACACCATGCATTCACTTCCTGTCTGTAGACAAGTGCAACTCTGGTGGAGTTGCTCAGTGTAAGAGAGAGATAGAATAGGAGTGTATGTGTGCACGCATATACCTGCTGACCTTTTACAGTAATTGGTGTTACACATTTTATTAACACCCAAAAGAGGTATAAAATTTGAGTGATGGTGGTGATGGGGGAAAATAAAGACTGAATGATTTAAAATGAAAATCAAGCCGAATGGATTAAATCCCTGCGCGCATTTATATATATGGTGTGTGTGTGTGTGTGTGTGTGTGTGTGTGTGTGTGTGTGTGTGTGTGTGTGTGTGTGTAAAAAAGACTATGTGCTTTTCCTCTGTAACTCCTGAATGATTGCTGTGGAGAGAAAACAAAAATAGTATTAATGTTAATGGTTAATCATCACACAAACATGTCTGGACCAGCACTGCACTAATAGCACATTTGTTTACAAGTACCAAGTTCTGTTCCAGACGCTACAGTTTAACATTGATTAGTGTTCTTATAAGAATGCCAGCCATTTTAATTCCCTTAGCACATAGAGAATCCATTTTTATGACACTTTTTAATACTGGTTCTATTTGAACATCAACTAAATGACTTCACGTGAGGCAATATTTAACTAGCCCACTGCAACACTGGGGCTTGGGTTGGTTTCCCTCCATCACAGCATCTAGCCGACCAGCAAGGCAGTGGCTAAGGCCACTAGTGTAGCCAAGGCACTGTTCAGCTAGCCTGCTACATTACCCACGCTGCTAATGCAACACCAGGTCTGGACACGGTTTCCCCCTTTGCAATTTTATCTCTAACTCCCACATCTGTCTACTAGTGGCCTGTAGTTATACACTGTTACTGTGTTCAAGTGTTTTTCCCATACGTTAACACTTTAACCTTGCTCAGTTAGCTGGTAATACACATCTTTAACATGAATGTCTAACAGTGTTGTAGTCGAGTCACTAAACCTCAGTAAGTCCAGTCTCGAGTACCCAGTGTTCAAGTCCAAGTCATTAAAAAAAAAATTTCGAGTCAAGTCCGAAAGCAAGACTCCAACCGCACCGTTTGACGGTGGTTGTTTTAGCAACATTAACATTAGTTTTTTCCTGAACATGACGTATGAACAGGTGAATGTGCATTCTCTTGGACAGGGAGTGTGAAGTATTCTGTTAGAGATGGTTGGGAGACAGATGCAAGTGCAGAAGGTGTGTTTATTAATACAAGTGAAGACACAAACAATCCAGAACGGCAGGCAAAATCGTAAAACAGTGAAACAGGTAATAGGTCGAGCGAGGCATAAACAAGCTATCATAGACTCGGCAAGATCAAAGACGAGAAACAGGAAAACAAACAAGGAAGGAAATAAGGCTAGGTAAAAAGTGTCAGCAACGCAAATCAATACTTCTCAAAGTAAGTGCGTTTTCACAGTTTTTATATAGGCACGCTGATTGCATCTTAATCCCATGCAGGCGCGAGTCATTTACAGCACGCACGTGCAAGAGTCTGCTTGGTGCACACACTGTCCGGAGCGTGCCCGAGAGTCTATCTGATGCACACACCAAGGCGTGCAGGTGTGACACTTTTGCATGAAATTAGTACAGAAAATTAATGTAGATATAAATATCTTATGCCAAATTATTATGGCATGTTACAAAAAAATAAAGAAAAAAAATCCAAGTCCTCGTCTCCAATTTACGAGTCTGAATGTAGTTAATGCACGAGTCCAAGTCATCAGTGCTCAAGTCCAAGTCAAGTCACGAGTCCTTAAAATTAGGGCATGAGTCCCGAGTCCTGGACTCGAGTACTACAAGCCTGGTTACACATGTACATATATTTTACTAACATAATAAAAATGTTCAAATGTTACAATAGAGCTACATCATAAATTTTGATTTTTAATTTAAATAAATAATTAAAAATGGCAGGTGGTCAACGCTTGGGGTTACAGAAAAGTCATGAAGTCTAATGGGGTTGTTTGCCAAAAGCATTTGGTGTGTGCTAATTATTTTAGGTATAACACTAACTCTACCTATTAAATCAAACCACTGGCTAATGACTTCTGTGTGATGCAGTATCGGTTTGCATAGACCACGTTATGAGGGTTTCTCTGTGATTGTTACTCCTGGTATTAATTCTGATACAGACACTACTAGAACCACATGCCCTTTGGGATGACATCAATATTAATATAGAGTTGCACTAATTCTAACATTTACCTCCAATGATTTCATCCTTGACTTTCTGCAGCTCTTTCCTCACTTCTTCCAGCAGCTCCTACACAACACACACACACGTAATATTAGTTTCACACTGACTGCTAGCTGTGAACTTGTTGCCCTGCACTGTGCTACAATACAGTTAGTTGGTTTACTTGTGAGAGGCCTACAGTGGGTCAAAAAAGTATTGTCAGTCACCAATTGTGCAAGTTCTCCCACTTAAAAAGATGAGAGAGGCCTGTAATTTTCATCATAGGTATACCTCAACTATGAGAGAGAAAATGAGAAAAAAAAATCCAGAAAATCACATTGTCTGATTTTTAAAGAATTTATTTCCAAATTATGGTGGAAAATAAGTATTTGGTCAATAACAAAAGTTCATCTCAATACTTTGTTATATACCCTTTGTTGGCAATGACAGAGGTCAAACGTTTTCTGTAAGTCTTCACAAGGTTTTCACACACTGTTGCTGGTATTTTGGCCCATTCCTCCATGCAGATCTCCTCTAGAGCAGTGATGTTTTGGGGCTGTCGCTGGGCAACACCGACTTTCAACTCCCTCCAAAGATTTTCTATGGGGTTGAGATCTGGAGACTGGCTAGGCCACTCCAGGACCTTGAAATGCTTCTTACGAAGCCACTCCTTCGTTGCCCGGGCAGTGTGTTTGGGATCATTGTCATGCTGAAAGACCCAGCCACGTTTCGTCTTCAATGCCCTTGCTGATGGAAGGAGGTTTTCACTCAAAATCTCACAATACATGGCCCCATTCATTCTTTCCTTTACACAGATCAGTCGTCCTGGTCCCTTTGCAGAAAAACAGCCCCAAAGCATGGATGTTTCCACCCCCATGCTTCACAGTAGGTATGGTGTTCTTTGGATGCAACTCAGCATTCTTTCTCCTCCAAACACGACAAGTTGAGTTTTTACCGAAAAGTTCTATTTTGGTTTCATCTGACCATATGACATTCTCCCAATCCTCTTCTGGATCATCCAAATGCTCTCTAGCAAACTTCAGACGGGCCTGGACATGTACTGGCTTAAGCAGGGGGACACGTCCGGCACTGCAGGATTTGAGTCCCTGGCGGCGTAGTGTGTTACTGATGGTAGCCTTTGTTACTTTGGTCCCAGCTCTCTGCAGGTCATTCACTAGGTCCCCCCGTGTGGTTCTGGGATTTTTGCTCACCGTTCTTGTGATCATTTTGACCCCACGGGGTGAGATCTTGCGTGGAGCCCCAGATCGAGGGAGATTATCAGTGGTCTTGTACGGCTTCCATTTTCTAATAATTGCTCCCACAGTTGATTTCTTCACACCAAGCTGCTTACCTATTGCAGATTCAGTCTTCCCAGCCTGGTGCAGGTCTACAATTTTGTTTCTGGTGTCCTTTGACAGCTCTTTGGTCTTGGCCATAGTGGAGTTTGGAGTGTGACTGTTTGAGGTTGTGGACAGGTGTCTTTTATACTGATAAAGAGTTCAAACAGGTACCATTAATACAGGTAACAAGTGGAGGACAGAGGCGCCTCTTAAAGAAGTTACAGGTCTGTGAGAGCCAGAAATCTTGCTTGTTTGTAGGTGACCAAATACTTATTTTACCGAGGAATTTACCAATTAATTCATTAAAAATCCTACAATGTGATTTCCTGGATTCTTTCCCCCCATTCTGTCTCTCATAGTTGAAGTGTACCTATGATGAAAATTACAGGCCTCTCATCTTTTTAAGTGGGAGAACTTGCACAATTGGTGGCTGATTAAATACTTTTTTGCCCCACTGTAAATAGGTGACGGATACCTCCTTTCCACCAAAGCAAACCTTCTCTTGGAAGATCTGCACTCGGTCACGATTCAGTTGGGCTCGTGCACAGTGCAAATCGCTAACCGCATAGAACTCGAACACTACAGCATGACACTTTTCAATTCACTGGAAATATTTGGGTTAATAAAGGGTTCAGTTCTCACCTTACTGATGAATGCGAATTTTAGTCGGCATGTAATGCTGCATCATGATGGCCTAAGCACACTCAGGAACGGAACATAAAGGGCAATATGAGCGCACAGCAGGGACGGACGACACAATCGCTCAAGAGTGGTACAAGACAACTGTTCCTAGTACAAATACACCCTAAGAAACAGTTTGCTTTTCCACAGGCAAGAGAGCCCCATCATTGCATCACTGCATACATCTGTTTATTTCTCCACTTTCATATCAATGTTAGCCCCAAGCACAACAATGGCAGATTACTGGATAAAGTGGACTAGATGCTTCACTAGCTCAGGATTTTTTTTTTATAGCAGTCACAAAGTTTTAGTTGGTCTTGTTTTTTTGGTCATGATGTATTCTTCTCACGTTTTGAGGTGACTGAGGCAGAGACTGGGTGTTATCACCCATGAGCGACCTGGCACTCACAGTGAGTATGGAGGTCGTCAGGAGAGTGCTCCATGGTGTGAACCTCAGGAAGGCTGCCAGGCCCGACAGTATCCCAGGAAGAGTACTGAAGGGCTGCGTGGACCAGCTGACTGAAGTACTCACTTCCATCTTCAACCTCTCTCTGTCCTCCTGTACTGTCCCCAAATACTTCAAATCTGCCACCATTGCACCCATTCCTAAGAAACCATCTGTCAGCAGCCTCTCTGACTATAGACCTGTGGCTCTTACCTCGATGGTTATGAAGTCCTTTGAAAGGCTGGTGCTAAAACACAAAGCCTCTCTCCCTCCCAGTTTGGATCAGCATCAATTTGCATACAGAGCCAACAAGTCGACAGGAGATGCCATCAACACAGCCCTCCACAGCGTGTTGACGCATGTGGAACAACCTGGCTCATATGTAGGAATATTGTTTGTGGACTTCAGTTCTGCTTTTAATACTATCATGCCCAGCAGAATGATGTCCAAACTTTACAGTCTGGGTGTAAGCCATCACATCTGCAGATGGATCAAGGACTTTCTAACAGACTGTCCACAGTCAGTTAGGTTGGGGTTCCACCACTCCTCAGTCCTGGCCCTCAGCACTGGTGCCCCTCAGGGCTGTGTACAGAGTCCTTTGCTATACACCTTATACACTCATGACTGTACACCTGTCCACGACAGCAACATTATTAAGTTTGCGGATGACACTACTGTGGTAGAACTGATACATAATAACGATGAGACTGCCAACAGGGATGAAGTCCAGAAACTCACTGCTTGGTGTTTTGACAACAACCTGGTACTCAACTCCTCTAAAACAAAGGAGTTGGTGATAGATTTTCAGAGGAAGAGGGAGGAACCTGCCCCTCTCTACATCAAAGGGGACATTGTGAAGAGGGTCAGCAACTTCAGATTCTTGGGAACACATGTCTCTCAGGACCTCACATGGACTATTAGCACCACTGCTCTTGTGAAAAAAGCACAGCACAGACTGTACTTTTTGAGGTCACTGAGAAAAGTCAATCTGTCCCGGAAACTGCTGTTGTCCTTTTACAAATGTTCTGTGGAAAGCATCACCACCCATGACATCTTGGTGTGGTTTAAGAGCTGCACCATGGCTGACAAAAAGGCTCTGGAGAGAGTCAGAGAGTCGGCACAGGACATTATACAGACACAGCTGCCCTCAATGACAGACATGTATAACACCAGATGCTTGCGCTGTGCAAAAAACATCATTAAACCCAGGAAACAGCCTGTTTATGCTGCTGTCTTCTGGAAGGCGCTATACTGTAGGTTCATACAGGCCTGCACCTCCAGACTCATGAACAGTTTTTATCCAAGTGCCATAAAACAACTCAACTCTTAGTTGAAGTATGTGCAATATATTCTGGACCGTGCAATACACTTGCTCATCTATTTATTAACTTCTTGTTTTATGTCGATGTCTGCTGTTTTATATTACGCTATTTTATTTTAGACTTTTATTTTTATATTGGATGTACCACTTGAGGAGTTGCACTTAAATTTCGTTGTACAGCTGTGCAATGACAATAAAGGCATTCAATTCAGTTCAGTTCAATTATAATCCCACCCCAGCCCCTGATGTAAGTAGTTCTTGGTTCGAGACCAACAAGTTTGGTGCTGCTCTCAAATGAGTTTTCCTGGCTGAAAACCAGTTCTTTGGCTGTTGAAACACAAAAGAACTGCTTCTAGATTAGGCACCGGCTCTGAATCATCCCTTAAACTGCTTTGGTGAAAAAGGGGTATGAGTGTACACTACTGAAGCCCCTATTCCAGTAAGCCACACTCCCTGAACTGGAAGTGTTCCCTATGTACTCATGCTGGTTTTGACCAACTCTTAAAAGCACTTTCCCTGTATGACAAAAAAAAATGCATGTGTTTAAATTTTAATTAAAAAACAAAACAAAACACACATCACCAGTCATAATACAACTTGACCTGTAGTGCATGAGCCATCAACAGTAATAACGGTCTTCAAATCTAACAGGCTAGTCAAAGACCTCAATAATGATGAAACATATTGCAGCATGACAGTTTCCAACACATCCGTTCAGTAAACGAATCGGTGAGGCAAGAATAAAGAACTAAACTTGCCAATTTAAACAGAACTGTTGAGCACCCAAACATAACTAGTTACATTCTGCAGAGGTAACTGGCTACCAAATTTCTATATTACTCTTGCAAATTGGCTAAAAATTCTCAGAGTTAATGCGCAACAATAGGTGTATACACTCATATCAGTGACTCAGACTTAAAGCAATGAAAAAGCTTTTGCAAGGATACTTAGCATCTCATCACAACCCAGTGTTTACATAGAGAATTTGTTTTACAGTACAGGGAGGAAGCCCTAGAATGGTAGTCAATTTGGTCACGTCACTGTGAACAGAATAATGTCAGTGTTATTTAGGACTGTACTCAAGCATCAGCTATTGTTGAATGTGTCATGGGTGTGAGGAGAATCTGACCTGTTTGACTTTCTCCAGTTCAGACTCCTCTCCACTCTCAGCGTCATTCGATGAGCCAGCTGCTTTCATTCTGTTGGATAGAGAGAGGAAGTAATGAAGGAAAAAGAAGAGAGTCATGATGAAAATACAGAAGGCAACACAGAGAAGGGAAAGAAAAGGGGGGGGAAACCCATTCAATGCTTTGAAAAAACAGCAGAAGAGCTTTGCTTCATATAAACCCATCTAAAAGTCCTCTGTAATTGTGACTGACTGAATTATTATTGGTTGAATAAAGACTTCCTTTCACAGCAAATTAGACGAACTCCGATTCAACTTCTGATTTGGACTGTAACCGAGTCTCTTTCTAATAAAGATTCGGACTGATTTGCCAATGGTGCAATTCCAATTCTGAATATAATTCAAGGTTTGACCTCTGATTTAAAGGGATCCTCCAGCAGATTTACTCTTAAACTTGTGTTAAGTAATCGTTGATTTCAAATGGTCAAACATTCATTTTTGGAGACCAAATAGTGTTCTAGAATAATTCATTTTTATCCCCCGCTGGTAGAAAGAGGATTATGTCGTGGCGATGTCCATCCATCTGTCCCGGGAAGGGTACTCACCTTCTGAAATCAACTCCTCTCACAATTTTTGGAAGAATTTCACAAAACCTGACAGGATTCTTTGTTATGCATCAGTAATACACATATTGCAATTTCGTTCAATTTGGTCGCATTTTACCAGAGTAAATGGCATAGTTGCCAGTGGGGGATCCTGTGCTCTCAGAGCACTCGTTATTAAAATACCATATGGGCCTCCCACGGAAGTGGGTATGCAATGACGTGGCCTTGTGAAAGCTCGAAGCAAATCAGCTGTTTATACCCTCTGCTAACATCATAGTTTTACAATTATTTTTACAGAATTTATAGGTTTGTAAGTAAGTAAAAAAGTATGCCTCATTGCACAGCATATAAATGCCAAAATGATGCTTAAAAAAAGGACGAGAAAATAGCTTTTCACCGTTTACCTGGCCAGAATCAGAGTATTTGCAAGAAATGGATTCATGCAATCGGAAGACCTCAAAACAATCTGTCTGCGGTGCCCTATTTATGCTCCAAACACTTTGAATCATCCTGTTTCAATGAATCGATGGCCTTAAAAGCAAGATTAATGGGGGCTTCCGGAATAAATTTAAAAAAAAAAAAAGCCGATGCTGTGCCAACAATATTTGCCCATTGTTCAGCTCCAAAAGTCTGGCGATGCAGTATTGAGCGGCAACAGAGACATCACCAGGAAGTTAGTTTTGACTTTGTTCTACCATGATTCTTTGTAGTATACAGGGATGGATCCAGCCCAAGAATTGGACAGATGCACATTTGCAGAAATATTTTCACTAATTTTACCACATCGCTATGGATTTACACAGGGGCGTAGCGCATGCCGAACCCTTTCCAAAGAGGGCAGCCATAGCCGCGGCTCGGCCCGGTCTGCTGGTTGAGCGTGGCTATCGCTCATGTAGCCGGCTAGCGGTAAAGTAAACAAACGCCCCATGACTGATGCCAAGTGGTGCACATATTTCTGCATGTGCATCGGTCTGGATCCATCCCTGGTTTATTATCGGTGTCTTACCTGGTGAATTGTAATTGGTATTCCAATGCGTTGTAGACTCCATGAATGCAAACGGCGTGCCTTTTGGCGGATGCCGCCTTTTTCATGGCTGTCTGGGGGACTTGTGTGAATCGTGCAGATCCGATGAGGTTTTTTTTGGGGGGGGGGGGGGGGGGGGGCGCGGGCGCGTTGGAGTGTCTGATTATAATTTCATCAAAGTAAATTCTGTATTACAATTACTAAATAAGCAAATGCCGTTACAGTCCATGAAATATAGGAAGTATAAGTATGAGAAGAAAACAGTAAATCAGAAAGCTGTGCACGTAAAGCCAATTGCCTGCACGCCATTATCTGCTGCTGGCTGCACTTCACTGCACGCGCAAGGATTTTGCGTGCGCAGCTTTCTGATTTACTGTTTTCTTCTCATACTTCCTATGTTTCATGGACTGTAACGGCATTTGCTTATTTAGTAATTTTAATACAGAATTTACTTTGATGAAATTATAATCAGACACTCCAACGCGCGCCCCCCCCCCCCAAAAAAAAAACCTCATCGGATCTGCACGATTCACACAAGTCCCCCAGACAGCCATGAAAAAGGCGGCATCCGCCAAAAGGCACGCCGTTTGCATCCATGAGACTCTTCAACGTACACTGGAAGAAAATACGGGTAACAAAGAAAACACCGACGTTAAAGAACAAAACAGCGACGGATCAAGAGACGGCACATTCGACTGAGCTTCAGGTACGGTCTACTATATTCCAGATAAAAGAACTACTCAGAACGTTTTGCATGAAATTCATTTGAGATTTCTGAAGTTTTATTTCATGGTAGTTTCAGTTTAATTTTCATTTATGTGCTAGGAACGTGAATTGACTGGAAAGAGGGATATTGCTGTGCCAACAGATGAACCAGTCAGTGTTGAAATCCAGACAGAGACAGTTGTCTTTGAAGACATTATCCAGTGTTCTTTGTTGGGAGATGAAAGCGTCTCAATTAGATGATTCGTTCAAACTCTACCAACAAAACCATGATGTAAGCAGAAGATATAAACAGCCGAGTTGCTCCAAGCTTCCACTAAGCCATGCCATTGCACACATCACTTCTGCGGGAGGCCCATCTGGTGTTTTAATAAAAATAAATTTTTCTAGAACACCATTTGGTCTCGCCCTGCGATAACCTGGCAACTTGTCCAGGGTGTACCCTACCTCTCGCCCATAGTCAGCTGGGATAGGCTCCAGCTTGCCTGCGACCCTGTGGAACAGGATAAGCAGCTACAGATAATGGATGGATGGACCATTTGGTTTCCAAAAATGAATGAATGACTTGAAATCTATGAATACTTTTACTTAACATAAAAGTAAATCTGCTGGAGCATCCCTTTAACTAATTTTGACAGCTGATTCTGTCTCAGTCCACAGCTCATAATGTACTCTCTAAGTACACCATTCTTTCGTTTCCACAAAACCAAGTCCAATAACGGATTGAAATCAGCTACTAAAGTCTGTTCCATTTTTGAGATTAAATATGCTGTTTAGGGTTCTTGATCAGATCAGCAACTCTGAAATGGGTTTTTATGACCACTAACACCATCATAATAAAACGGAGTAAATCCAGATGGCACATCAGGGAACTGCAGAAAATTTAAACGAACACCAATGAGTACCCAGCAAAACGGCTGACCACCGATGAACACTGCAACCCTTTTTTATGCGACCTGAAACTGCATAAAATAAAAATATATAAAAATGCTAGTCTTAAATATACTGTGCAGGCAAAATAGCACCCAAAAGATCTTGTTAGTCAGCGAGGAGAAGCTCATACAGAACCATTTAAACATCAGGCTGATGCACTGTAGGAAAGTTTGGAAGGGCAACAGTGTCCAGATGTGGATGTGTGTCTAGGATTAGATGTCAGTGTACCTGGGTGTCACAGGAGTGACTGCAGGTGAATCCAGCCCTCGGGTAACAGAGTTAATCCTGTATCAAATACAAACTGTGTATATATGCGTGTATGCATGTGTATATATACAGTGCTCTCCATGATTATTGGCACCCTTTGTAAAGATGAAGAAAAAGGTTAGGGGGGGGAAAAAAAAACCTTTTGGTGAAGTAACTTCATCTCACCCTGAAAAAATGAGGAAAAATTCAACCTTTAATTCAAAAATTTATTCAGAGGGAAAAATTTTTTTATATACAGCATATTATATATATATATATATATATATATATATATATATATATATATATATATATATATATATATATATATACACACATACATACACACACACACACACACACACACACACAGCATATATAAAAAAAAAAAAATCTCCTTCTCACCCCCGGCGGGGGGGTGGTATCCATGTCATCCTCAAGCTCGGGTCCTCTACCAGAGGCCTGGGAGTTTGAGGGTTCTGCGCAGTATCTTCGATGTTCCTAGGACTGCGCTCTTCTGGACTGAGGCTTCAGATGTTGTTCCTGGGATTTGCTGGAGCCACTCTCCCAGTTTGGGGGTTACTGCCCCAAGTGCCCCCACTACCACGGGGACCACGCAACCCTTGACCTTCCACATCCGTTCCAGCTGCTCTTTCAACCCTTGATACTTCTCAAGTTTCTCATGTTCCTTCTTCCTGATGTTGGCGTCAGCTGGGATCGCCACATCTATCACCACCACCCTCTTCTGCTCTTTGTCCACCACCACTATGTCCGGTTGGTTAGCCAGGATCTGTTTGTCAGTCTGGAAGCTGAAGTCCCACAGAATCTTGGCCCTGTTGTTCTCAGCCACCTTCTGTGGTATGGCCCATTGGGACTTGGGTATTTCTATTCCATACTGGTTGCAGATGTTCCTGTATACTATCCCAGCCACTTGGTTGTGCCTCTCCATGTACGCTGATCCAGCTAGCATCTTACACCCTGCTACTATGTGCTGGACTGTTTCAGGGGCTTCTTTGCACAGTCTGCATCTTGGGTCTGATCTACTCTGGTAGATCCTGGCCTCTATGGCTCTTGTGCTTATGGCCTGTTCTTGTGCTGCCATGATTAGTGCCTCTGTGCTGTCTGTCAGTCCTGCATTATCCAGCCACTGGTAGGATTTCTTGATATCAGCCACTTCCTCTATCTGACGGTGGTACATGCCATGTAGGGGTTTGTCTCTCCAGGTTGTCTGTTCCTCCTCCTCTGCACTCTCATCAGGGTTCTGCTGCCTGAGACATTCACTTAGCAGTTCATCCTTTGGGGCCATCTTTCTGATGTATTCTCGGATTTTCGATGTTTCATCCTGGACTGTGGTCTTGACGCTCACTAGCCCTCGGCCTCCCTCTTTCCGCTTAGTGTATAGTCTCAGGGTGCTGGACTTGGGGTGGAACCCTCCATGCATGGTGAGGAGCTTTCTAGTCTTGATATCTGTGGCTTCTATCTCCTCCTTTGGCCAGTTTATGATACCAGCGGGGTATCTGATGACTGGTAGTGCGTACATGTTGATGGCTCGGACCTTGTTTTTACCATTCAGCTGACTTTTCAGGACCTGCCTTACTCTCTGGAGGTATTTGGCTGTGGTTGACTTCCTTGTGGCCTCTTCATGGTTTCCATTAGCCTGTGGGATGCCAAGGTACTTGTAGCTGTCTTGGATATCACCTATGTTGCCCTCTGGTAGGTCAATCCCTTCAGTCTGGATCATCTTGCCTCTCTTTGAGACCATCCGGCCACACTTGTCCAATCCGAATGACATCCCTATGTCATCGCTGTAGATCCGGGTGGTGTGGATCAGCGAGTCTATTTCTCGCTCGTTCCTGGCATACAGCTTGATGTCATCCATGTAGAGCAGGTGGCTGATTGTTGCCCCACTACGGAATCGGTACCCGTAGCCGCTCTTCGTGATGATCTGACTGAGGGGGTTCAGGCCTATGCAGAACAGCAGTGGTGATAGCGCATCTCCTTGGTATATGCCGCACTTGATGTTGACTTGGGCAATGGGTTTTGAGTTGGCTTCTAGGGTTGTCTTCCACATTTCCATTGAGTTCTGTATGAAGGTCCTTAGGTTCCTGTTGATCTTATACAGTTCCAGACATTCCAGTATCCATGTGTGTGGTATTGAGTCGTAGGCTTTCTTGTAGTCAATCCAGGCAGTGCACAGGTTGGTCTGTCTCTTCTTACAGTCTCGGGCGACTGTTCTATCGGCCAGTAGCTGGTGCTTGGCTCCTCTGGTGTTACTGCCAATTCCTTTCTGTGCCTCGCTCATGTATTGAGCCACATGCTTACTCATTTTTGCCGCAATGATGCCTGACAGGGCCTTCCATGTTGTGCAGAGACAGGTAATTGGCCGGTAGTTGGATGGGATGGGTCCCTTCTGGGGGTCCTTCATGATTAGGACTGTCCTGCCTTGGGTTAGCCATTCTGGGTGGGTTCCATCCCTCAGCAGCTGGTTCATCTGTGCTGCTAGGCGTTCATGGAGTGCAGTTAGCTTCTTCAGCCAGTACGTATGGATCATATCGGGGCCTGGTGCTGTCCAGCTCTTCATCTTTGACACTCTTCCTTGGATGTCTGCCATTGAGATGGTTACTGGTTCTTGTTCTGGGAGGTTGCTGTGGTCAGCTCTTAGGTCCACTAACCATTGGGCATCGGTGTTGTGTGATGCCTTTCTTTCCCATATGTCTTTCCAGTATTTTTCCACCTCAGCTCTTGGTGGGTCTGACCGGTTGTTGTTCCCCTGCCATTGAGAGTACACCTTGGCTGGTTCAGTGGAGAACAGCTTGTTTATTCTCCTGGCCTCTCCTTCCTTGGTGTATCTCCTCAACCGGGTGGCCAGAGCTGTTAGTCGCTGTTTGGCAGTTTCGAGTGCCTCTGGTATGGAGAGTGAATTGTACTTCCTGGGCGCCCCTTTATTCGCCATGTTCCCTTTCTGTAGTTCAGCTAGCTGGCTAACTTCTCTCCTTGCTGCCTTTATCTTGGCCTCTAATCGTCTCTTCCATGGTGGATACTGTTTGTTATGTCCCGAGCCCACCTTGTGTCCAAGCATCTCCATGATTACTGTTGCTGTACTGTGTATCAGCTTGTTGGTCTCAGTGATGGTTCTTGTGGAGATTGTCTTCAGAGCAGCATTCACATCTACTAGTAGATCTTCTGAAGGTACTTGGCAACTCAGCTTCGGTATTTGTCGGGGGCTCCAGGTTTCCAGTTGGGTCACAATCTTCCTTCTCAGGTCAGCAGCTCTTGTGTTGAGGCTGTTAGGTGTTGGGGCTTGGTACCCAATCTCTGGTTGTGGGGATGATGACATCTCCCCGCTGACCTGTCTTCCTGGCTCCCCCTTGCCGTATCATCGTTGTTGTATTTCATTAATCTCTAGTTGTGATAGCAGATTTCGATTATGGATGTTGGAACACTGGGCTAATAGCTGTTTCTTTGTTAGCCTTGATTGTGGGTTTCGAAGTATCCAATGGTCCCACATTCTCTGCATGTATCCCCTCTCTCTGGGATTGCTTGTATAGTAGCATTCCAGCAAATCCGTATTTTCTGTCCTCGTCCATTGATGTCTTGTTCCAGTAGCCCATTTCTCATCAGTTTGCCCTGGTTCCCTAGCAACTGACGCAGACCTTGTTGACCCGGGCGACGTCTGAGCCGGTATGACTCTATCAGTTATGTTTTCACTCATTCCTGAGGTAGGCTGATATATCATGAGGGGTTTTGCCTAAGGACCCTTACTGGATGATGTTTTGCCCCGACCGGGATTCGAACCCCGATCTCCTGCGTCATAGTCAGTGAGCATTACCACTGTACTATCCAGCTGATATATATATATATATATACACATACACACAGTGTGTATATATATATATATATATATATAAAATACACACACATATATATATATATATATATATTAAATAAATCCCCCCCCCCCCCCCCCCCATCAAGAAATATTTTCAACAAAAAACACGTGCTATGATTCTTGGCACCCTTGGAAATTATAGTGAACACAATGTAACTGAAGCATGTTTCCCATTTAAAGTCTACATTTTTGAGTTGATTGGAGCATGTAGGAACTTTCAAGCTGTAATCCATGACTTCCTGATTAACTGAGGGTCAAATAAGGTGACACAGAGGCCAAATTCCCTTAATCATCAATCAACATGAGAAAGATAGGAGAGAACACAAACCAAAAGAGGGAGAAGTAGTATATTGACCTTCATAAGTCAGCAAATGGTTATAAAAATAGCTAGTTGCCTGAAAATGCCCATTTCTACTGTTAGGGCAATAATAATAAAATGGACACTGACTAGAACTGTTACAAATGTGCCTGGAAGAAGACCCAAGTTTATTTTGCCCCCACAAACAGTGAGGATGGTGGTAAGAGAGACAAAAAAAAAAAAATCCTGAAGGATCACCTTTAGTAAATTACAAGTTAAATCTTGGGGTTACCAAGTCTCCAAAACCACCACCAGACTCCACCTCCATGCCAACAGATTATTTAGAAGGCATGCCAGAAAAAAAAGCCTTTTCTGTCAGTTAATCACAAATGGAAGTGTCTGAAATTTGAAACACACTACTACAACTTTGACTGGAACAGTGTTCTATGGTCTGATGGAACAAAAATTGAACTTTTTTGGCAAAAAACACTCAAGATGGGCTTGGTGTAAAAAGAAGGATGGCTCTAATGAAAAGAACCCAGTCCCAAGTGTAAAATATGGTGGAGGGTCTGTGATGTTTTGCGGCTGTTTTTCCTCCAAAGGCCCTGGAAACCTTGTTAGGGTACATGGCATCATGGACTCCATGAAATACCAGGACATTTTAAATCAAAACCTGGCTGCCTCTGCTAGGAAATTAAAACTGGGTCATCATTGGATCTTCCAGCAGGACAATGATCTGAAGAATATGTCCAAATCAACACAAACGGTTCGCTGATCACAGAATCAAGGTTCTGTCATGGCCATCTCAGTCCCCTAACTTGAACCCGATTGAACACCTGTGGGGTGAGCTGAAGGAGAGTACCCAAGAGAGGGTCTCAGACCCTGAATGATCTAGAAAGATTGTGTAAAGAGGAATGGTCTCAGATGCCCTGCACTGTATCTCCAACCTTAGAAAATGTTATAGGAAAAGACTCTATGCTGTTTCACTGGCAAAGGGAGGTTGTACACAGCATTAAATACAGGGGTGTCGATAATAGTGGCACATGCATTTTTGTTGAAAATTTCCCGATGAGGGATTTGTTCTTTTCTGAATAAATTTACTTCATTTAAAAAGGTTGGATTTTTCTCTTTTTTAGTGCAAGATGACATGACTTCATCAAAAGGTGGATTTTTTTTAATCCCTCAACCTTTTTACTAATCTTTACAATGGGTGCCAATAATTGTGGAGGGCACTGATTTTATATATATAAAAATAAATACACACACAGTACCAGTCAAAAGTTTTGGTCACACCTACTCATTCATAGGTTTTTTTTCTGGAATTTTGACCATTCTCTACATTATAGAACAAGACTAAAGACATCAAAACTACAAAACAACATGGAACATATATGGAATTATGTGGTAAACAAGTGTTAAAAGAAAAAAAAATTGTGTCAACATGTTTCAAAAACATTGTGATGGGAGTAACAAAAGATTAGAAAAGTTGTATGTTTATTTAAATTAAAAAAAAAAAAACCAAATCAAAAGAGCATCCCAGAGAGGCGGAGTCTCTCAGAAGTAATGATAGGGAAGGGTTCATCACTCTGTGAAAGACTGCGTGGGCAAATGGTGCAATAATTTAAGAATAACATTCCTTAATGTAAAATTGCAAAGAATTTGGAGATCACATCATCGACCGTACATATTATTATTAAAAGATTCAGAGAACCCGGAGAAATCTCTGCATGCAAGGGACAAGGCTGAAAACTAACACTGGATGCCTGTGATCTTCAAGCCCTCAGGCAACACTGCATTAAAAACAGAGAATTCTGTTGTGGAAATCGCATGGATTAAAGCAAAAAAAAAAAAAATCATCTGACTGAAAAAAAAAAGTTCCATGTCGTTGGCCCCTACCACGTCAGATTTTAAACGCCGTGTTGTCCATTATCCCCTACTTATAGCACATTTACATAATTTTAACAATGACTAAAGCTAAGGCAAGACTTTACCATTGTCATTACTGGCTATAAATGATGAAACATCAAGTTTTCAGTGCAAAGTGCAAATTTATTTCAACAATACTTTAGTAATGCACAACAGTGGTTAAGAGAAAAGTGCAAGTGCAGTCGAACTTGAACCATGCTTTCAAAAGAGTGGAACAGAAAGAAAAAGAAGAAAATCTGTTGAAATAAAACCAGGAAACAAGAAAAGTAAAGTGAAAGTTCACTTTTTCTGCTTCTTCGCAGTGAAGCAAAAGGCATCTAGTTTGGCAACACCTGATGCCTGTTTTTGTTTCTTTTTCCTTGGCACAGCAGCAGGAGAGGAAGACAAGGGTAGGGTTCCAGCAGGTGTACTTCCTAAGGATGAGGATGGAGGGTTCCCTGCAGCATTTCCAGATGATGAGGAAGAGCTAGAGAGTATTTCTGTGTGCGTACCTACTCCAGGTGCTGATGAGGAGGAGGGTTTTGCAGGTGTACCCTTTACACTAGAAGAGGGAGAGTTACCTGTAGGTCCGCCTTTTCTTGCAGGTTTGGCTTGTGTGGTGGAGGAAGAAGAGCACATTCCTGTAGGTTTGGATTTTGTAGAGGAGGAGGAGGAAAGGGTGTTGCCTGCAGGAGTGGCTCTTCTGGTTGAGGTGGAAGAAGAGTGTGAGGACTTGGTTGCACATGTGACTCTTCTTGAGCTGTATGAGGAGGCTGTAGAGGAGGAGTGTTTGGCACCAGTGGATGTGGATAAAGAGGTGAAAGCTTTTTTCACCCTCCTCACTTTTACTGCTGCTAGGACCTTTACCGCTTCCCGGATTTTCCGTTCCTTCTCTTGGCTTATTTTGTCCTTCTGTTTCTTCAGATAACTTTTGTATCTGCCATAAGACGACAAACATGATCTCCTCAATGGAGCACTGATTTTCATTGTTGAGGCGGTCTCCCCTGCTGCCTTCAGGTGTGACTATCACCGCAAAGCCTTCATAGGTTTCAATACTCAGCTTGACCCTATCTTTTTCAATGATATCATCCATTATGTTGAAAGAGCCTTCAATAAGAGGGCCAGTGAACACTGACAGCAGTGCCCTGACCAATTTCCCCAAGAGAGGAAATCTGATTTCCCCTTCTGCCATCTTCATTGAAAATACCTCCCTCCACCAGTCAACATCAATCCGAGATTCATTATCATCAAAACCTTTGGCCTTTACTCCCAGATCTAGGCCAATCTGGTATTCCCTCACCTCTTCATCCAGCTGGTCCAGTTCATCAGAAGTAAAGGTATTTAGCAGGAACTTGGCCAAAGTGCTGAATGCAACTCGAATATGTTGATCCTGCATTAAAGACGGCGACAGTGCAGACAAGGAGGATATGATTTCATTAGCCAAGGGCAGGTTTTTCAGGAGGAATGTAGCTGCCTTGACGTAGCCTTCTCTGAGTGAGCTGTAGACCTCTCCCACCCAGGACGACTTCTCCACCCTGGCTTTGTTCAGAGCAAAATAGCTGAATTTCCCCACTGCTAACAATTTGTCTGGGTAATGCAGATCTCTGTTCTGGAAATCAAGCTTCAATAATCCCTTCACATCTAAGGGGATGGCATCAGGCTTCATAAACTTTGAGAGAAGGTCTCTCACTAGCAGCCCCATCTCAACATGGAGAATATGGAGCATAGGCTTCTCATGCTGCAGTCTCTTGAGGAAGACCTGGAAGGGTGGGAGTATACCTGCAAAAAAAAAAAAATAAATAAACAAATATTTACAAAGCCTGAAAAATAAAATTTTTTGATGCACATACACCGTGACTTACTCCTGAAAGTATTTTACAACCTTTTTTTAATCCACAAATAACGAGATTCCTATGAAAATGAACTACATATTTGCAACACAAGTTCAATAACACTTAAGTAAAATACTCAGCACCAATTCACCCACATACTTTTGATTAAATCCTGTTTAACTTTAATTGTAGACAGCAAAGACAATAAAAGTTATTTTACTGTGCTTTTTATGAAAAAACAAACAAACAAAAAAAAACCCTAAAAACATAATATAACATACCTCTGTATAAGTCAATAATGGCCGTAAGCTTGTTGAACTCTGTGAAAAGTACAGAGATTCTTGTCTTTCTATCGCGGTTTGTATCCGTTTGGCCCTTTGTGGATTTTGCAAGTTGCTGCTGTAGAACACTCACTCTTGCTTTTTCGGCAGATGTCACCCCATGCTTTTCTAGAACCTGGTTCAGCAGCCATCTGAAATAAACATGTAATGAGATTAAAAGAACACAATTATTGCATCTTTATTCACACTTCATGGATTTTTTTCCATCATTTAATTTCACACGTTTGATAGAAAAAATATGAAAGGGAGAGAGTAGGCTACTGTTGTCATCTCACCTGTATTTGTGCTGGTCATGGGGTGACAGGAAGCTGAAGTGGTGCACTATGAGAGGATCAAGAAGCTCCCGTATTCTGTTACACACCTCCAGCATTTGAAGGAACCTGCTGCTGATGGGGCGGATCAGGCTCTTCTTCTCCATATGGAGCAAAGATTGAAATTCTGCAAAAATTTCCTTTTGCTTGGGGAATTTCTCAATGTCATAATACACATCTGCACAGAAATCTTCCACAGTGTCCTTGAAAGGGCTTATAAGAGCCTTGGCAGCATTCGAAACCATGTGTACTGCATCTCCGCTTATGTCCAGTAGGCACATGGGTTTTCTTTGCAAATCTGGGTCTCCACCCCAGATCGCTTCCCTCTCATGACATTGCAATTGTCCAGCAGGACAGAGACAACCTGATTCCAGTTCAGGTTGTAGCACTGGAGGATGTTTGCCATTGTGTTTGTTATTGTTTGGGCATCTGCAATGTTCACCTTTCGAGAGCCAATATGCTGGGTGACAACTTTGCCCATATCATCAAAAAAACGCACAAGCACGTTTAAAATCCTATCCATGTTAACGTCGGTTGCTTCATCAGCATTCAAGGAAAACATTTTATTTTGAAGTTTCTCCGACAATTCTTTTTTACAATGGGCTGCAATACCATGTGTACACATATATGATGCATGTGCATTTGATAATGACAGCCTGGAGAGGGCGCACTGGTCTTCTGAAATTGCTTTGATTAGGTTGACAAGGGGTTGAGATATGGTCAGCGATAGGTCATGCTCAGCTATAAATGAGCATATGCACACTTTCTGTGAGCAAACACAGTCAGCCATTGAAGCACAAACCTCCGTGGTGGTGGCTGTTGCACCCGGCAATGAAGATGTGTGCTGGAGCGATCTAACATTAGCCTTATGGTTAGCTTCTGACTGGTGGCATGCTAGGCACTTTTTTGCCATTGCTTCCATAGACTATTTTTATGGCAAACTACACAAAAGCACACACCTGCCATTTTCATCTTTTTGCACCATGAACTAAATGGCTTGCCGTTATCGCCCATTTCATTTAGCCAAGCCCATCTCCACTTATTCTTTACCGTTTTGTCGATGTCTGACACATCTGTGCCTTCATTTAAAAGAAGCGCATCCACGCTGGCAAAACCGAAAGTAATTTGACGCGCTCTAGTGATGGAAATCGAAGGGCCTATGTCCGGTGAAATATGGCCTTATACGGACTACTTGAGTTGAAGGGGGATGGCATCCCCCTTCTGAAATAAAAATCTCAAATCATCCCCCTTATAAAACGATCATCCCCCTTATAAAACGGCCATCCCCCCATCACATCCCTTGTGCCATTTTACCAATTAATGTGGAAATTAGCCTACTGTTATTTTAACAAATATTACTACCATTTCAACATTAGAGGCTTTGCGCAGTGATAGCCTACATGTAGTCAGATAAAAAAAGACACATTTATTTATTCGGTTGCACCTCTCATTCACACCTATATGGAGGTTTCAGTCACTGAAAACAGCTACTTTCACAAACTCTGGGCAGAGTGGAGATTTCTGAAAACTCCATCTTCAGACGCTCATGTAAATCGGGAAAACGAAGCAACAGTGGGCGAGAAGGCGCGCGCGAATATAATGAGTCATAGGTGTGAATCTTTCACCGAATGCCAATTGTCCCGGTTCTTCATGAAATCGCACGTGCACGCACAAATTCATTAGGTTAACTTTCAAATAACTGTTCTTGTGCACTTGCGACACCGGAGCCACTTTCCTGAATTTTGAGCTTCGGAGTATTGGCTTCTTTATCTATTTAATCAATTAATTTATTTGTCACATACACTAAATTACTAATGTAAAACATTAGTAGCCTATTTAAGCAATAGCTGTTTTCTCCACTGTTTTCCGACCTTGTGCACTTACAGGGATCCCAGCAGTAATTGAAAAAATAGAGGAATGTAAGAAACTATCAGCAGGGGTCAAGGGGGCTGCAAGCCCCTTGTGGGGTGCAGGGGCAGCGCCCCTGCTGGGGGTACAGGGGGCAAAGCCCCCTGAAGCTGTTGAGATTTTAACATTTAAAGATGCTATAGAACACATTTTTTACATAGATTTAACATAGAAAAGCAACAGGATTGAACAATAATGTGTATCTATTTGATGCCATATTTTGTAAATCAATGACATAAGTGGCAAAAAAAAAATTATAAAAATTAGACAAAAATGTAGCTTTGAAGAATATACTTGCCTAAATATTCCACTGATTTTGTTATAACAATAGTATCCATAGTTCATCTCATTTGTTTATTTTTTTTGTTTCGAGTTAATGTCAATACTAGTCTAATATAAGCCACATTCATTTTTCAAAAATCATGAATATGAGCAGAAATCAATGATTCAGTAATATTAGATATATACATATGTACAGCAAATATTGGAGATATTTGATTTAAACCTCTCTCTTTTTGAAAGGTTTCACTGCAGAGGAATTTAATGCTCTTTTCTGGGGTGCATTCTGTGATCTTTCCTCCAGTTTTCTCCGCTTTTGTTTCTCTGATCTTTCCTTCTGCTTTTTCTGATGTTCCGGCAGTGCTCTGAATTAAGTTCAACACATTAGAAACAAAAGCACGAACGGAGTTAAAACATGTTTTCTAGCAAATGGGTGCAGCCATATTGTTTTCTCGTTCTATCGCGTACAGTCTCGCGGTATTTACATCAATTTAACTTCCGAGTGTTCCCGAATGTCAACGAGAACAAACGAAGCCGATGAAAACGTTGCTAAACAAGCAAACCAAATCAGAACGTATTCTGCTGGTCATTTTACTTAAACATATTTTTAACGGATGTACAAGAGACTTAAAAAAAAACACCACCACTTTGGCGAGAAAAATAGCGGAATTCCGCTAAATAGCGGACGTCTGGGATCCTCGTCCTTAGTGAATGAGACACTTCATTACACTCCACTGACTGACTTCCAATTTTGGACTTTTTTGAAAATGTAAAATATAGGCGTACGAGATTTTTTTTGCGACTTAAGTCACGTTGGATGGGCGGCACGGTGGTGTAGTGGTTAGCGCTGTCGCCTCACAGCAAGAAGGTCCTGGGTTCAAGCCCCGGGGCCGGCGAGGGCCTTTCTGTGTGGAGTTTGCATGTTCTCCCCGTGTCCGCGTGGGTTTCCTCCGGGTGCTCCGGTTTCCCCCACAGTCCAAAGACATGCAGGTTAGGTTAACTGGTGACTCTAAATTGACCGTAGGTGTGAATGTGAGTGTGAATGGTTGTCTGTGTCTATGTGTCAGCCCTGTGATGACCTGGCGACTTGTCCAGGGTGTACCCCGCCTTTCGCCCGTAGTCAGCTGGGATAGGCTCCAGCTTGCCTGCGACCCTGTAGAAGGATAAAGCGGCTAGAGATAATGAGATGAGATGAATGAGAATTCACGTTGGTCCTTCACTATTAATTTTTGAGACTGGCGAGGCACTAAATACTGTGGAATTATTTTCTCCTTACTATGAAGTTTGGCATCTTAAACAAGTGTCGGGAAATCTTGCAGCCCAACTCTGCAGCCTCCAATGTTTAAGCGAACTGCTGAAACCATAATGTTTAAAGATTAAATCGTAGGCTAATCAAACCAAAGAAAAATACAGCCTTTCCAGAACGTTGTCTGCCGAAGCCTGTTTAACCTACAAAAGGCTTAATAGCATAGGTCTTGCTGCAGCTTCAACAGGGCTGTTTAGATTTTTCACCTGATCACCTTTCAATAGGCAAATATCATCATTATTATTATTATTATTACTACTACAAATAATAGGCCTAGTATTAGTAGTAGGCAAGTAGATGCCTAGTAGTAGGACAGCCAAATTGTTTCATCAGTGGCCTACGCCTAGCTTCCCTAGGACTAGACCAGGGCTTTTCAAAGTGTGGGGAGCGCCTCCCCTAGGGGGCGCCAGAGTTCTTCAGGGGGGGCGCAACGTGAGGAAAAATAAACCGGAATAAGTTACGATTGCGGACGTTTAGCGAACTTCAGCTAGCCTTTGCCAGAGACAAAATGGATCGATTTTTAGTACCTAAAGCTACAGTGAGTGAGGAGACAGAGTCTGGGCCAAAAAAAAAAAAAAAGAAGGAAGTATGACCACGATTATTTAAAGTTTGGATTTTCATGGACTGGATCTGAAGATGCTCCACTGCCACAGTGTGTTGTCTGCCAAGAGGTGCTAGTTAACGATGCTATGAGATGTTTAAAATGTGTAAAACAAGATGTTTTTAAAAAAAAGCACAGATGTTTTAAATGTGTAAAAAAGAGGATTTCAAAAAGCACAGATGTTTAAAATGTGTAAAAGAAAAAAATTAAAACGTGTACAACACACTTTTTTTTTTTTTTAAATACGAACGGAACATTAAGTATAGCAACAACAAAAATTGTAAGGGGGGGCGTTGTTTATTTGCTCCCTGAGGGGGGGCTGACTCTCCTACACTTTGAAAACCCCTGGACTAGACAGTAGCGTAGGCTGTATTTATTTATGCCTATCTAGCGCAACAACTTATAACTTTACATATACTCAAACATAGCACAAGAACGGGTTCAACAACAGGCAATCACAGCAGCTTGGTGGAGTTCTAAATCACATCGGTGTCAGACCTATGGGCCTACCCCCCCACCTTTTTTTTCCCCTCGGATCTGCATCAATCTCATTATTGACCTTTAGCGCTCCCAGTTGACGGAAATCCGTCGTAGCGACGGAAAACTTTAATCCATGAAATCGCTGCCTGGGCTCAGGAACACGTCCAAAACCCACTGCCTGTGAACACAGTTTGTCGCTGCATCAACAAATGCAAGTTAAAACCATATACATCACACAGTCTCCAGAAACACCGTCACGAGGCACTGAGGATGCAAGCCTCATACTTCTTGACACAGTCACCAAACAACTGGACTCTACACACCCATACACACGGATTTTATTTATGGACTTCTCATCTGCTTTTAACACTGTTAACACCAACACTCTGCTGCACTGCCTCTCTGATCTCCTGGTTGACCCTGCACTTATTTTATGGATAAAGGACTTTTTAAAAGACAGACCACAGCATGTGTTTTTAAACGGTTTTAAATCCAGCACAATGGTTTTAAAGACAGGGCTGCCCCAGGGCTGTGTTCTGTCTCCCATTCTCTTCTCTGTCTATACCAACAGCGTCTCCTGTAGCAGAGAAGGAATGACTCTCTTAAAGTATGCAGATGACATGGCCTTGGTAGCCCATCTGACTGACTCCCAGGCAATGCAACATTATCAGCAGGAAGTTCACGCCCTGGTCCAAACCTTTGCTGAAAGCTCATTAGAGCTGAATCTCTCAAAGACGAAGGAACTGTGCTGTGGGTCCAGGGGGAAAAACCCAGAGCACTTGTTCCAACCGCTCAGCATCCATGGTCAGCTGGTGGAGCAGGTACAGACTTAATTATCTTGGGACAGAGATCGACAGCTGCCTGTCCTTTTCACAACATGCTGACTGTCTACAAAAAGGCACAACAGCGTCTCTACCTGCTCAGGAAATTGAGGACTTTTAATGTCAGCAAAGACATTTTAACACTTGTTCATAGATCACTCATTGAATCCACTCTCATCTACAATATTTCAACCTGGTTCAACTTCCTCACTACTACCACCAAAAACAAAACTCTCCCGCATAATAAATCAGGCTAGTAAAATAACCAGAACAGCCCAACTACCTCTGACTGAACTGTACAGGAAAGCCACCCTCATCACTGAAGACCCCTCCCACCCCCTGCACCACTCCTTCATGTTGCTGCCATCTGGCAGATGATCCAGAACCCCACTGGCCCAGAAAAACATGTATAAGAAATCATTCATCCCCTTTGCAATAACTGTTCTAAATAGCACAAAATAGATTGCACTATTTGTTGTTGTGTGTGAATGTGTTTGTGTGTTTTTAATTTCTGTTGAAGCCGTGTCTAAGGCAAATTTCTGTTTTTTTTTTACTGAAGAACAGACAATAAAGTTTCTAATCCAATCTGATGTTTCCTTTCCTTTCTCTGAGCCCAAGTTCATTTATGACTGAGGCAAAGTGGAAGTGTGACCTGTGGTCTGATTAATCAAATTTTGAAATTGTTTTTGGAAAATCATGGACAGGTCAGTGCGTTTACATGCACATAGAGAAAATCGAATTTCTGCCGTTGCTCGACTGAAATCGAAGTTCTAAATGCCATGGAAACACCTTAGCTAGGCTGAAATTGAACCGAACTTGATTTCTCGTAATCGAGCTACACGACCTATGTACAATTCGCACGGGATAAGTATTACCTATGGACCTCTGGTAATTCGCAATTACCCCCGGACCTCTGTGTTATTGTGTGGCGCATTCGGACAGGATAAGCAAAAGTCTGTAATTCACTGAATTTACAGACATTGTGACTGGATTGTGACAATCAATACAGTTGTAGCATGTTGGAAGTGCCAACATATTACTGTAGTACATTAATGGTGCATTAATAAGGTAGGATGAAAACACAGTAGGCATAAGAATAGCACTGTATCCAAATTAAGAGAGGGGAAACGCATATGATAGGGATGCAGTATGTTTGCTCCATGCTCTCAAAATGAGAAGGCGGGGTCACTGCAAATGAAAACAGTCTCGAGATGACAATGTAAGTGAACAGGCAGTTTATGGCGCTGTTTACACATAGCCGGGTATTTTGCTAAATGAACATTTGTCTTCCCTCCGTTAACCAAAATATCTTCGTATTGCTGTGTCATGGGGGTTAGCGTAGCTCCTTACCATATGCTGCCACACAAGCCATCCAGTTGAAGATTCTTCGTGCTTTCTACTTGGAGTTCTTCTTGGAGCTGTTTCTGCTTATCTGGTTCAAATACGGGATAGGCCTACTACCACTTGCCCCTGAAATGATGTTTATCAAAATTTCGCCCGTATCCTCCATTATTCACTCCAGAAAAGTACAAGAGACGCGCGTTTAATAATTACAAACACAGACATGCGCATTCACACGGGACCTGTATTACCACTGGACGTCTGTGTTTTGCCGAAACACAGTAGATAATTCGCAGCGGAATTATTACTTGGCAAATTACGGACATGGAGCATTCGCACGGGACTAAGAACTCAGACATTCTCTGTAATTATTCCGAATTACCAGAGGTCCACAGGTAATACTTATCCCGTGCGAATAGGGCTCTAGATTATGCGATTTTTGCCAAGCTACTTAGTGCATGTATACCCTATCGAGCTACGTAGTTGAGCTACTTACTTCAGCACTGCCCCTTCCAGAAGTGACGAGTGACGAGACCACAAGCGGGAAACACGACAGCCTCGGTCGGCATGACAACAGTAGTAGCGAGCAGCAGAAGAGGTCAGGAGGAACAAACGAAGAAGAGAAAATGGCGAGCAGAAACGTGCACTTCTGGAGCAATGAGGAGACAGAGTTCATGCTCATTCAGCTTAAGGAGTTGAATATATTAAAATTCATGGACGGGAGAAAAACGCACAATGGAGAACACGGAACTGATAACTTTGTTTACACTCTTGAATAGCTCTTCTTCATGACGACAACCGGAAGTGTACCAACACGATGGGGTGTGTAGCGCCACCTGTGGCTCGGGTGCAAAATGTACCTCACACAATAGCTCGATTTCCTTGTGTGCATGTAGGATTGGATTTCTTCAGCACCCCTGCTGGGACCCTTTGCTCGATTACCGACAGCAGCTCGATTTGGATGTGCATGTAAACGTACTGAGTGCATCCTCCAGGCTAAAGAAGAGAGGGACCATCCGGCTTATCATCAGCACACAGTTCAAAAGCCAGCATCCATAATGGTATGAGGGGCATTAATGCACATGGTATGGGTAGCTTGCACATCTGGAATGCATCATTAATGCTGAATGATCTATACACGTTTCAGAACAATATGCTGCCATTCAGACGACTTTCAGGGAAGGCCTTGCTTAAACTCGGCAAGACAATACCAAACCACATTCTGCACATATTACAACTGCATAGCTCCATAGTAAGAGTCCAGGTGCTAAACTGGCCTGACTGCAGTCCAGACCCATATCCCACTGAAAACATTCAGTGCATTATATGACAAAGGAGATCGCGACCTGTTGAGCAACTGCAACATGCAAGAATGGGACGTTTCACTTTCAAAACTATAGTTCGCAAACATTTACAGAGTATTGTTAAAAGTAGATATGATACAACACAGTGGTAACTTTTTTTTGTCCCACATTTTTTTAAATGGTGTTGCTAGCATCAAATTCAAAATGAGCAGATATTTTTTCAAAAAATAAAATTTTTAGTTTCAACATCTGATATGTTGCCTTTGTACTATTTTTCCATGAACTATAGGGTTGCCATCATTTGCAAATCACTGCATTCTGTTTTTATTTACATTTTACACAGCATCCCAATGTTTTTGGAATTGGGGCTGTACATACACACCACACACTTTGATCGGACAAGATTTAAGGATAATCGGGTAACAAGGCGTTGTGTTAAGGTGTGTGTGTGGGGTCGTCACTGTAAACACTCCACCGTAATGTGTTTATTAACCTTAAATACATTAGCACATGTCTGCTCCAACGAACCACCGATGTTCCTCTGTGCCCTACTGAGAGACCATTTAGCAATACAAGATTACAGCAGAAATGCATGCTGGGGAGTTCTGCCTCACCTGGGGATGGTGGCACACTTTTCCCACGGCCTCCTTAACGTGTCTGATAACACAAAACAAAGTGAAGCCATGAGCAACAGCAAGCTGGGGAGTAACAAAGTTTAGATTACTACATACAAGACAGAAACAGCTTACCGCTTTGGCCTTGTGACTCAGAATCATCCTGAAAAAGCAGTAGAGACAGATCAATAACTTATTTGCTGAAATATTATTGTGGTCTTCACACTCATGTTAAACTTACTGCTATAAACAGTTTTACAAATTTGATTTTAAATCTACCTAGCTATGTTTGACCCTCTGACCAAAAAAAAATAAAAATAAAAAACCTCACACAGATACACTCAGCCACCTCTTGACAACCAACTTCATAAAATCACTTACAAGCTAGTATTAACTACAGTCATTAATTAAATTTGTGCACACACTCACGTTACTGGGCTCTTCTGTCTTTGGGGTTAGAGGAACTTTCTCGGATTTATCTGCTGCTTTCCTCCTGGAAACACACATTTATTGTATTTAATGCTTTCCTGAACTGAGAAAATGAGTAATAATAGCTGTCCAAAAACTGACAAAACAAGATTAACTGTGAGCTACTGCTCACTTACATATACCCACGCTCTCACATATCAGAATGCAAGCAATCAAAGGAATAGGACACTTATTATGAATGTTGACTTCAACAAATAATTCACTCCGAAACAAGTAAGTAAAAGAGCAGTGTCTCTCCCCAGGGATTTCAAATAGCATCCTGGTAAACTGTCATTTTGAAATAGCATTTTGCTTCTTGAAATAGCATCAAAATCCACCCTACATGTTTCGTAAATACATTCAGTCGGTAAACAGGAAGAAATCGATGTGCGACAGACCTGAAAACGGTATACACCAGGGGTCATCAAACTACGGCCCGCGGGGCGACTCCGGCCCGCCACCCCTCTTTGATCGGCCCCCCCAGCCCCTCTGCCCGACTCCGGCCCGCCACCCCTCTTTGATCGGCCCCCCCAGCCCCTCTGCCCCCCACCACTTGAACCGGCCCTATGAGGCAATCCCCAAAAGTGGTCATGGCCTATTTTTTTAAATTGCTTTTTGGCAAATAACAACATGTCTGCATCTTGTATTTTGTTGATTTTATCAATTAAAATTGATATTTAGTTACAAAATTAACTATTCATATTTTCAGAATTTTCGTCATATGCTCGCGATCAAGCAGTGACAGGCAGCGCACGCGCAGAGAACTGTCAGTGTTCAGGACAGCAAAATGGCTAGTGGTCAGCGAAAAGTTGACAGAGAGTGCAGAGTTTTTAAAGAATAGTGGACCACTGATTATTTTTTCGTTCAGTGTAAGGACCATGCAGTTTGTCTTGTATGTAAAGAAAGTGTGTCGGTTTTCAAAGAATATAATCTGCGTCGTCACTACGAAACCCGCCACAAAGAGTATGCTAGTTTGCGAGGGCAAACAAGAGAAGACAGGATTTGGAGGATGAAATGCGGACTGGCTGCACAACAGAATGTATTCCTTTGCCAAACCCAGATCAACCAGGCTGCTGTCTGAGCTAGCTATAAGGTAGCTCACCTACTAGCTACCCATGGAAAGCCGTTTACTGATGGGGACTTTGTTAAAATATGCATGCTTGCTGTGGCCGAGGAGGTGTGTCCCGACAAGAACGATGCGCTCAACGCACTGAGTCTCTCCGCACCTACTATGACCAGGCGAACCGAAGATTTGGGGGACAATGTGTGTGACCAGCTGAACGAGAAAGCGTCAGAATTCGAGTTTTTTGCTTTGGCCATGAATGAAAGCAATGACGTGCAGGACACAGCACAACTGCTGTGATCTATTGCTCATATTATTATAATTTCACTGTTTTTTTATTTATTTATTTTATAGGCCTATTTATTTGACCTTTATTAAGTGCTGCACACCTCATCTCATCTCATTATCTCTAGCCGCTTTATCCTGTTCTACAGGGTCGCAGGCAAGCTGGAGCCTATCCCAGCTGACTACGGGCGAAAGGCGGGGTACACCCTGGACAAGTCGCCAGGTCATCGCAGGGCTGACACAGACAACCATTCACACTCACACCTACGGTCAATTTAGAGTCACCAGTTAACCTAACCTGCATGTCTTTGGACTGTGGGGGAAACCGGAGCACCCAGAGGAAACCCACGCGGACACGGGGAGAACATGCAAACTCCACACAGAAAGGCCCTCGCCGGCCACGGGGCTCGAACCCGGACCTTCTTGCTGTGAGGCGACAGCGCTAACCACTACACCACCGTGCCACCCTAAGTGCTGCACACAATTATTAATATTATTAATAATATCAACAGGCCTAGCTACAATTTATAATTTTTCACTCACCTTTGCCAGTGTCAACTAGGCAGATGTTTCTTACCTTGACAGCTTTGATGTTATTTTTATTAGAAAATAAATAAATGGAATATCTGTGGTATTTCAAATTAAAACAAAGTGTGAAGACTCGATTACTACTTTTGCAAACCACTAGTAAAGATAAACAAATATGTGCCAAGAATCAAGTGTTGATATAGTAGTGTGGATATAGTAGTGGGGATGGCTGTGCCAGGCTAGTAATCTCTACTACACAATGAGGCCTGCTGGTGGTCATATTTGTCTGGGTCATACAATTCCATGTTATATAGCTGACCCAACCCCGGTCCCCCATCACAGTCAGGAATGACAATGTGGCCCCCAGAGAAAAAAAGTTTGGTGACCCCTGGTATACACGGTATAGAACCCCAAGCTGAAGCTCGGTACTAAATATCAAACAGTTGTGATTTGTAGTTGCTGAGAAAAGTGTAACAAAATTTTGTAAATCCACGCTATATGTTTCGCAAATACAGTCAGTCGGTAAACAAGAAGTTGATGTATGACAGACCTGAAAATGGTATACACGGTATAGAACCCCAAGTGTCTATGATTTCTGGCTACTGAGAAAAAGGGTGTTTCGAACGGACGAAAATACAGATATATGGACAGACCGCGGTAAACCAGTGTTAAACCCCCCAGAGTGGGAGTATCATAAACTGAGATTAAATGTATTCATACGGTTTCAGAGAAATGTAGGCGGTGTGCACGCAATGTACCGTCGTGCAAGTATGGCACTCATCTCTCCCATCAGGTCTCCACCTCCTCCACCAGGCCCAGAGCCACTGGAGCGGCTCAAGTCAGGTTTACCAGGCACAGCAGCACCACCACCTTCATCCGGCTGAGGGCAATACACACACACACACACACACACACACACACACACACACACACACACACACACACAGAGAATACTAAATAAAAAACACACCCACCATAAGAGAGTAATAGAACCACAGTACATCTTATTGTACTCCTTAAAAACAAATTTCTTACATACCTTGGCAACTTTGCGTAGTTTTGCTCCCGCAAGAGCAGCTGCAAGTCCTCCCCCTAAACCTCCTCCACCTCCCCCACTTGAGGCAGAGGGAAGAGGAGGTGCTGGAGGTGGAGGAGCACCTCCACTAGAAGGTGGGGGTCCTGGTGGTGGTGGGGGTCCACCTCCAGTAGAGGGAGGGGGACCAGGTGGAGGAGGTGGAGCTGGGGGAGCTGGTGGGCCTCCGGGGGCAAGAGGAGGAGCAGGAGGAACAGTCACTGTTAAATGAATACAATAAACATAATACTGAGAAGGGTAACAGTACACTCCTCCCCTTCTACGGTGTGACTGTGTATAGTGACTAAGGCTCTGTTGATCCCAAGTATTAACATCCATCTCAGGTGACCTGATCACAAATGGACAGTCAAGCTGTACATACATTCACAACCGGTATTTTTGTGTCCGTCTGTGCGCGCACACACACTGACCACTGTTTTATCATACAGTACTTCAACAAAAAAGTGAATATACCTGTGATCACTGACCCACAAGTTAGAAAACCTGTAGTCACGGAAACAAAACCGACTACACCTGTAATTTCCAATTAGCTTAACTGCATGAATATGGTTATAAAATGACCTGTGAACTCCAGAACTCGCTCAGTTTTGGACCTATAAGCTGTGTCTGTCTGCATTAAAGGCTTCACAAGGAAAACAAGTCCCAGAGAAACTGAAAAATCTGATTGAGAGACTTCATAAAAATGAAAAAAGGATATAAGGAAGATCAGTGACCAATTAAAAATATCAGTCAAAACACAGTTGCAGCAGTAATCAGGAGGTACGGTACCATTAACGAGAGCCGCAGTGGCCGTCCTACTACAATAACGTCATGGACAGTGCAGTGCGCTACTTGCATATTCTAACTCAGGGGAACAGATGAGGAAGTGCTTCAGACTTGTCACAGGGGTTATCAACGGAATTCAGAGTTTATGTGACAACTTGGACAATGTGAAGGACATTGTATATCAAAGTCTATGGATTGTGTCCAGGGGAGGGGGAGAACATCCACCTTGCTTGCTCTTCAGGACCAAACTGCAAGATTAAACTTTGCTAAAGAACATGGAAAAGAAGCCTGATCGATATTAGGAGCACTTTCATTGGTCAGATGAGAACAAGATAATTTTGTTCGGCTCACAAGGGGTCCATCATGTTTGGCTTGAACTTGGCAGGACTACCACAGTTACCCCTTTTCCACCAAATCAGTTCCAGGGCTGGTTCGGGGCCAGTGCTGGTGCTGGTTCACAACTCGTTCAAATTACGAGCCAGCTGAGAACCAGTTTGCTTTTCCATAGCTCGGGGTACTAAGGGGAGCCACGTCATTACGTTGCTGTATACGTCAGTTACGTCGCTGCGTTTGCATAAACCTTGGCGCGAACATCGAAGCAAAAACAACACGGAAGAAGCAGCAGCAGCAACAATAATAATAATGGATGACATCGCGTTTGTACAGCTGCTGCTTCTTGTCGCTTAAAAATGGCGACCTTTCACGGTCTTGCTATTGTTGTTGGTCTTAACAACTCTGCCCCCCCGCTGATGTAAGCGGTTCTTTCCTCTGGCCCAGCAAAGAGTTGGTGCTAGCCTGGAACCGGTTTTTCTGGCCCCAGAGCCAGTTCTTCGTCAGTGGAAACAGAAAACCCTGTTCCAAAATAAGCACTGGCCCCGAACCAGCCCTGGAACTGCTTTGGTGGAAAAGGGGCAAGTGAATGCATCATCCCCACACTGAAGCATGGAGGTGGGAGGGAGATGATCTTGGGCTGCAAGAGTGCAACATGTGTTGGAGAGATGACATTTATAGATGGCACCATGAATGCCTTCGGATATACCAAAATACTGGCTGACAAGATGATTCCCAGTCTCCAAAAGCTTGGCAGATGACGGTTATTCAAGCATTACAATCCAAAGCACACTGCCAAATTCACGCAAGAGTTTCTACAGTGGGGGAGCGGGGGCACTGGCCTGGCCAAGTATGTCACCTAACTTGAATCCAACAGAACACCTTTGGGGTATTTTTAAAGAGAATGGTTGAGAGACACAATCCCTCCAACAAAGAGAAGCTGGAAAAACTGTCTCTGAAGAAGAGCAGAACATCTCTCCAGAAACGTGTGCAACACCGGTGTACTCACTTCTGCTATATATTGTATTTTGGTGCCAAGCCTGGTTAACATAAGCAGCCCAAATGCAACTCGAAGAACATCCCTACAGCCTAGAACTCAGTGTTCATTTAGGTGTTGGATGGAATTTACAAAATAAATGGTCAGAGACAGATTTGTCAAAAATAAATTAACTAACTAATTAATTAATTAATTAATTAATTGGGGGGGGGGGGGGCAGCTACATACAAACCAGAGGCAGACAGCAGTAATTGTTTGTAGCCTTTGTGTATCTCATCTCATTATCTCTAGCCACTTTATCCTGTTCTACAGGGTCGCAGGCAAGCTGGAGCTTATCGCAGCTGACTACAGGCGAAAGGCGAGGTACACCCTGGACAAGTCGCCAGGTCATCACAGGGCTGACACATAGACACAGACAACCATTCACACTCACATTCACACCTACGGTCAATTTAGAGTCACCAGTTAACCTAACCTGCATGTCTTTGGACTGTGGGGGAAACCGGAGCACCCGGAGGAAACCCACGCAGACACGGGGAGAACATGCAAACTCCGCACAGAAAGACCCTCGCCGGCCACGGGGCTCGAACCCAGACCTTCTTGCTGTGAGGCGACAGCGCTAACCACTACACCACCGTGCCGCCCGCCTTTGTGTATCTAATCCTAAATCATGCTCCGTGTACTTTTAACAACCAGAAAATGAAAAATAGAGAAAGAAAAAAAGTTGAAAAATGTAGTTATTACCAGCAGTGTGCGAGAGTGAGTGAGCAAGTGAGGTCAGGAGATTTAACATTCTTGAAGTACATTATCTTCCCACTCTGCTCTGGGCTCACAGGCTGGAATGCACAGAGCAAAGAACTACAGAGACTACTCACTGCCTTCATTTAACTGTGCTTTTTATTTCAGTTTTCCAACAGACAGCTATACTACTTGGAGTATCAAATCAACAACAACAAAAAAAAACCCCACACCATGATTGAGTATGGGGGGAAAAAAGAAACACCACCACCAAGCTGTCAGCACTACACCACACCATCATCATCCTATCAGATTAATGACTGTCAAATTACTATCAATGGGATTGTCCAAAAATAAATTTTATTTTTATATATATATATATATATATATATATATATATATATATATGAGCTGGATAGTACAGTGGTAATGCTCACTGACTATGACGCAGGAGATCGGGGTTCGAATCCCGGTCGGGGCAAAACATCATCCAGTAAGGGTCCTTAGGCCAGACCCCTCATGATATATCGGCCTACCTCAGGAATGAGTGAAGACATAACTGATAGAGTCATACCGGCTCAGACGTCGCCCGGGTCAACAAGGTCTGCGTCAGTTGCTAGGGAACCAGGGCAAACTGATGAGAAATGGGCTACTGGAACAAGACCTCGATGGACGAGGACAGAAAATACGGAGTTGCTGGAATGCTACTATACAAGCAGAGAGAGGGGATACATGCAGCGAATGTGGGACCATTGGATACTTCGAAACCCACAATCAAGGCTAACAAAGAAACAGCTATTAGCCCAGTGTTCCAACATCCGTAATCGAAATCTACTATCACAACTAGAGATTAATGAAATACAACAACGATGCTACGGCAAGGGGGAGCCAGGAAGACAGGTCAGCGGGGAGATGTCATCATCCCCACAACCAGAGATTGGGTACCAAGCCCCAACACCTAACAGCCTCAACACAAGAGCTGCTGACCTGAGAAGGAAGATCGTGACCCAACTGGAAACCTGGAGCCCCCGACGAATACCGAAGCTGAGTTGCCAAGTACCTTCAGAAGATCTACTAGTAGATGTGAATGCTGCTCTGAAGACAATCTCCACAAGAACCATCACTGAGACCAACAAGCTGATACACAGTACAGCAACAGTAATCATGGAGATGCTTGGACACAAGGTGGGCTTGGGACATAACAAACAGTATCCACCATGGAAGAGACGATTAGAGGCCAAGATAAAGGCAGCACGGAGAGAAGTTAGCCAGCTAGCTGAACTACAGAAAGGGAACATGGTGAATAAAGGGGCACCCAGGAAGTACAACTCACTCTCCATACCAGAGGCACTCGAAACTGCCAAACAGCGACTAACAGCTCTGGCCACCCGGTTGAAGAGATACACCAAGGAGGGAGAGGCCAGGAGAATAAACAAGCTGTTCTCCACTGAACCAGCCAAGGTGTACTCTCAGTGGCAGGGGAACAACAACCGGTCAGACCCACCAAGAGCTGAGGTGGAAAAATACTGGAAAGACATATGGGAAAGAACGGCATCACACAACACCGATGCCCAATGGTTAGTGGACCTAAGAGCTGACCACAGCAACCTCCCAGAACAAGAACCAGTAACCATCTCAATGGCAGACATCCAAGAAAGAGTGTCAAAGATGAAGAGCTGGACAGCACCAGGCCCCGATATGATCCATACGTACTGGCTGAAGAAGCTAACTGCACTCCATGAACGCCTAGCAGCACAGATGAACCAGCTGCTGAGGGATGGAACCCACCCAGAATGGCTAACCCAAGGCAGGACAGTCCTAATCATGAAGGACCCCCAGAAGGGACCCATCCCATCCAACTACCGGCCAATTACCTGTCTCTGCACAACATGGAAGGCCCTGTCAGGCATCATTGCGGCAAAAATGAGTAAGCATGTGGCTCAATACATGAGCAAGGCACAGAAAGGGATTGGCAGTAACACCAGAGGAGCCAAGCACCAGCTACTGGTCGATAGAACAGTCGCCCGAGACTGTAAGAAGAGACAGACCAACCTGTGCACTGCCTGGATTGACTACAAGAAAGCCTACGACTCAATGCCACACACATGGATACTGGAATGTCTGGAACTGTATAAGATCAACAGGAACCTAAGGACCTTCATACAGAACTCAATGGAAATGTGGAAGACAACCCTAGAGGCCAACTCAAAACCCATTGCCCAAGTCAACATCAAGTGCGGCATATACCAAGGAGATGCGCTATCACCACTGCTGTTCTGCATAGGCCTGAACCCCCTCAGTCGGATAATCACGAAGAGCGGCTACGGGTACCGATTCCGTAGTGGGGCAACAATCAGCCACCTGCTCTACATGGATGACATCAAGCTGTATGCCAGGAACGAGCGAGAAATAGACTCGCTGATCCACACCACCCGGATCTACAGCGATGACATAGGGATGTCATTCGGATTGGACAAGTGTGGCCGGATGGTCTCAAAGAGAGGCAAGATGATCCGGACTGAGGGGATTGACCTACCAGAGGGCAACATAGGTGATATCCAAGACAGCTACAAGTACCTTGGCATCCCACAGGCTAATGGAAACCATGAAGAAGCCACAAGGAAGTCAACCACAGCCAAATACCTCCAGAGAGTAAGGCAGGTCCTGAAAAGTCAGCTGAATGGTAAGAACAAGGTCCGAGCCATCAACATGTACGCACTACCAGTCATCAGATACCCCGCTGGCATCATAAACTGGCCAAAGGAGGAGATAGAAGCCACAGATATCAAGACTAGAAAGCTCCTCACCATGCATGGAGGGTTCCACCCCAAGTCCAGCGCCCTGAGACTATACGCTAAGTGGAAAGAGGGAGGCCGAGGGCTAGTGAGCATCAAGACCACGGTCCAGGATGAAACATCGAAAATCCGAGAATACATCAGAAAGATGGCCCCAAAGGATGAACTGCTAAGTGAATGTCTCAGGCAGCAGAACCCTGATGAGAGTGCAGAGGAGGAGGAGGAACAGACAACCTGGAGAGACAAACCCCACATGGTATGTACCACCGTCAGATAGAGGAAGTGGCTGATATCAAGAAATCCTACCAGTGGCTGGATAATGCAGGACTGACAGACAGCACAGAGGCACTAATCATGGCAGCACAAGAACAGGCCATAAGCACAAGAGCCATAGAGGCCAGGATCTACCAGAGTAGATCAGACCCAAGATGCAGACTGTGCAAAGAAGCCCCTGAAACAGTCCAGCACATAGTAGCAGGGTGTAAGATGCTAGCTGGATCAGCGTACATGGAGAGGCACAACCAAGTGGCTGGGATAGTATACAGGAACATCTGCAACCAGTATGGAATAGAAGTACCCAAGTCCCAATGGGCCATACCACAGAAGGTGGCTGAGAACAACAGGGCCAAGGTTCTGTGGGACTTCAGCTTCCAGACTGACAAACAGATCCTGGCTAACCAACCGGACATAGTGGTGATGGACAAAGAGCAGAAGAGGGTGGTGGTGATAGATGTGGCGATCCCAGCTGACGCCAACATCAGGAAGAAGGAACATGAGAAACTTGAGAAGTATCAAGGGTTGAAAGAGCAGCTGGAACGGATGTGGAAGGTCAAGGGTTGCGTGGTCCCCGTGGTAGTGGGGGCACTTGGGGCAGTAACCCCCAAACTGGGAGAGTGGCTCCAGCAAATCCCAGGAACAACATCTGAAGCCTCAGTCCAGAAGAGCGCAGTCCTAGGAACATCGAAGATACTGCGCAGAACCCTCAAACTCCCAGGCCTCTGGTAGAGGACCCGAGCTTGAGGATGACATGGATACCACCCCCCCCCCCCCCCCCCCGGGGGGTGAGAAGGAGATTTTTTATATATATACACACACACACACACATACATATATACACACACACACATACATATATACACACACACACACACATATATACATACACACACACATATATATATGTATGTGTGTGTGTATGTATATATACACACGTGTGTGTGTGTGTGTGAGATAGATATATATATATATATATATATATATATATATATATATATATATATATATATATATATATATATGCTTCCATGGCAGGGGAAAAAGAAACTACCACTGCTGCCTATGTAGTGCCCTATTTATACAAATAGGAGTCATTCAGGATTCAGCCATGACACGGAGCAAAAACATGGCTGAATCCTGAATGACTCCTATTTGTATAAATAGGGCACTACATAGGCAGCAGTGGTAGTTTCTTTTTCCCTGCCATGGAAGCGCACTTGTATACTGAGGAGGAAAGCAATTTGCATTACAGCCGTGAGGCAGCTCGGCTCGGTTTTCCCTTTCGGGCGCTCTCGTTTTCTGTTAGAATTTGGTAAAGAAAAAAAAAAATATATATATATATATATATATATATATATATATATATATATATATATATATTATTTACCAGCTTACCGGGTCCATGAACATAAATCTGACAGCTGACAAGGTCGGGATATAAACGAATCGAATACAAACCACCCGCCGGGACGCCTACTTATGCGGCTCCAGCTTATCCTTGAAGCTGGAGCCGCAGCTGGATGAAGCCGGCAGCGCGCAGTGATAAGAAGGGAGGGAAAATAGTACCAAGCGATTTCGAGGTCTGACTTTTTATTTGGCAACGGTTTTGTGATGCAAATATATCACTCTTTTGAACACATACTGTTTTGAGACGAAAAACGTTTTACTTTCGTGACCCCAACAAACTTGCCGGACTACTTTCGTCTGGACCAAAACTGGACAAGAACTGGACTCACAGGATGCTGTCAGGGGTAAGTCAGTGTGTTTGCACGACACTATTGATGGGGATGCCATACAGATTCATGTCAAAAATCCCGAACTATCCCTTTAACAAGGGGTTTGGTGCAGTGTGGATTGGGTGGCAGTCGAAGGCAGGGGCCTCGACGACCTGATCCCCGGACACAGCGGCTGGCTGTTGGGACATGGAATGTCACTTCGCTGGGGGGGAAAGAGCCTGAGCTTGTGCGGGAGGTTGAGAGGTACCGGCTAGAGATAGTCGGGCTCACCTCCACGCACAGCTTGGGCTCTGGAACCCAGCTCGGGCTCTGGAACCCAGCTCCTCGAGAGGGGCTGGACTTTCCACTTCTCTGGAGTCGCCCGTGGTGAGCGGCGGCGGGCTGGTGTGGGCTTGCTTATAGCTCCCCAGCTCAGCCGGCATGTGTTGGAGTTTACCCCAGTGAACGAGAGGGTCGCCTCTCTGCGCCTTCGGATTGGGGAGAGGGCTCTTGCTGTTGTTTGTGCCTACGGGCCAAATAGCAGTATAGAGTATCCGGCCTTCTTGGAGTCCCTGGGAGAGGTACTGAGGGGTGCTCAGACTGGGGACTCCATTGTGCTACTGGGGGACTTCAATGCTCACGTGGGCGACGACAGTGATACCTAGAGGGGCGTGGTTGGGAGGAACGGCCTCCCCGATCTGAACCCGAGTGGTGTTTTGTTATTGGACTTCTGTGCTAGTCACGGTTTGTCCATAACGAACACCATGTTCGAGCATAGGGGTGTCCATAAGTGCACGTGGCACCAGGACACCTTAGGTCGGAGGTCGATGATGGACTTTGTAGTCGTTTCATCTGCTCTCCGGCCCTATGTCTTGGACACTCGGGTGAAGAGAGGGGCTGAGCTGTCAACTGATCACCACCTGGTGGTGAGTTGGATCCGCTGGCGGAGGAGGAAGCTGGACAGACCTGGCAGGCCCAAACGTATGGTGAGGGTCTGTTGGGAACGTCTGGCCGAGCACTCTGTTGGGGAGGTCTTTAACTCCCACCTCCGGGAGAGCTTTTCCCAGCTTCCGAGGGAGGCGGGGGACATTGAGTCTGAGTGGACCATGTTCTCTACCTCCATTGTGGACGCAGCTGTTCGGAGCTGTGGCCGCAAGGTCTCCGGTGCCTGTCGTGGCGGCAATCCCCGAACCCGGTGGTGGACACCAGAAGTAAGGGATGCCGTCAAGCTGAAGAAGGAGTCCTATCGGGCCATGTTGACCTCCGGGACTCCTGAGGCAGCCGACGGGTATCAGCAGTTGCGGAGGCAAAAACTCGGAACTGGGAGGAGTTCGGGGAGGCCATGGAGAAGGACTATCGGTCGGCCTCGAAGAAATTCTGGCAAACCGTCCGGCGCCTCAGGAGGGGGAAGCAGTACTCTGCCAACACTGTTTACAGTGCGGGTGGGGAGCTGTTGACCTCGACTGGGGACATTGTCGGGCGGTGGAAGGAATACTTTGAGGATCTCCTCAATCCCACCGTCATGTCTTCCACTGAGGAGACTGAGGCTGATGACTCAGAGGTGGACTCGTCCATTACCCAAGCCGAAGTCACTGAGGTGGTCTGCAAGCTCCTCGGTGGCAAGGCACCGGGGGTGGATGAGATCCGCCCTGAGTACATCAAGTCTCTGGATGTTGTGGGGCTGTCTTGGTTGACACGCCTCTGCAACATCGCGTGGCGGTCGGGGACAGTGCCTCTGGAGTGGCAGACTGGGGTGGTGGTCCCTCCTTTTAAGAAAGGGGACCGGAGAGTGTGCTCCAATTATAGGGGAATCACACTTCTCAGCCTCCCAGGGAAAGTTTACTCCAGGGTACCGGAGAGGAGAATTCGACCAATAGTCGAACCTCGGATCCAGGAGGAACAATGCGGTTTTCGTCCTGGTCGCGGAACACTGGACCAGCTCTATACCCTTCATAGGGTGCTCGAGGGTTCATGGGAGTTTGCCCAACCAGTCCACATGTGCTTTGTGGATCTGGAGAAGGCATTCGACCGTGTCCCCCGTGGTATTCTGTGGGGGGTGCTTCGGGAGTATGGGGTTCGGGGCTCTTTGCTAAGGGCTGTCCGGTTCCTGTACGAATGGAGCAGGAGTCTGGTTCGCATTGCCGGCAGTAAGTCAGACCTGTTCCCAGTGCATGTTGGACTCTGGCAGGGCTGCCCTTTGTCACCGGTTCTGTTCATAATTTTTATGGACAGAATTTCTAGGCGCAGCCAGGGGCCGGAAGGAATCCTGTTTGGAAACCACAGGATTTCATCTCTGCTTTTTGAGGATGATGTTGTCCTGTTGGCTTCTTCAAACCAGGACCTTCAGCATGCACTGGGGCGGTTTGCAGTCGAGTGTGAAGCGGCTGGGATGAGAATCAGCACCTCCAAGTCCGAGGCCATGGTTCTCGACCGGAAAAGGGTGGCTTGCACTCTCCAGGTTGGTGGAGAAGTCCTGCCTCAAGTGGAGGAGTTTAAGTATCTCGGGATCTTGTTCATGAGTGAGGGAAGGATGGAGCGTGAGATCAACAGGCGGATCGGTGCAGCCTCCGCAGTGATGCAGTCGCTTTACCGGTCCGTCGTGGTGAAGAAGGAGCTGAGCCAAAAGGCGAAGCTCTCAATTTACCGGTCGATCTACGTTCCGACTCTCACCTATGGTCATGAGCTTTGGGTAATGACCGAAAGAACAAGATCGCGGATACAAGCGGCTGAAATGAGTTTCCTTCGCAGGGTGGCTGGGCGCTCCCTTAGGGTGAGAAGCACAGTCACTCGGGAGGAGCTCGGAGTAGAGCCGCTGCTCCTCCACATCGAGAGGAACCAGCTGAGGTGGCTCGGGCATCTTTTTCGGATGCCTCCTGGACGCCTCCCTGGGGAGGTGTTCCAGGCATGTCCCCCCGGGAGGAGGCCCCGGGGAAGACCCAGGACACGCTGGAGGGACTATGTCTCTCGGCTGGCCTGGGAACGCCTCGGTGTTCTTCCCGAGGAGCTGGCCGAGGTGTCTGGGGAAAGGGAAGTTTGGGCTTCCATGCTTAGACTGCTGCCTCCGCGACCCGGTCCCGGATAAGCAGAAGAAGACGAGACGATCCCTTTAACAAAACAGTTTTTATTACCTTGCCTGGAACGGAGTCCACCAGGGGGCGAGGTATTGTTTTCGGTCAGGTTTCTTTGTTAACGATTTTACGGGAAAACGGCTGGATCAATCTTCATGAAACTTTTAGGATAGATGGGCATTGGCCTCAGATAGAACCTCCAACATTTTGAGGGTCATTCAGTCAAGGTCACCAAAACAGTCAAAATCGTTTTTGTTGTGGCTACTGCCTCATATATACCCCTTTTCCACCAAATCAGTTCAGGACCAGTGCTGGTTCACAACTCGTTCAACTTGCGAGCCAGCTGAGAACCAGTTTGCTTTTCCATAGCTCGCAGTGCTAAGGGAAGCCATATCATTACGTCGCTGTACACGTCAGTTACGTCGTTGTATACGTCAGTTACGTCGCTACGTTTGCATAAACCTTGGCGCAAATATCAAAGCAAAAACAACACGGAAGAAGCAGCAGCAGCAACAATAATAATAATAAATGACTTCGCGTTTGTACAGCTGCTGCTTCTCGTCGCTTAAAAATGGCGATCTTTCGCGGTCTTGTTATTGTTGTTGGTCTTAACAACTCCGCCCCCCCCCGCTGACGTAAGCGGTTCTTTCCTCTGGCCCAGCAGAGAGTTGGTGGTAGCCTGGAACCGGTTTTCCTGGCCCCAGAGCCAGTTCTTTGTCAGTGGAAACAGAAAACCCGGTTCCAAACTAAGCACTGGCCCCGACCCAGCCCTGGAACTGCTTTGGTGGAAAAGGGGCAACAGAGGCGCTAGCCACTGTGTCATCGTGCTGCAAGAATGTAGGAGTGTAACAATAGCACACTGTGCATACACGTGTTCTGATTAAAATGGCCGGTGAGTGTATACAATCTGGTTCACCATTCGAAATAAATAGACTAAAGAATTTGCTTTCAGACGTTT